>NC_063056.1:20234895-20583044 GCF_018812025.1 Megalobrama amblycephala | reverse complement strand
AACCATCATCCTTCAACGGTCTGTCTTGCATCACAGGCACATGCAGACTGCTGATGGCAACAGCAAAGGAAGCTGGTTAAGTTTGCGGTTTCAGAGAGACAAAAATGTAACTGCAACTGTTTCTTTCTACCAGTTTTTGATTGCAAGTGAATGCAAGCAGCACACTAAAATGACAGACGGTGTGGAATGATAAAGTAAACGAAATAAGCCACATTGTTGAGCTGCTTGTGGACACACAGTATAATTAGATGTTTCACCATCTTCTGTCGTCTGATGTCCTGTTTAGCCAAAACAGCTTCTCTTTTCTCGAGAAATCGGTCACAGCGAAGGAATTTAACTTCTTCGTGGCTAAACCGCATTGCATTCTTCTGACAGCTATGAAAAACTACTACCTTATCTGATACCAGAAAGTATCTCCGCACTGATTTTCATATAAATCTGACAAATGCAGAGTGCACGGCATGTGGTTTATTTTTAACAGGACAGAGTGAGTCACTTGTCTATACCCGCCCCCCCTCCCCTCGCTTTTTTTTCTTCATTTTTCTACCACAGTCTGTACAATATAGAGATTTTAGTTTACCAGAGCGCAAGATAAAGTCATGATTGTTGCGATATCTGTTCTCACTGGGGAAACAATTTCAATCCCCTGTTGTCTTTTCATGCATCTGCCACCCACCTCTGTTCCTTCTGAGAGAACTGGTGTCATTGTTCACGTTCAGTGTGTTGATCTGATAAAGGTCAGCTGTCCACTAAGTCAGCTGTTCTGACACCGCTCACTTAATTTCAACAGAAACAAGTCGAACACTGAAAAACCATGTGCATAATGTTTGGATGCATTGACAGTACATGTGCGTGTGGCTTGTGAGCTCCTAGAGAGCTATAATCTCACACAGAGGAAAAGATGACAGGAAAGCATTGTGGTTTGGAACAACGACAGACACAGTGGTATTGGTGTAAATTTATATACCCTATATGCCACTTCTGTGTGAGTAACTCTCTGAAAATAGTATTATGGAATGTGAAAGGCATCGTCATGTGATTATAAGAAGGGAGAAAAAACAACTGGGAACTTTTTTAAACAGCAAACATGTATTTTGTTTGCTGTTATAGCCTAATGTATAGCAGCAATGGTGGCATATTTTAATTGCAGTTTATTCTGAACTGAAGTATGCAATAATTTATGCAAGGATAGTTTTATGAACACATATTTGTTTTGCTGACCTGATCATGACCTGAGGACATTTTTTGAGAAACCCTGAACCGATGTTGCGTTATTCATGCCAAACCACAAGGAGGCGTCAAAGAAGAGTAGACGGAAGAGTTTTTCCATGAAAATCACGCGACGAAGAGACCGCAGGAGATGTCAACAAAAACTCTCCTGAAAATGTCAACCTGAATAATAATAACGAGCTGAATTTTACAACTGTCTGCCAGTGTCGATCAATTATATCTTCCTTTCATGAGCGTTTAACTAAATTCTCACAATGGCAGAAGGAACTCTTTCCGGTGTAAATGTTGTACTTGTTATGGCCTACGGAAGCCTGGTAAGTACCAAACTGCATTGTATTTGTATAATAATAATTGTATTATTGAGCATGTAAATAACAACAACAACAGTAAAGCTGGAGCAATGTGTATCCGTCTGTTTTTTGTCTTTTCTGCATTTCCAGCCCAGATGTGTGAATAGTTTTTAATAGGGATTATAATGGAAATTTCCACTTTGGATAGTAACTGTCAAAACTTATTGAGTTGCCCATCAAGAAACTTGGGTAAAGTTGGTTTTATATTCGCACATTCGGACATCCGTATTCAATAGCCTTGTTAATCACACTACATTGGACATTCAGTGGACATTCACAAGTAAATATGCCATTAAAACAATACTTGCCTATTTTGATCGACTGTGAAAAATGTAAGTTGACAATCGCTGGTTGTCAATATCATGTCGCTGCTTAAAATTCGCAAACATTAATTTATTGGAAAGTCTGAATTTATCAGAAGTCCGAATGTGCGAATATAAAACCAATTTTACCCAAGTCATCAAGAAAGCGTCATATTATTTGGCACCTATAATGTCTAAAAATACTGTCTATATAGGCAGCTCAGTAACTTTTAAGCCTGTTTTGCCCGTATCAGAATTGTATTTGAGTGTGTAATATGTTGATTGAACCCTTCTGTCATTCTGCAGGTGTTTGTGTTGCTGTTCATCTTTGTGAAAAGGCAGATAATGCGCTTTGCTATGAAGTCTCGCAGAGGACCGCACGTCCCGCTGGGTCATAATGCACCGAAGGTACATCTCCCAAAACATAATTTATGTCTCTGTAGAGGACATTTGATTCTATGTTCATTCTATATATTCTGAGACCATAAGTAGTGTAGTAACAGCAGCTAAATATTTTGGTCACTGCTAAACAAAATGCCCCCAACAGGACAATAAATGGTAAAAGTATATGTTCCACAGTACTTTGTGCAATAAATATGTTAATTGTACCACATGTGCCATCATGGATCTTATTTGTATTGATATATAACAATATAAGTAGCTACCCTTGTGCAAAACAATACAACCTTGATTTTAAAGTCTTGTCTTTTGTTTATGTGATGTTGTTTTTCTCTTTATACCTCCTATGATGGTTTTTGTTGTGTATATACTAGTTTGTAATGCACTGAAGCAAAGCTGCATCTTTCACAGGACCTTAAAGAAGAGATTGACTCCCGTTTGTCCAAAGTGAATGACATTCGCTACGAGCCACATCTGCTCTCTAAAGATGACGATCGACTGAAGCATCAAGGCCAAATTGGTGAGAGAAACAAAGAAGCCCCTAGCAGTTCTCTTCATAACACTGTTGCAGATATGAAAACTTATGCCCATGTTTGTGTTTGTGCAGGTTGTTATAATTATCTCTTCAGAATGCAAGCATTAGATGCCATTAGAGACTCTGGTAAGACCCTCTTTTGCCTGTGTGTTGTTTAATGTTTATGCCGATGTTTTAAATTAATTCGCATGAATTTCACATGAATACAAAGATATTGCTGTGTTCAGTTTAATTTTGTTTAATGATGTCATATTTCAGAAATCAGCCTTATTATGCAGTAGTTTAGATGTTTTTATTTCTAATTTATTTATTTTAATTTATTTTTCACCCAGTTTTAGTTTTTGTCTAGTTTGTGTTCTAGTTTGTTTACTTAGTTTTATTTAATATTGCTTTAATATTGTAGGACTATTAGGTGGAATTTTTTTTTTCTAAACTTTCTAATGCTGTTAAGTTAAGTGGACATTTTCATATTAAATGCAGAACAGTTGTGAGAGTTTCAGGATTTATAATATGCCATTTATAATATGCATAATTAATTTGTGGCCATTTTTATTTTTATTTAATTTATTTTTAGAGTCATGAATTTTATTTTCTTATATTTCAACAAAAATATGTTTGTTTTAGATTTTGTTAGCATATATAAGACTGCCATAAATTTCCAAACCAAAATTTTGTAAACACTTTATATAATTACCACTATCACTATAAAGTTTATGGTTAGTACATATATATATATACAGTACAGTCCAAAAGTTTGGAACCACTAAGATTTTTAATGTTTTTAAAAGAAGTTTCATCTGCTCACCAAGGCTACATTTATTTAATTAAAAATACAGTAAAAACAGTAATATTGTGAAATATTATTACAATTTAAATCTTGCACAATTTAAATATTGCATCATTACTCCAGTCTTCAGTGTCACATGATCCTTCAGAAATCATTCTAATATGCTGATCTGCTGCTCAAGAAACATTTAATGTGTACAATTGTACAAAATATTTGTGTACAATATTTTTTTTCAGGATTATTTGATGAATAGAAAGTTCAAAAGAACAGTGTTTATCTGAAATCTAATCTTTTGTAACATTATAAATGTCTTTACTGCCACTTTTGATTGATTTAATGCATCCTTGCTGAATAAAAGTATTCATTTCTTTAATTTCTTTTCAAAAAAATAAAAATAAAAATTCTTACTGACCCCAAACTTTTGAACGGTAGTGTATAATGCTACAGAAGCTTTGTATTTCAGATAAATGCTGTTCTTTTGAACTTTCTATTCATCAAGGAATCCTGAAAAAAAAAGTACACAACTGTTTTCAACATTGAAAATAATCATAAATGTTTACTGAGCAGCAAATCAGCATATTAGAATGATTTCTGAAGGATCATGTGACACTGAAGACTGGAGTAACGCTGCTGAAAATTCAGCTTTGCATCACAGGAATAAATTACTTTTTCAAATATATTTAAATAGTACACAGTTATTTTAAATTGTAATAATATTTCACAATATTACTGTTTTTTACTGTATTTTTAATTAAATAAATGTAGCCTTGGTGAGCAGACGAAACTTCTTTTAAAAACATTAAAAATCTTAGTGGTTCCAAACTTTTGGACTGTACTGTATATATATATGAATGAAAGAAATCATTTATGCTTATCAAGGCTGTAAAACAATACAGTAAAAACAGTAATATTGTGAACTATTATTACAATTTTTAAAATAACTGAATATATTTCAAATAGAAATTTATTTCTGTGATGACAAAGCTGAATTTTCAGCATCATTACTCGTCTTTAGTGTCACATGATCCTTCAGAAATCATTCTAATATGCTGATTTGGTGCTTAAGAAACATTTATTATTATTATCAGTGTTGAAAACAGTTGTGTTGCTTAATACTTTGGTGGAAAAGTACCATTTTTGAACTCTGTCCCACCCATAGATCTCCCATTTCACGAGTTGTGTCGCAGTGCCAGTGCTCTGACCGGGCGGCGCTACAGGAAGTGGCTGCTGGACCTGCGAAACTCTCATTCTCTGTTCAAGACGAGTCATGGTGCGCTCCTAGAGCGCTTAGTGGAGGGCTACGACAGCGCTCGCCATGGGACCGGGGTCAGTCCCAGTGTGCATATGTGTGTTAATTGGTTTTGTACAGCAGGGGGCGCTGCAGAACATATTTAAGAGGCTTGTGTTCTCTTTCCCCGTAGATGTTTGGTGAGGCAGAGTTTGTGAAGTATAAGGAAGATCTGGCTGAACTGGCTGCTGTGTAAGTTTTGTTGTCTATTTTTTGCAATTCATCTCTTATAAATCACTTTTCTCACTCTTTTATTCTCTTTTTCCCACAGTGTCAAGACCTACTCCAGCAGCACCAGTCTAAACCAGCAGCACCAGTCAGCAGCTAAAGATCTGACCAGCTCTCCCGGCCCCTCGTCTGCCTCCACCATTCAGGTTACTTACCTGCCCTCCACCGGACAGCGCAGCAAGAGGCCCAAACACTTCCTGGAACTCAAAAATTTTAAAGACAACTATAATACACTAGAGAGCACACTTTAGAGAACGAAACCCTCGTAAGGAACTGTGTAGATTTAACTCAGACTGTGAAACAGAAGTGTTGCTTACTGGAAAGCCTACACAGGAAAATCTTTCATGTAGAAATGACTACAGTGGGAGATGCAGTAAAATTACCTCAAATCACATTGAGAATGTGAGAATGACACGATAGAACAAAATCTGTGGGATAAAGGTCATTGTGACTGCTTTGAGAGCAATGCAAGAATGTTACGTTTCTAATTCAATTGTTGTCCTGCCTGAGCTCACACTGTTTACTTTACTTTAAAGGTCATAGCCACTGTTTACCCTTTTCTTTTCTGAGAATACCATTTTAATATGAAGAGCACCAACAATGCGTCCCTTTAGCTAGGATGAGAACCTTTTTAACTGGAATAACTGTTCTGGCACAAACGTGGATTTAAAAACAGCTGTACGGACATTCATTCTTACACCTGTTTTATATTAAAACAACCTTAACTTGAGGTTTCCGAAAAAGATCCTCTGTCAGAGAAGACAAGGCTGGACATCATTCTAACAGAAATTGGGAGAGACAAATATTCTTTTCTGTGCTACTGATCAGCTTATTGTCCTTATTTTTTAAGTGCAATTGTAATTTTTAATTAGTTCATGTGTGTGTAAGGAGGAACAAAGTTCTTTGAGACATGACTTGATATGGTTGTTGTCATGGTAATGTAGCTTAAAGAGCTATGAGAAGCTGTCTGTGTTGACTTTCACTGTATTATAAAGTCTTATCAGATCTAATAGTGTCTGTGTTTTCTGTACCTGCACAGCTGTGCCTTTAAGGGTCTCCACTAACAAGACATCACTGGTTAAAGGTGATAGAGAGGATTTTTTCGTCGACTGAGAATCCAAAGACTGTTACTTTGTTTTTGAAATGAGCGCATGCGTAAGAACAACCCCCCTCCTTCACAGCTCATTTCAAAGGAACGCCTCCCAAAACTCGTGTACGAGTGTTTACCACCGGCATTCGCTGTGTCGTGTTAGTGGATTCATTATGTCGGACTCACCGCAGGTAACTCATAATCTGCAGTTGTTACTCCTGTCTCCTGACAAAAACATTGCATGCAGCGCCTGTGGAGTGTGGAAAGTTACTGGAGAGCGCAGCCGCGCTCGTCTCTCACAAGGAACGTCACGGCAGTGATTGACTATGAGGGGTGAATTCAACAAAATTTGACGATTGCTAAGCAAACTGAGAGGAGAACTAACGTGTATACGCACGTCAGCCGTCTGGACAAAATCCCATAGTATTCAGGCGTCAGACGTAAGATATGAGACGTTAGACGTCACGGTCACGTGTTGGAGCTGCGCTCAAAGTGCGCGGCGGCGACGTAGTTGAGAAAGTATATTTTTTTACTTTGCGTCTGGATAACGTACGTGTGGATAAACGTCTGGATAACGTACGTGTGGATAAACGTCTGGATAACGTACGTGTGGATAAACGTCTGGATAATGTATGTGTGGATAACACTAATGATATTAGCTTCATTCCTATTTTGCCCAAAGGAAGCTTTAAGGTGTAAATGTTCATAAGTTGGAGTAAGCATTACAAATCTGTCTCCCTGATTGAAGCTTGGCCATTCCTCCGGCCACCTCTGTTGAGCAAGCACCGAATTAACGGCTGACTTTTCTCCGTTCAAAGGACACACCGGCACAGGGCAATTCCAGCTGAACTAAGGCCTCCACCTCTTAATATGGAAAATAATAATAATAATAACAAGCCCAAAAATGCATATAAGTGGCCATGGTAACACTGCAAGTGCGCGCTTGGCTTGAAGCAGCTAAACAAATAAAACACAACAGAGTCGAGCTCGACGGTCAAACGTGTTTATTTTTTAATTTTTTTTAAGCGCATGTTTACTTAGAAAAATAATGGAAAAGTGCTGCAATGGCATAAACAACCTTAAGGTTAGAACAACGAAATAAACAAATATTGGTTATTGCATGGTTATACACGCTCGTTTGAGATGTGTTGCATTAATTATTATTAGAAGACTTATTTATTTGTTCTCATGTGCTTGTATTCGATTTGTCTAATAAATTGAATTACTATATTTAAGCTTTAGTTATATTTTAGGTGATGTTGCTGGGCAAGTGAATTAAGAACAGTTCTCAGTCATAAAAAAAATAATGTGTGTGAGTGTGAGGCGCCGGCGCGATCACTTATATTTTCTTATAAAAGCGGGAAAAAAATAAAATACTCAGACATTTATGGTCACCTTTATGTAACACATTTCGAATCTGTGAAGGGTTAAATAGGCCTATTATTTTTGTACACTCACAATAAAAATAAAAAATTGCCTGTAAAACAAAGAATATAAAAATAATTATATTTTGTTAATATGTTTATTAGGTAAAATAAATTTGCGCATAGGTTATTTATTCCTTTAGGTATTTAATCCTGTTTTTCTCCATTCAGAAGCGCTGCAGGTGCCTGAAGATGATGATGATGATGATGAATCCTCACATTCTGTTGTTTATTCTGCTATTTCTTCATGTAGGCTAAAACGAATTAAACCCCTGGGATTTTATTAATGGGTCACAGACACGTATCCATTGTAATTTCGTTG
Source organism: Megalobrama amblycephala (assembly GCF_018812025.1). Taxonomy (NCBI): domain Eukaryota; kingdom Metazoa; phylum Chordata; class Actinopteri; order Cypriniformes; family Xenocyprididae; genus Megalobrama; species Megalobrama amblycephala. The sequence continues at coordinate 20,575,089 of NC_063056.1, read as the reverse complement.
AATTCTAATTTTATTTTACTTTGTCGGTTAATGAAAAGATAATGATCTCGTCGGTTGAAAGTCAGAGGGGAAAAACGAAATGACATCCACAAGGCAACATTTCTAGTTTTCGTTTAGTTTAAGTTTGTTTTACTATATATATATATATATATTTTTTTTTTTTTTTTCTTATATTCAGGTTTATTTCGATTAGCATAAATGTTTTAATAGTTTTAGTTTTTGTTAGTTTATAACCCTGCCTGGGAAAAAAACATCCACAGAACTGCAGTCAATTTTCCAGCTGTTTAAGCCATGAATATTTACAAATATTCACAAACGATTTATTGCCGTCTGGGACACAATCTCAGGCCGGGAGTCTCAGACTCGTCGAAGCCAAATACAGTTATTGATGCTTGGGAAGCTAACCGCAATTTCTTAACGATCAGCATTTTATCTGAAAGAGGTTCACCTGAAAATGTTGTCCAGTAGAGGGAGCCACAGGATAAGGAATATTTTAAGCTTATATTCCTTATTTTTAAGCTTATTTGTTTCCATACTTTTGAATGTATTAAATTTCTTTAACCATGTTCTGACAATATAGTTTTACTGTACATTTAAATATGTGAAATGCTTATCCCATGAATAATTATTTTTATTTATTCTAATATGCTGCCTTAACTAATATGACAGTTTGTTCTGCATGTGTATTTATTTTTTCCAGTATTATATAGGCTATAGCTTAAATTAAAACTTCTATTAAAATATTACATGATTGAAGTGTTTGATAATAGGCCATAGCTTGCTCTCTGAATTAATCTTTTAATTTCGAATTTGGTCTTTTAATTTAACTGTCTTTAATGCTTCATGCATTTTTTTAATAAAGGATTTCTATGGGGAACAAAACTCTGAAACAACATGTTTTACTTAGATAATGCAGTAATGTCATTATCTTAGCAGTAGTGTTTATGACAGGAGAAATGTGTTGATTAGTTGTCTCTGGTTGTCATTGACATTAAGCGCAGGCATTTTCAAGTTAAGCAATAGCACATCTTTTAATGTCAGTTATTGATTGGCTAATAGTGTCGGTCATGTTTTCGTCAACATATTTAAACAAAATTAGGAATGGAGAAATATTCAGTGATTTTGAGGTGCTTAAATGTTAAATGTGTTTTTTTCTTTTTTCTCAAAACAAACCAAAAACACTAATTTACAGAACTTCAGACAATTTACAAAATAACAACTGGCAAAAGTTACTTCAGACGTCACGGCGCAGACGTCACGTAGCTTCTCACGCGGCTTCTCAGGCGAGAAAGGGGGCGACGAAAGTGTCACGTTCCTTATCACACGTCATTGGTCGCGGCTTCTGCTCACGGCAAGGTACGCGACGATCGACACGACTGATTGCTTAGTTAGCATCGTAAATAGCAAAACGACACCTTATAGTGATTGACAAGCCAGAGGGCCAATCGTTTACGCGATGATCGTTGGCTGATGTTTTTAAGGCCCTACCTCGTGCACAGATGATGTATATTAATATTATTACTTTCAGCGCACCTAATAAATAGTCTTTTATCAGTTAGTAAAGACAGTTTGAAGTAATATTGCAAAAATGTATAAAACAAAACATCCTATTTAGCACCTTTAAGGATGTAAACTATTCATTATTTTTTAGCTCTTTTGAGTCCTTTTTTATGATTTCAGGAACACAACAATTAAGAATGGGCTTCTGTGTCACTAAAGAGAGCTGTTTCAGAACTGTAATGTTATTTAAATAATTACTATACCATTCAGAAGTTTGAGCTTGGTAAGCTTTTTTGTTTTTGTTAAATCTCTTATGCTCACCAGTACTGTATTTATTTGATTAAAAAATACAGTAAAACAGTAATATTATTGCAATTTATAACAAATGTTTTCTTTTTTAATATATTTTATATCCTGTGATGACAAAGCTGAATATTCAGTATCATTACTCCAGTCTTCAGTGTCACATGATCCTTCAGAAATCCTTCAATATTACCTTGTGAGACTCACGTGTATTTCCATACAAAATAAAAACACTGCTGTGTTTGTAACAGTAGTCAGATTCCCTGGTACCATATTATAAAATGTTGATAGGATGTGTATTACATTGTTTTTAAGACACCATAAAACCAACCATATAACCATTAACCACATTACTTTGTTGTCACGAGAAAAAGCAAGACAACAACATTCATGAAACTAGTTTATTTAAATATAATACACAAAATGCCATTAATTCAAGCATTACACTCGTTTTTACTACAAAAATATTATTATTAAAAAAAAATAAAGGATGTTGCATGCTAATATGAAGCCTTTCTAATGAATTCACATTAAGGTTAAAGTTCACACAAACAGAAAATATATACACAAAACTATCTACAGCTGTGAAGGTGTGAAGGTGTGAAAGTGAAGATAAACATGGGAATGAAATGCATATTTCAACATACCCTTGTCCAGAATTAAATTAATGAAGTATAAATAAATCTCTTTTGTGATATTATTAACTGTTCACGTGGCATTACTTTAAGGTGGCCAGGTGCTCCAGCCAATCGCATCAGTTTTCTAACCAGGTGCTATAAAATGTGTTTACTGAATGTTGTAAATGGCTAACTGAGTAACTGCAGCGGTTGGCTGGACTGGATAACAGGGGTCACACTGTGTTCTACTGGCCTGAACTAGTCTGGCTCAGTGGAGGACAAGTGTTACATTCTTTCAAACTTATGAAACACTTACAAGGCGTCTTTGTTTTTCATAGAAGGCGAGTCATCGGATTCTCCCGCTGTTTCTCTTTGTAAATGAAGAATAAATATTTGTTGCCATTTTTTTGTTTCAGGATAAGCATGCCAAAACTCACTGTCTCCCCTTTAGTTCTTTCAGAACAATCAGTATTCTTTGAGGAACACTGCTGTTCCTGATCACTTTCCATGCTCTCTCTGAAATAATATATAAAAATCCTTCATCCTTCTTTACTTCATATTCCTTAAATAAAATAAAAAATAAAAAAAATGTTTTCCCCATCTGTTATCATCTCTATCATTTTTCTAACTCAGAAAAAGACCCCTTAATTCCACAAGCGTTTAGCCGAGTTAATACCGAGGGAGATTATGAGAGATAAAGAGAGCTCAATGAGGGTGTTGTCTGTCTGTCCATTAATGTTAGGTGAAAGACATCATCTTTAGAGGGCCAGCCTCAAATAAATACCAAAATATCCCCAGCATCCACCTAGAAGCCCTTCACACTTCTCACAATAATGCAAATGAGTTCTTCATTTTTGTTTTCTTCACTTGTCTTCATAAAAATGGATATGTTCACTTTAACAGTCCCTGTTGTGTCAAACCTACATTGATTATTCATAGTAAATAATTGTAGCAATAACAGTAACAGACCTCTGCATTGTTAGAAGCATTCTTGGAGAAAAGGCCTTTAGACATTAAAGCAATTGTATGTCCTTTGGTGAAAGTCTGTGGTCATTTGTGTTGCTAGTATTCTCCTGCACTGATACTGGAGAATGGTGCGGTGGTCATAGCAATGATGTGATGTTGCTGTGGTAATGTTCATGATTTAATTTCAATGACTTTGATGAAGGGCAGACTCTTGTTGGTCTGGGTGGAAGGTCTCAGAGGCTTGCTGTGGAGGAGACATAAATAGACTTTGAATGTGTGTGCTTGTATGTCCGTTATCAAGCATATGTGACAGTTTGCATAAAATAATTTGAATGTAGCTATCGGGATAATTTGCATGTCCTACCTGTAGACAATCTGCGCATTGCCGTCTGATGGCAGGTATGAATTTGACCTTTGACTCCCCAGGTAGTAATCCATCTGATCGCGCATTTGTTTGTTCTGTAAGCGAAGCACATTCACAAAGGTCAGACTTCAGGAAACACTCATGAGATCTCAGATGAAAGAGTGAATTCACTAATGACTTTTGTATGCCGTAAAAGGAATATTATTTGATTTATGAAAGAAACATTTGGGGAGCGTTTTCAGCAGTAATTCATGAAATTATCATCAGATGATTGACAGGAGAATTATACTATGGTTGAAAACCGAGAGCTGATTTTTTTAAAATATCAAAACTGAATGACTCTCATTGATTCTTTTTAGTGAATCAAAAACATACAGCACAACCAGTGTAGTCCAATTCCTGAACAAATGACTCTAAAGAGTCGATTCTTTTTAGTGAATCAATCAGACACAGCACAACCATTGTGGCCCAAATGATTCCTGAATGAATGACTCCAATGAGTCAGTTCTTTAGAGAATCAAACACAAGTACAACTGCTTTATGTGTTACAAGAAAATACTATTAGTGTTTCTACTTCAAAATTTCATGTTTATTTTACTTCTTTGTAATTATTTGTGAAATAGAAAATTGTTGCAAATTGTTTTTTTCAGTGTAGTTACAGCAAATTATTGGATTGGACTCTGTGAAAAGTCACAAGTCAATGTAAACACACCTTTTTAAAGAATTGTTTATTTTTAAAGGATTGAAAAATGCTACAGTAAAAGAATAATTTATGGAACCATTAAGGAACTAGAATCAGTCATAGGAATTGGAATCAGAACCAAAATTGTTAGTAATTGTGAATCCCACCTAGAAGTGTTTATATCTTGTAAACTGACCTCTGCCTCCAACATGGCCACCTTCTCCTCCAGCTCTCTGATCACTCTGTCTCTCTCCTGAATCACCATGCGCGAGTTCTGAAGCTAAACGACACAACGATGGGAAGCTTGTATTAGTACGTGAGCCTAACGTGACAAAAGTTCATATGAGAGTGTGTGTTTGTGTGTGCACACGTACCTGTTCAATCATTTGCCGTAGTTTTCTCTGTTGACTCTTGAGCATGTCATCCAAGTGATGAATCTTTTCTTTCAAAATCGCATTTTCCTTTTCCAGCTCTTCTAACCTGTTATATGATTAGGCAACTGTTTCAGCAACACTCAATTGATGTTTAAAGTTAAAAAAGGCAACATTACGTGACAAAACCAGTAAGATCTGTCATAGCCCCCACCTCTCCCTCCCTGCATGGCCCTCCTCCCTCAGTTCGTGCAGCTGCAGGAGTTCGGCTTCTTTGGTCATCAGCTGATCTCTGAGGGTGGAGCTTTCCTGCTCCATGCCGCCCATGAGGCGTTGGAGGTCTTCGATCTGCTTATCCTGCTGCTCCTTGCTTTGCTGAACCTTCTTCAGATACTCACTCTGCTCAGATAACTTCTGCTTATACTGACACGCCTCCGCCTACAAGGACATGAACACAGACAAAAAAGGAATTAAATCACAAATCACAAAAGACACATTTATGTTTAACTATTACACTTTCTGGAATACTCAAATCTGATTTGTCAATTCTGTGGACAAATATTGTTTTGTACAATGAGCCCTAAACTGTATATTTAATCGTTGGCCCTAACAATCTCATACTTCTTATGGGAAGTTTTCAATAAAACAGCTTGTAAACAATTTGTCACCTGATTTTACATTTACCTCAGGAAAGTTATCCAATGTCCATAAGTCATAGAGAATATAATATCACTAAAATTGTATATTTATTATTATATACAGTATATGCTGTATATTTACTTATATTTGCTATTAATGATGGGTTAATGTATGTTAGAAAAAATCTCCAAATTCTGTCAAATAATGCCTAAATATTTAATATTAATTTATTATTTAATATTATTTAATATTTACAGGCCAACAAGTTTTTGATAAAAGCAACCTATGATTTTGATTTTGGATTATTTATTTATTTAAGCAAGTTTTTGATGAAAGCACATTTAAATAATGGAAGATGTATTTATTTATTTTGTAAGCAGTTATTATAAGCAAGATTATTAGGTCACACTTTAGTTTAGGGTCCAATTCTCACTATTAAGTAACTATAAGTATTGGACAGGTCACACACATACACCGTGCTGCTCACGTGTAAACTAAACACCTAAACTAAACAAGTTAAGTGTTACTGATTATTGAAAATAAACAGGAAAAAGTAAAATTAGTTACTTCAGGATGATGCTTTGTGTCTGGGTCCTGATCACTCTGTCAGGGCTTATTTTGCAATAATGAATGGCTGACTGTTCATGATTTTTACATGTATTTAAAGGTGCCCTAGAACTTTTAAAAAAAAAAAGATGTAATATAAGTCTAAGGTGTCCCCTGAATGTGTATGTGAAGTTTCAGCTCAAAATACCCCATAGACTTTTTTTAACTGCTTATTTTGGGGCATCATTATAAATGAGCCGATTCAGGGCTACTGGCCCTTTAATTCTAGTGCTCCACGCCCACGGAGCTCGCACTTGCCTTGAACAGTGCATAAACAAAGTTTACACAGCTAATATAACCATCAAATGGATCTTTACAAAGTGTTCGTCATGCATGCGGCATGCATGCGTCGGATTATGTGAGTATTGTATACTGTTATATTGTTTACATTTGATTCTGAATGAATTTGAGGCTGTGATCCATGGCTAACGGCTAATGCTACACTGTTGGAGAGATTTATAAAGAATGAAGTTGTGTTTATGCATTATACAGACTGCAAGTGTTTAATAATGAAAATAGCGACGGCTCTTGTCTCCGTGAATACAGTAAGAAACGATTGTAACTTTAACCACATTTAACAGTACATTAGCAACATGCTAACGAAACATTTAGAAAGACAATTTACAAATATCACTAAAAATATCATGATATCATGGATCATGTCAGTTATTATTGCTCCATCTGCCATTTTTCGCTATTGTTCTTGCTTGCTTACCTAGTATGTTGATTCACCTGTGCAGATCCAGACTTTACTGGCTGCCCTTGTCTAATGCCTTTCATAATGTTGGGAACATGGGCTGGCATATGCAAATATTGGAACGTACACCGCAACTGTTACGTAACAGTCGGTGTTATGTTGAGATTCGCCTGTTCTTCGGAGGTCTTTTAAACAAATGAGATTTACATAAGAAGGAGGAAACAATGGAGTTTGAGACTCACTGTATGTCATTTCCATGTACTGAACTCTTGTTATTTGACTATGCCAAGATAAATTCAATTTTTCATTCGAGGGCACCTTTAATATAGCAGATGATTCCTTGTCAGAACAACAGAAACAGGAAGTTTCAGTTCAGATTTTTACAGTATCGTTTTGACATCAGCTACTTGCTTAACACTGAAATCCTTCACACATAAGATGCAAGCAGTAGCCGATTACGAAACAGAACATCATCATGAAAGTATGTGCGATCTCACCCCTGCACACACTGTTCTTTCCCAACCTGGATCTGAGCCAGTTGACTAGTGGAAATGTCTGCCACTGTTTTAGTATAACTGAACTCTCACCTTGTCTGAAGACAGTCTAACAAAGGTTCCTTTGGATGCTCTATGTGATCCATAACATTAGGATCCTTGGATGTCATAAAAGAAGTGAATGCTAAAAAGTGGAAGCGACTAACCAGCAGTTTTTCTCTCTCCTCCTGGTGTTTCTTCTCTGCGTCTTGGAGTTGAGCATACAGACGCTTACTGGCCTCCCTCATCTTCTCTTTTTCCTGCTCATCCACACTATCCTGGAGAGACAGAATATAGTGACAAAATGTTAATGAAAACAATCTGGAATTTGTTTGGTGTCAGATGAGTTTGTATGTGTGTTCATGTACTTGTTACATGTGTCTTGCATTAGTTACATAACATAGTGGTTTAAGCAATAGTAGCAAACGGCACTTAATTATAACCAAAATATGTCCCACAAAATATTTCCACTGAAACACGCCCACATCTCTCCCAGCAGTTATTTATAGACGTGTGTGAGCGCAAGATGACAATGTAAGTTAGAGAGAAAGAGGGAGGGATCTACTCTGTATGTGCGTCAACAGGGTGTGTGTTTAAACACTGACGTATGCTGTCATAGCTCAGCTTTTCCATCCATATTCCTGCTCTAACTACCCAGACACACACATCCCATTGGGAGGATAATCCACATTATTCATTCCTAAAAAGAATCTGCTGCCGCCACATTTAGTTTCATCAAGCAACAAAAGACAAGAATGTGAAGAATTTGAGAAACGTTAAAACCTGTTGAACAAATACCAGCGATTAGAACGAACCAAAGATAATTATTGCAGGTGGCTTAACGTGTTTCCCGAGCTATGCGTTTTTGTGTGGTTTCCTGGGTGATTAATTCCTCAATAGCTCCTGGATAACACATAAACTAATGGGTGTTTACTGCTGCGGGTTTGTTGATATGCTTTTTGCTAACAGATTGCAGAGATAAGGGTGTGAATAAGCAATTACCTAAATGATAGAAAAAAACAAAACAAAAAAAACAATTATCACCCAAAGGATACAGATTTTCTAACACAGCACATTATATAACATGACTGCTCTGAAGCATGCTGGTCATTGCAAAACAGACAAATAGTTATTTGAATGGCTATTTGAATGGCTCAAAATAGAAAATATCTTTATTTTAGTATGATAATTAGGGGTTCACAGATATTAACATTCTTGGCGATATTGAAAAGCTGATAATTATTTTCATGTTATGGCCGACAATCAATAAATGGCAGATATTAAGGTTGACAATATTTTATAAAAAAATAATTCAAGCGAATTTTGCCATCACAATATTATAAAGCAACGTATGAAAAATGTAGATATTTGCTAAAGTTTACATTTATCAGTGTTAAAAATTATTTATTTTTTAGGGTTCGATGAAGGCACAGGTAATCTCAATATAAAAATATGGTAAAATGGGCATACTATTTTGTCAAAATATATTAAAAATAAAACACTAAAAGCTAAAAACAAGAGAATTTAGGCATCACAACATTATAATGTACAGTATGAAAAAATTATATTCATTAAGATATTTGCTAAATTTTATATTTAACAGTTTTTTAAAAAAATTCCATTTTAGTGTTCAATGATGGCAAAGGTATTCTAAATATAAAAAGGAGAAATTAGCATGTGTGTGTGTGTGTGTGTGCAAAGCAACATGGCACATAATCTCTCACCTGTCTCTCAAAACCGTTTAGGGTCTGTTTAAGTGCTGAATTAGTAACTTTTCTGGTACCAGGAGCAGATAATACCAGCTGAGGGTGAGAAAAGGAGAGCTAGTTAACATTTATGCTTAATCTAGCTTAGAAGAGCAGACGTATATCTGCAGATTGCCTCACCTTATGTTCTGCTCTGTGACTTTTAGCTGCCATCTGCTCTCTGAGGTTCTTTAGACAGTATCTCACCTGCACACAGTACAACACAGTTAAAACACATGTTCTGAAAACAGCCAAACACAGAAAAGTGGGAAATGCTTCTGAGAATTTTTGCTCTGACCTCCTGTATTTGTGAAACTTCCTCTGAGAGCATCTTTAGACTCTGTTGGTGTCTGGCTTGTGCCTCTTTGCGGTCTTCCAGATATACCTGACAAGTAAATCCAAATATAAAAAAAAAAAAAAAAAAAACATAACATAAGCATTGAAATCACTGATTTCAACACGTGCCTGAATTAAATGTGTTAGAATTTTAGGCTAGTTCTGCCTAGTTTAGGCAGAGCTACAAATTAAATTACTTAGTATCAGATCTAATTATCCTTTTACATTACAGGTCATACAGGTGATGTAATAATGATCAATAATAATTAAAATCTAAAGACACACCCACCTTGATGACCTCACCCTGGTCTTCAGATGGCTTGATCGGATCAGGCTTCAGTGGCTGTCTCTCAGAGGTTGGTTGTACCAAAGCAAAAGCTCTGCCAATTGGCTGGAATGACATGAAAAATACATTTTAAATGCCAATAGTATATGCATAGTATATGTCTATTAACAGCTCTTTTATGTTTTGTGACAACATATAGAAGCTTAATCAGCAGGACTTCCACTTATTTAAATAGTAATATGATGTCTTAATTATCTAGTGTTTTCATATAGTAATTTTTTAAAAATACAAATACAAACTGATATCTCCGATAAAAGCTGATAACCTATACCAGTCTATACGTTTTTCAGAATCAACCTTTACATTTGCATGTCTTTGCAGAAAACAAGGGCCCCTTTCTAAAGTATAAATAACTCTGACACACAAAAAGTAGCAGGAAACCCCTAAAGAGCAGGAATGGACGCAGATGTGGGAAAAGGGACATGGAAAGTTATGCAGTTTCTGGAATCTGAAACAAAGAGCCTCTGGTCCTACAAGAATGTCCCCTGGAACAAAGCCACATGTTCCTTATGTTTATAGAGCTTTGGCAGACAGACAAAGAAAGAGAAATGGACCAAAGGGAATGTATGTGTGGGCATGTAATTCCACTGAAGTTAATCTGAACTGATGCCACAGAATCACTATCACAGCATAACCAGAAATAATCAGGCCGTAAACAACAGTAGAAATAATTAAGCTTAAGCATACAAAAAACAAAACAATAAAAAAAAAAATAATTATCACCCAAAGGATACAGATTTTCTAACACAACACATTATATAACATGACTGCTCTGAAGCATGCTGGTCATTGCAAACAGACAAATATCATGGCTATTTGAATGGCTCAAAATAGAAAATATCTTTATTTTAGTATGATAATTATTCATTTTTTAGGGTTCGATGAAGGCACAGGTAATCTAAATATAAAAATATGGTAAAATGGGCATACTATTTTGTCAAAATATTTTAAAAAATAAAACATTTAAAGCTAAAAACAAGATAATTTAGGCATCACAACATTATAATGTACAATATGAAAAAATTATATTCATTTAGATATTTGCTACATTTTATATTTAACAGTTTTTTTTTTAGTGTTTTTAGTGTTCAGTGATGGCAAAGGTATTCTAAATATAAAAAGGGGAAATTAGCATGCACAATTAAATATCAAATATCGACTTGATATCGACTAACTTTGGCAGACAGACAAAGAATGAGAAATGGACCAAAGAGAATTTATGCGTGGGCATGAAATTCCTCTGAAGTTAATCTGAACAGATTCCACAGAATCACTATCACAGCATAACCAGAAATATTCAGGCCATAAACAACAGTAGAAATAATTAAGCTTAAGCATACAATACACAACTACAATCCATAAAAACTGTATCTGATGTGATCTAAATCTAAATGTACATAAATATGTATAAATATAAATATTGGACAGCAAGTTAAGTCGGGCTCAGTAATACTAACTACTGTCCTGGTATTACACTGGAACATTCTGGTACAACTTCAGCTAAAGCATAAACATCAGAGATTCCATGCAGAAATGGTTTCAAACAGGCATGTATTCATTCTTATAAAACCTTCCCAGAGTCAGAAACACTGAACTCAGTCAAATATATTTTAAAATCTCATGTCACTACCAGATCATCTGCCGCTCATCTATTTTACTACATGTGAAACAGAAAGAAACAGACATTTACCTTCTCTGTGGTGGGCTGCTGCTGGTTCTGCTCGTGGAGAGTCAGTCTGAGCGTTCTGTGCCCGTTCTGAATAATGACATGAAGAGAAGCACAAATGTGAGTGAGGGATGCAACAAAGAGACCGTTATAGAAAGCGAAAGGGTGGGAGCTGTACGGATGAGGGGAACATGTGGGGAGGAGAAACTGAGTAATGCCCTCTGAGAGAGAGAGACTGACTGGAGGCCAATGGCCCATTAAAGTTTGGCATGAGGGTCTGTGGTTACTCAATGCGAAAGAAAAAAAGCGAAAGCGAAAGGCATTTACAGTCCAGTCTCTAGGATATATACAAAGTTTGATTTGATTTGTTCCCCAGCTTCTGGAAAATTCTTGAGCCTTGTAGGCTTTGCCAAAACTTTGTATTTGAATGTAAATTTAAATCGTAACAAAAATGGAGGCGGGATGCCACAAATCTAAACGGAACAATGCACACCAGCGCAGAACGGAATATCACCATGACAACCCAGACACCCATCAACAACATAAACTATGTCTGTTGGACACAGGAAGAGACAAAGCAGAGACTATAAAGCTTTGGCAACACAAACAGATCAGAGGAAACACTCTAACGATAACATTCACGTAACCAAATTAAGAGATATTGATGTTAATCTGTCAGAATAAATGTATATGGTTTTCAGGAACATAATCTGATTCAAAAATATTAAACAATGACAAGTGGACCTATTAAACCAACCACAAATCGATGGACAAATGCGTGTGTTTGTGTGTGTGTCCATGCATAAATCTAGAAGAGTCTGCTGACTCTAAAAGTTGTCTAGGTGAGTCACAGTGGGACGGGAAGTTCTAAAAAAAAGAGTGTGTGGCAGACAGCATGCACAAACTGTGACATATTTAACAAACATGTGGGAAACAGGCCTGAACTGACTGTGAAAATGTCCCTGGTCAATAATGGGGTGAAGATCAAGTGCCTAAAAATTCAGAACAAAGGTGACAAAGGACATTACACATTCACATGAGACACATTCCAGTCATACTCTATTAGATTAGTCGTAATTCTTATTTACTGTCATTAGGGCAGTTGTTATTTAAGTAATATAGAAGGCAGTAGAAAAGGGCTGAGTGTGAATGACAAGGAATATAAAAATAGGAGGAGACATGAGTGAATGGTGTATAATGGGAGATGACTGCTACAGTGCAATTGACATCATGTATATTGTAAATAGAGAAATTGCAGTGAGTTCACTATAATAGTACAAAGGTACAAGGACGATATAGTAATAGGTAATAATGAGACAGAATATGAGATACAATAAATGACATTATATGATATTAAGTATGTCATTAAGTAATCAAGTATTCTTTTATTCCTTTCCAATGAAAAGTATCTGTGGCAAGTGCAAAAACATTATTTGTTTTCATACAGTCACCTTAAAAAGGTATACAGAAGATCTAAAAAGTCATGCATTATTTTTAGTATTTAACTATTTTATTATTGTATTATTTGTATTAATATAAATTATACAATTAATATTAATATTATTTTTCTATCTTGTTTTATTGAGATCTTGACTTGAAGGGAAAGTTTGCCCAAAAATTAAAATTCTGTCATCATTTACACTCCCTCAGGTTGTTCCAAACCTGTATACATTTCTTTGGAAGATATTTGGAAGAATCGACTACCATTTGGAAGAATTGACTACCATAGTAGGAAAAAAAATACTACGGTAGTCAATGGGGGACGAGATCTGCTTGGTTACAAACATTCTTCCAAATATCTTCTTTGTGTTCAGCAGAAGAAAGAAATTTATACAGGTTTGGAACAACTTGAGGGGGAGTAAATGATGACAGAATTTTCATTTTTGGGTGAACTATCCCTTTAAAAGTGTTATTGGTTTGGAGGTAACAAAACACATTTTAAAGTGCATCACGGATGAGCGAATTCATTTTTACTTTGATCAGGGATTGACTCAAGCTGAAATAGCTCTGTCTATCAAAGCTATTTTACTTCAAAATCAGTGTCTGACACTTAAGGAAGAGGCTACAACTTTATCAAACACTATATTGACTCTGAACATGTGGTCTATTTTATGGCAACCATCTCAAGGGAACAGGACATCTGTGCGATTACAGAATGATGTTTGACAGATGCTCTTCAATTCTTTGCAGCTGACTGATTTTTTTCTATCGAGGGGAAATCATGAGAAAACATCTTTTGATCTTTTGTTTTGTCGTGATCAGGAGTGGTGGCAGAAGAAGTTTATAGTGCACAGAAACATAATACAAAATTATATTATATATATATATATATTACAGTGTATTACATGCCATCCAGAGGGATTTTAAAATTAGTCTAGTGATGCAACTTTGCAAAGGCAAGATGTCCAAGTAAAAAAAAAAAAGATCTATTATTATTGTTTCACTTAGTAAATCACTAGACAAAACACAGCCACACCTCGACCCACCTGGCCAAAACAACACATTTATCGCAATCCCATAAACGAGACAAAACAACAATTACACCACCAGGATGACGGCAGACTAGACAGAAGGCAACCGGATAGTCAGTATCGACAAAAACATGACAAAAAAATCAACAAAAGTTTGTTTAGGACTGTAAACAAACTCAAAATAATGAATTATGCATTAATATATTTACCTGAGGTACTAACGAAGGAACGTCCTGTGACTGTGTGCGAATCGGGTGTTTCCATAGAAGGCAAAGCAGCGTTTAGAGTCGAGCCAGCCAAGTTCAACACCACACCTCAACCCAAGAAAGCAACAAAGACAACACACACACCTGCAAACTGACACGCACCTAACACAAAATTATCACGCCTGTAATGGGAGAGGATTAAAAAAATGTAAAGGAGTGTAAAGGAGTTTGTGAGGATTCTGCTTGAGGCATCAGAACAACAGGCTATTCATTACAACAGCGTCACAAACAAAAACTCTCTGATAACACAACATAGCTCATTTAGATGGACACATACACACACATACATACAAATACACACACACAAAGCCTCTGGCTGAGCAAACACTGTCACACAGGAATGATCATTATTCAAAGATTATACAATAGCTCTATGAGATTTGCATATTTTATGCACCAAGGAAATAGAGAAAAACAGAGAGGTGGTGGCACTGAGGTATTAGGAAAACAAACAGATGCTTGATAACAGATGGAGAGAGAGCAATGGCGTTTGTTCAATGAAAATCAAACCAGGTCAGAGTGAAACCTGAACACAGGTGTGAGGCACAAAGGGGAGAGAGACACACAGGACATAGAGAGAGGGATGGGTGATGAAAAGAGGGAGATCATTAGAGAACCGTGAGTGGAATGTGTCATTGGATACAGGCCTCTGGACCTCTCAAAGAGACAGACAAAAGACTTGGCTAATCACACAAGCATTTTTCCTCGGTAAGATGTAAAGGTCACGCGAGAAATCTGAATAGCTCCTGAAACCTGAGACTGTAGATAGACAATGGTGACTTTACACAAACACTGAATCTGAGTGAACTGAAACATTAATAATGGCATCGTTAATCTCAATGCTAGAACAAGAAAAACTGTGATTCTTTTTAAATAAAATATTAAGTTTATGAACTTAAATATAAACTTAAAAAACTTTATAAAAAGTACTTTAAATTACCTATAGTAAATAAAAAGGTTATGAAATGCCAAACGTCATTGAATGAATTAATAAAAATTTTAAAAAATCTGCTAAAGGGGTTGTTTTAAATGAAAGTATGCACTAAAATGTTGTTCAAAATGTCTTGCTATAGCAAAAATATTTGCCTAAGTTGCCATCTCTCTCTCTCTCTCTCTCTCTCTATATATATATATATATATTTATACACTAAAATGACATTTATTTTAATTGTCTTAACTTTTGCAACCAAAAAAAAAGCACATTTCCTTCCTTTTAATGCCATTGCACACTACTCTTCTAAAAAATAAATGCATAAATACCTAAAAAGTTTACACTGGTAATAAACGAATGAATTTATTCATTCCTTAATAATCATTATTGCTTACAGTGTTGACAAGACAAAAAAGATAATTTTACCGCAATGTTCTGTGGAACTCTGTCACCTCAAGGCAACACAACCAAGCCCGCTTTTCACATGTGTACAGTACAATGTACATATTTGTTGTTACTTTACTGTATGCACTGTACTGTACTGTATATCACTCTAGGATAAGAACCATAGACTATCATGCAATCTGCTTCATAATGCGAACTTGATGAGAAAGGCACAATTTGTACTTTCACAGAAGCCACATAAAGAGTGAGAAAATACAGGTTTGAAGTTAAATATTTATTGTTTGACTCTTAACCCTCTATGTCAAAAATGAAAGAGGTATTTATGGAGGGAGGGGTAAATGAGCAAAATGGAGAAAGTAAATATACAGACACAGCTGGTTGAACAAAGGTTTTAAATTTTTTTTTTTTTTTTTTTTTTTTTAAAGTGAAACGCCTTACATAACCTAAGGTCATCCGGCTAAACTTGCAAAAACAATATAGCTTTTGTTTGCCTTTTCCTCTCCAAATCATTTTCAAAGAATAAAAGTGAAAAATGAAAGCAACTTTAAACATTTTAAAAGGTTTTCACCCTAATCCTCTGGAGAACTACATGAAATCATTAAAAGTCCTTTCAGAAGAGAATCTGTAAGCATGTGACTCTCTAAAGAATGTATCTCAAATGGTCTTTGACCTTGTAATGCTTGACGAGTCCATTAAAGAGCTTCATGTTGAGAAAGCAGTGAATGATGTTCTGTTTTCATATTTGCAAATGAAATACATGCAAAAGCTGTAGCTGCTGAAAAACATACAGTACGGTGCTTTAAGTCAGACTTGAATGGTCAAGTCAGAGTGAATGGCCATCATGTTAAAAAAAAAGGAAGGAAACAATCACAATGCCACAATCAAGCTAATACTTGAGCTCTATCTCTCTTCCTAACTTCTTGCCCAGCTTCCGTGTAGAAAGCACAGACCTTCCCATTATATAGCCTATATTCTGTGGTACAAAAAGTGGCCATAAAAAGCAAGGGCACAAGGCTCATCAATATGTCAACCTGGATGGAAAGATCAAGTTAATAATCACATAATTCGACATAACACTCTTTATATAGGCCTACAGTAGCCTACTTTATATACTGGTGAATGAACAGACACAGATACAGCTGGCGTTTGGCTTAACTATCCCCAGAAATTCCTCTCACAGGTTATTAGCGAAACCAAATATCAAGTAAGTGACATTAAACCTGATTAAGCATCTGTTGTGCACACAGACAAGGGCAAGTGGAGGCAAAGGAGGTTTAGTGCAGCTTGTCACTATAAATACTGTTAATCAATAAAGAGTCACACTTAGATAATTTGGTTCACAAACTTCATTTTGACGATATAAATGAATGAATGAAGCACTAAACCGTTGAAAAATGTGGTAGAGAAGTTCCCAATCAGGAACAAGGAGCGCATTTAATATTTTACCAGGAAGAAATGCCTCCCGGGGGATCAAAGTTCTCTTTTATGAGTATGTTGAGAAAACGACCCAGAAACCTTTGTCAAGATGTGTCATCATTTTCCCTTAAAACTTAATAGTAGTTATGTATTTATTTATGTTTGCTAAATTTCACTAGTAGCTACTTATTCATACAAGTAGGCTATGTGTAGCCTTTGTTTCAAATAGCCAACCAACTTTATTCAGACCTGTGCAAAGATATGCATACATTTAAAAACAAACAATCAAACAAAGAAACATATTTGATGTTTTATAAAGATAGGAATACAATAAATAGTGAATAAATTCGTAGCCTACATACCATTCTGTCATCCCATCTGATTTCATCAAATGTGCACATACTCCCCATTCGATTCATTTTAGCTTAATGTTTCTACACTAAAAAGACAGTAGTATTTAAGTAACTAAAGTTAATAATAGCAGAAGTTGAATATCCCCCTTGCGCGCGCGAGCTCGGTGGTGTTGTGTTTTGTTTTGTTCTGATCTGATCCGATACGCTGAATAATAAATAGCCTCAGTGCAGACCTCAGCGCGAGCTGAACGGTTTTGGCAGACACTCCCCTCCTCCTCCTTCTTTTCACGGGTTTCTCGGGTCGTTATAACGCGTCAGAGTGAAATCTGTACTGTGACCTCATTACTTCGGCATCTCTCTGCGTTTGTTTCTCCTCAGCCCGCGGGAAAGGTGTCTTGTTGGCGTGTTTCACCTGAGCGACACGATCTCATTCCACTATCCCGAGGTTACGGAAAATTAGGCACTATGATTCGACAGAATATGTCTACAAAGTTAGTCATCTTCTTCAGGGTGATAGCTGGAAAAGGACAGGCCATAAGTTATAAAAATCCTATTAAAAGCAAAAGAAAAGATGGAGGACGTCAAGAAGTGTGACTGCATAAACTACTCAAGGTCACATCAATTTTACATTGAATTTTAAATTAGGTGTAGCCTAAGCTTATTAGGTTAAATGTAAAGTTTGTCTCATAAATATAACAATAATAATAATAAGTAAAAAATAAGAATAAGAAAAAGTAAGAAAAATGTATGTATTTTTATTATCTCCATTTAAAGCTGCAATTATCCAAAATCAGTTTTTGAGCAAGTACATAACCAGCCAGTGTGTTCTCATTATCTTAGCTCGATTCACAACGGTAAGCTTGTAATAATATTTTATAATAAGAGCGATATGGTGGATTTCCGCGGGAAATTCGAGCATGCAACAGTTCGTCTGTGCGTCATTACATCACGTCCGTAAACAGAAAGAAGGAGTCCAGGCTAATCGGTTTTATCACGTGAGGACGTTGCTGGTAGCGGATCATTTATAGCCTTTTCTCACAGCAGCTGAAATAATTAAACTTATCATTTTGATGGTGGATTGTAATCCAGAAAGGTCCAAATGACAATCATCAGTGACAACTGGAGATTCACCCGTAGTCAAAAAGCAAAAGACTTTGGACTGTGGAGTGGATACAGAAATTTAAATCTACAGGTAACACTAATATACACTAAATACACATAGTCACACAATGCTGATGTTGTTAACATTAACAATTTGAGAACAAAGTATAACGGTAATAATAATTTGCACGGTTTGGCATGATCCGAGCTAAGCGATTGTTAGATTTAATCATCATTGGCAGCGCGATTTATTGTAGGCCTAATGCTTTTTTCCTCAGTTGGTCAGAACAAAAGTGGCAGAAATGTAACTTAATTGTTCAGATGATATTTTCCAGGGAAAATTCTTATATTGGTCATACTTTCAAGATGTAGAATCTTTGATTCTGAAGTACAGTATCCACACTGATGCGGTGACTGACAGCAAGCATTAGATTCATCCGCGCTGACGAGCTGTGACGAGGCACAACGCACGTACAGATAACTGTTCCGCATATGACTGCAATTGCAGGTTTCAAACAAGAGATGGCGACAAAGAGGAAAAATCACGGACTGCAGCTTTAAAGGGCACCTATTATGCCCCTTTTTACAAGATGTAATATTGGTCTTGGGTGTCCCCAGAATGTATTTGTGAAGTTTCAGCACAAAATACCCCACAGTTAATTTATTATAACCATTTGAAAATGTCATTTTTGGCACCTGTTTTAAAAAGAGCTGTTTTGGTGTATACCACCTTAAATATAAATGAGCTGCATATCCCCGCCCTGCCTTTGGATGAGGGCGTAACTTGCATACCTATGGCAATAAACAGTCGGTAGAAGCAGAATGGCTGAGAGTGAGAGACCCGCTGTTTTGTATGGCATTCAGCCGTACATGTTTGAACCGGAATCAGACCCAGATGATGAAGAGACTCCGGCAGAAGAAACACAATTGAGAATAGAGCAGGATGTCTCTGAATGGTTATTTACATTTATGTACTTATAGAGTTTTAATCGCGTCCCCTTTGCAATTATGGATGTGCAACACACACACACACACACTGTGATAACGTTCGCACAATTTTTTGAAACTACAAACACAAATACTGTGATAACGTGTGCTAAGTAAACATACACAGTTTTTAATACAATATCTTTAAAATATATATATATATATATGTGTGGATACACACTATACAAACAAGGTTTAAATTATATACACAGACATTCTACGACGACGACAACAACTTTAGACGCATTTGTTATTGAACTGGCTGACATCGACTGAAATGACTATTTGCTCAAAAAACATTAAATACACTTACTTCTTCTGGAGGTGACGTTGGATCGCGAACAGTAGGCAACGATCCACACTTGAGGATTAACTTTGAAGCAAGACCTGCTTTGAATTGACCCTCGTTCTCAAAACAGTCAGTCAAAAAATGATTCGCGCACACATAAACGTGTTTTGGAATTTTGAGTGGCGCCTTTCCTTCGTAAATAAAATCCATCCACTGCGTTTTCAGTGGCTCTGATGTCGGAAGTAAGTGAAAACTACTATGTTCATTATTACATCCCACAACAGAACACTTATGTTTCTTAGGAGACATTACCGGCTGTCGTTGAAACAATGGAGGATGGTTGACAGATCACCGAGGGCGGGGTCTATGCCAAAACCTGATTGTCAATCAAATCACGTGAGTGGGGCTTAGCGCAATTCTACGTCACAGTGAGAGCAATCTTAGAACAGGGCGTTCTGAGACAGTGCTTATGAATTATTGAGATTGTAAAAAAAACACTTGGTGGATTTTTCTCATTCTAGGGTGGTTTTGCTCACACACTGCCAACACACATTTATGGTCAAACACCATGTAAAAGTGAATTTTGCATAATAGGTGCCCTTTAAATCTCCATTGGAAAAAAATAATAATTTAGCCTACATAACATACAGCAGCCTACTCAATCAATTAGTCAACTAAATTAAATAAATATTAAATAAATATAATAAATAATTAAATATTCGTATAGTTAAAATATATAATATCGAGCAAGGAAGAGTCAAACTCAAGTGAGGTAATCAGACTCATGAGTAATAGGCCTAATAGTCAACATTCACCTCAACCCCATCTCAAAGTCCTATATAATTTGATGTGTCACTCTGTAATTATTGGATGAACACTGAAAGTACATATTTAACAAGTTTGCATCATTGTGATCCAGACCAGACACAGTATTAAACTGTAGTTTGATAAGTGGTTTTGAAGGACAGTCATAGCCCAGACATGCAACATAAGAAATAGCTTCAGTCATATGCTGGGACACCACATAATAATGAACAATTAGAAAAGTCTCCATTTGTATCCCTGTCTTTTGTCTCTGTCATTCTTTAAGTCTGTTAAATTGTGTATTGCAATGAGAAAAATATAATAAATGAGCTGATGCAGAAAAAAAAAGAAAATTCAAGAGTCATTCTACAAAATGTGTATATAAAATTGCACCACAACCCTGTTATCATGTTTTCTCCTAGCGGCAATTAATTAAATCAATAAAACTTTGTCATTTGACATTGTCATTGAAGTTTTCAAGGACACGCTTTATCACTTGTCATCACTGTTACCTTGATTTTGTATAGTAAACTGATATAAACAACTGATAACTAAAGTAGATATTATAGAAATATAATCAATAATATATAGCCTATAATATATATAATCAATTATATAAAATAATCATAATTAAATTATAGCAAGCACCTTGTAGTTGCAAAATATTTATGAGCACAAAACTTGTAATAATGAGCTTCCGCAAGAGGTTTGTTCTCACACGTCAAGCAGGTTCAAATAAGTCAGGTAAATAAATTGGTAAACGTATTTGGCGTGCTGTCCGGGGAGAGGGCTCCGAGCTCGGTAATCGGCCCGAACACAGAATACCCCCCCCCCCCTTTTTTTTTAGATTATATGAAGTAACCCAGAGGGTGTGAGGAGACGGGGTGGTGGAGGGATTCTGGAAACTGTCGAGGATCCTTGGGTGAGTTTTGACTGTGATTATATACAGGCCTGAACTCATGCCGATTGGGTAGATACGTTGATTACAGATTGTTGACAGCTGGTTGAGATGACGTAATCATTAAGATGACGTAATGATTGGGTAGCTTATTTGACTTGTTCCTCCTGAACTACGTTAATAAAACATAATTTATGTTTGCTGATCGATGTTTATATGTGAATTACAGCCTAAATTAAATGTGTTCATCACATAAAGCGATCAAGTCTCTTCAGAAAATTTTGACTAAACCACTCAATTCATATGGATTAGTTTTATGATCTCTTTATGAACATTTTGAAGCAGCAAAGTGTCAGTTGCGTAGCTGTCTATGGAGGGACAGAAATCTCTCAGATTTCATCAAAAAGTTTTTCATTCGTGTTCCGAAGATGAATGAAAATCTTATGATTATGGTAGAGTAATTAATGACCGATTTTTCATTTTTGGGTGAACTAACCCTTTAAGTCCATTTAGCAGTTCCAATTATGTGAATATTATGTCAAAATGTGGCAAGATCTTCTAGCTGTTTTTGAATATCTTCATGGTTTTGATTGTATTTAAATTGAAATTGCTTTATTTGTTAAATGAATACATAGAAAAGGGCATTTTCATAAGTCATTCATGAAAATGTGCCGGAGGCATTACACACAAACCTGACCTTTCCTTAAAAATAGTTTCAGCAATGTGTAAATAGCAAGTGTGACAGTTGATATTATGTAATAATTTCCACGTATTGGGATGGATCAGTGATACTATACGCTGAGCATGTGTGTGCGTGCTTGTGTGTAGGGTGTGGATTTGACTCCTCTTTTTAAAATACAAAAAGGTTCATAATTTAATGGAAAGCTTTTGTATGGTGTATAAAATAAGTTATAATCTGTTTATTATTATTATTATTTCTGGTAGTGTACCAAATTATGGTTTTAGTTGGTTTCACTTGAATGCGATGATGAAATCTTAATGTGCAACCTTTCCAGATTTCTCAAGAAAAATAACTAATGCAATATAACGTGACACTGATGCATAACATGGAAAACCACAATAATTTTTTCACAAGAAATGAACCCAACCCCTGTGTACTGTTAATTCTCAAATGTGTTTAATGTATCTAATGAATTTACCACTCTTTTCCACTCTTCATATTTTCAAAGAAACCTTGATAAACAGCAGCTATGATGAGACTGGAATCTGTAATGTCTATTTATGTCTTCAACTCTCTAATTCTTGCATCAGATAAGTTCAAATCATCAGTCTGTATCATGCTATGACTTTCCCTCACTTTCCCTGCAATGATTAAAAAAAAGGCTGATAGTTGTTTTGACAATCTTTAAGTTGAGTTTGAAAGAACTAAGGATTTCAAAACTCATGACAACATAATGGTTTCACATTAGAGTATTAAAAAACAATAAAATCATAATAGCATTACAGGGAGCCTTGTGAGCGTCACACAGAATTATTTGTGTATTTTCTCCTTTATTATAATTAGTGCCAAATGCCATATAATCACTAATTTAGAAATTACTCAAATTACTTTTTTTACTTCAGGTAAAAAAACAAAACAAAACATAAAAAAAAACATGAAAAACAATTCATTTCTCAATGTTCACTTCATATGTCATCTGGTTTACATGCAGAAGCTTCTTCTGTTTGTTCAGCACAAACTGTTGGGAGATAAAGTTCAAAAATTAATTTTGACACCACCTGCCATTATTGAAGAAAAATTAGTTTGAATCATGTTTACACTTGCAAATTCTCTGTAAATAGGGTTTAAACAAACTGATGTTTAATTCCATTCATTCAAAAAGGTCATGCTTTTGTGTAGCATGAAATGTAATGTAGTCCAACCCAGTTTGATGTTATCTCAGCTGATGAGTTATGCCAGCTTAACTGTTAACTTTTTTCATTTGACACTTTTTTCATATACAGTTAATTAATTATAGAAATAATACTTTGTGATAACTTACAGGTGGTCATGGTTCCTGTGCTTTGTTCCACTAAAGAATACACTGGGACATCCAATCCTATCAGAAAAAAAGAAAACAAAGAGAAAAAAAAGACTGTCATCAGATACAAAACCTTTTATATGTCTTTTAAACATTTTACAAAGAATGCAACTTACCTTCTGCAATCTGGGAATAATATACAGAAAACCGGCAGTTTAATGTTGCTACAAGAGACAAAAAGAGGTGCTTCTGATCAACTTCTACCATCATACTATAGCGTAAAATTTACAGTATTTTAGAAGGTGTTTCTTTCCAACATGAAGACAACATACAGTCAGCATTTCTCTTCTCATTGCAGCACAACCTCATGTAAACATGCTCAGAAGGGCTAAAATCGCCCAAATCCTTACACATTTAGCATTTAACTTTCACTTCCTGATATACTACTATCACATCTTACAAATGCAGAAAGAACATCTACCTTTAAAATCAATAATTTGAAGAAAAATGTTTGGGGGTTTGCAGTGTAACTGATCCTGGTTTCTGTTTGAATAACTGGTGAGTCAGTCAAGGATAAATATAAAACAGGAAGTATAATATCCACATACGAACTATGTTCTGATGACATTAACAGTCATCACATTCTTTCTCCTTTTCAATAAGCCATTGCTATGACAGTGACAATTCAACAGTGTTAAACATTTCAGGACCTCAGTTGTAGACCTACATTCCCTGTTGATTTTGCTCCTTCGCTTTTTGAAATAAAGAATCACACAGATGATAAGTGATATGAGGACACACAGAGACACTATCGTGGCAATCACTACTGTCAGATTAGTTGTCACTGCTGGACTCACGGCAATGTTGCCTTCAGTCTGGACAACAGGAATGTCAGCTGAGTTTGGCACACAAAAAAAAGCATATTAAATATGATTCAATTTAATATGGTTATTTTGATCAGACACATGTACATGCACATACACACACACATAATATATTACGTCTTACCTGTGTGACAGGTAGGACAAGTTGTGGAAAATGTATCCATTTTTTTTGTCGAATGAGAAGTGCCATAATCTATAAATAAAATTCTACGTTAAGAAATGTATCTAAAAATTAGGGTTATATTTAGCATTCCTTTTATAAACACAGCAGCTTAAAGGTGCTCTAAGTGATGTCACGCGTTTTTAGGCCAAAACATGTTTTGTCACATACAGCAAACATCTCCTCACTATCCGCTAGCTGCCTGTCCCCTGAACACACTGTAAAAAAACGCGGTCTCTGTAGTCGCCACAATCTCCGAAAACGGCAATAAAAACAAATTGGTGCAGCCTGGACCACGAATCATAATAAACATGCTCCAGCCAATAACCGACAAGAATGATTTTATGGGCCCTATTTTAACTATCTGAAACGCAAGTGTCAAAGCGCGAAGCGCAAGTAACTTTGTGGGCGGGTCTCGGCGCTGTTGCTATTTTCCCGGCGGGATAAATGGCTCTTGCGCCCGGCGCAAATCTAAAATGGGTTGGTCTGAAGTAGCTTCATTATTCATAGGTGTGGTTTGGGCGTAACGTGAAATAAACCAATCAGAGTGTCATCTCCCATTCCCTTTAAGAGCGAGATGCGCTCGCGCCATGGCGGATTGCTATTTACATGGCGTACACGCGATGAGTCAGTTAATATATGTGTGTGTGTGTGTATTGGCACGATTGTTCAATTAATTAGCCAATTTCGTTCATCATTATAAGTAGTAATAGGCTGAATTGAAAATAGGTAGCCTAATTCTAATACACGCAATGACTATTCATCATTACATTTTTATATTTATGTACACAATAATATTCTTTTACACTGTAATCCTTTTGTTTTTAATATTTGGCATGTTTGTGTGATGCGCATCCCTGTGTGTAATAAGCAAAGTCAACGCGCACTGTGGACGCGCCCAGAGGCGCAGTTTCTACCAACGCGCTCTAACAAAAAAATATTGCGCCATTGACTTTAGACCAGGTTTGAGTTGGTCTATGGCGCAGTCTATTTTCAGCTCCTTAAAATAGCAATGCGCGGGCAATGCGCCTGAACACACCTACTTTTTTGCGCTGAACCGCCCAGGGAGCGCAAGTTCATTCACTAGTTTAGCGACGTGCTTCTGTGGAGGGAAAAGCGCGCTTTGCGCGGGTGCAAAATAGGAATGACACATGCGTCGGTGTACAAAGTCAATTGCGCTGGGTGCAAGATAGGGCCCTAAATGCGCGTTCATGACTGTTTCAGGAAGCACGGAGGGGGAGGAGGAGGAGGAGGGAGGGTCTAGCTAGCCTATGTTTTGTTTGACAACACTTCGAACGTCAACAGGAAGTTACTCCACCCAGGATCACTTAGAGCACCTTTAAAAGTCATTATTTTTGGCTTTTTGGAGACTCAAACTAATGCATGTGATGCAGGCAAAAATGTGTTTTATGTTACTAACATCTTCATAAGATATTCTGACAGTAATACAATTGTTAACCCATTTACAGGTCTTATACAAATTAGAGTGTCAGTCTGTGCATTAGTACTGGGGATTTTTCAGTGACTCTCCAGTAGGTGGCGACAAGTGATTCTTTGAATCACGATCAATTCATTGCAAACTATGATTAATTCTGGAACCAAACATCACTGTTGTGCTGCTCAGAGACGCAAAAGTTCATTCTGCTTTGAACTTGCTAAGAATTATTTTCATTGGTGGAGCAAAATTATACCACCTGGCCATTTTGTGGTTACAATTTAAGTTAGTAAAATCTAAATTAACTTGTTTATTGATCTGTCATGTAAAAGCAATATCGCAGTCATGCCATTTGTATATATTAGCGTGGCGGTAATATTCAGAACAGCAGCACTCTTGCCCTTGTGATATTGATTAATTAGATTATAAAATAATAGATTAAAACACACCTTTCATCACCAGCTTCACATCATAACAGGTTGTTTCATTCACTCTGCACCGATACCATGATCCATCAGTATTTACTGCATCCCTTATTAGCAGAGATCCATTCCCTAGTATTCTCACTCTCTCATACAGAGGCCTCAGGACTCTCTCTGTGCTGTTTGAGGGCTTGTGTGGAGGACGATATTGGGTTATTTCTGTTGATTGGTGACCAGTAACTATTTTCCAAGTAACTCTATCAGTACTGTTTTGCAGTGAATGTTCAGAGCATGGCAACAACACTGAAGTATTTGCTGTTGCATGAACAGGGTTCAAAGGTTTACACTCTGAAACCAGAGAAACAGAGTAGTATTCAAATTATATATGTATATGGCTTTCCAATGAGGATTATTAGCTTGAATAAAAACTTTGCATTCTTACTTATGACACTCAGGTTAAAGTGAGTAGCTTTAAGGCAGTCCAAACCATTGTAGACCTGACAGTCATAAAGGCCATCATCAGATAAACTGATGTCTTTCAAGTAAAGTGTAACATTTCCAGCATCATTTCTCACAGACCATCTCTGATGCTCTGACGCTGGAGGGTCTGAACAGATTATGATGTCTTTAACTGGGTTGGTCTTGCGTAGTTTCACTGTTAGAGAGTCCAGCGCGTGGGGTGTGGAAAGGCAAGAAATAGACATATCGTCACCCTGAACATAGTTTACGTCAAACTGATCAACTTGCTTGCAGGGTCTCTCTGTCTGAGCTAAAGGGAAATTAAAAAGAGAAACGAGACATCCTGAGAGAACCGATACATGGAAGACAGGAAACTAGAACAGGGTTTATAATAAATGGTTCTTTTGATTGCTAGTGTATAAAAATTCATAAATCGACTTAATAACACTTTACAATACGGTTCCATTTGTTAAAATTAATTAACTATGTTAGTTAACATGAACCAACAATTTAAAAATGTCCTTCTAAAGAATTTATTAATATAAGTAAATGATCATTTAAACATTTACTAATACATTATTAAAATCAAAAGTTGTATCTGTTAATATCACTTAATGGACCTGTGCTAACAATGAACAGATGTATTTTTATCAACTTGTTAAAGATGAGTAAATACTGTAACAAATGTAAAGCTCATTGTTAATGTTATAATGCATTAACTAATGTTAACTTATGGAGCCTTATTGTAAAGTGTTACCACTGACTTTCATATCAATTTTATATACATTTAAATACATTATATACGTGTATTGTCAGGGTAAGTCTTTGCACACCAAACAATGTCGTTAAAACAAAGACTGTCCTTAATAAAACACTTTCTTGCTTTACAATTTTAGCAGGAACAGAAGCTGTTTGTTAGCACAACAAATAAGAATTGAGTTCAACAAAAGTTTCCAAATAAGTAACCATTATGTAGCCTATGAATGACACTGATCATATGCATGTTACACCCATTCTGCCTTTACACACCCAAAGCACATTGATATTATGCATATATCTTGTTTCTGTGTTGGTTAAAAGAATTTGACTTCATATAATGACACTTACCTTTGCAATCTAATAAAGCTGATATTAGAAGATAAAGAAGTTGAACATATGAAAGCTGAAAACTCCCCATTATATACAGATGCTCACTGCAGGACAGCTGAAATCTATTTGAGCAAAGGCCACATCACTTCACTTTTGCACTTTCGCAAAGTTGTTTTCAGTAGCTCTAAATTTAATGAGGAAGTAAATATGAACTAATAATGTGCTCATATAGATGCAGTGAGATTCTATCTGTGATGGGGGGTTTTCAGCCGTCATATCTGCAACCTTTAAATCTTCTAATAGCAGCTTTATTAGAAAGCTGCTATTCGAAGATTTAGAAGTTGGAAATATGAAGACTGAAAATAAAAACTCCTTCGCATTGACAGTTCACTGCAGCATGACTGAATAACAGCACAACCCACAAGAGCTTTTACATTCACACGGTTAATTTCGAAGTACCAAGGTAGGAAAGGTGATTTCAAGTCATTGAATCAATTTGCAACATTATTTGTTATTATAAGAACAATAGTGCAAATAATTCATTCAGCATACTTAAAGATATAAACTAGGGCAGAGAACTACGAAAGTACTGAATTAAAAGGTTTAGCTTACAGGAGAATACGGTCAATGAATCTTTTTGGTCATTCATTTTTTTATGTAGCCTAATATAGAAATCAGAAAATGAAACAATGGCACCTTTTTTGTTTTTCATTTTTTTCAAACAAAACGACAAACAAGAATTGACACTTCGCTGGGAGTTTGATTGACAAGCGATCTAACCAATCATAATACTGAATACCTCGGTGGACTTGAACTTGAAAAATGGTGTGTACTGATGTCTTTCTGCATTTGAAACATTTCTTCTCATGTTCATTCATGTTTATTTGATGCAATAAATTAACTAGTAGGAAGAGATGATTGGTTCATGAGCCGCTTGAGCTGAGGCGCTACAGTGATCTGTCACGACACATTAAAGAGCCACAAAACAATTTTTATTGTTCAAATTTCTTAAACTACACAGTTTGAAAGCTAGGACTTTGTTTAATATCATAAGTAACCTGCTTTGTCTTGTCTGTCGAAGTGTAGTCAATGTCCTTCTTTGCTCCACGATGTATTTTTCACTCTGTGTGGCGTGACGGCGCCACGGCTTGTCGGACAAAGCAACAGTAACTGAGGGGGGGCGGGTCTTTGGGTCAATTTGGCTTGATTTTTTCGTTTTTCATTCAGGGGTAGAACACCCCTTTCAGCTGATTGGTCAACCAAACATTAAACCGTGCCGTCATCAGTTCTTCCGCAGGTCAGCACGCAGCAGAATAACAGTCCTCCTCCGCTATGGATTCTTAATGCATTTATTGCAACTACATTTAATCTCATTCTCATCAAACAGCCAGACTAACGAATGGCTTGACACATACCATACCATGGCAGAGCTTAGACAAAGCTTTCTTCTGCGTGTCCATAAATTGGCTATGTGTGTTTATCTCAGAAATATTATTATACAAGTTTATCTCAGAAATAATTTACTTCGCGCCTGCACTAATAGCCAACACCTTTGGCACACTGCCTGTTTTATTATTGCTGACCACCTAACAAAATTTGTGTGGCAATGTTGCGCAACTCACTGGACAGCACAGATATATAGTGAAGCCCAGAACCAGTGTCAATTTAAGTCATAATACACATAAGTCATAACTTTTGTTTTAGGCAATACCGTCTATGGATCTGCCTGAAGTGTATATTGAGTAGACTCACTCTTTCAGTCAAAAACAAGGGGTCAAGGGTCTGTCCAAATAAACTTCCTTCTCCCACTTGATGAAGTCCCACTTGATCAAAATGGCCTCTAGGGAAAGTACTTTGGGAAGTTCACGAGTGTACAGTATGTCTAAAAGTGGAGTTAAATGCAGCTGTGGTGTGTACAGATAAAGTTGTAATGGATTTGGCTTTTCTGTCTGTTTGGGTTATTCATGTGTTTAGATCTTCCTGTGTTAAGAAATGGTACGAAACTTGGCAAAGGTGTTGCCACTTGCAGTGTGAACACACACACACACACACACACACACACACACACACACACACACACACACACACACACACACACACACACACACACAGAGGTTTGTTTTGCTATCAAAGTAAGGACATTCCATAGGTGTAAGAATAGGAATAAATGTCCTCATATTTCATGTTTGTCGTAATAGCAGACCAGTGTAATACTCATGTCATTATACAAATTTGTGTCCTAATAAATCACAAAAACACGCGCGCACACACACACACACACACAAATCATAGACATGAATCAAAAAGGTTAAATGGTTCATTATTCATTATGTTATACACTTGTAGATTGGTTTGTATGGTCTATTTAATCCCTATGTTTCTTTCAGTTCTTTGTCAGTTCTTTCAGTTTGGTCAGTCGCGTGTTACATGGTTTTTCTGCTCATGTTTCTAGTTTCTGAGTTCTTTTGTCAATAAAGCTTAAACTGCTGCATATATCTCCTTTATTTGCAACCTGGTGTGACATTTACCTTCTCTCATTTGTTTTCAAACTCTAAAAGTAAGAAATATGCATGGAGCGTTCTTTAGAACTTCTGCATTAATATAAGCCAGCTGGAAAACTTCCAGTGAAATGGCACTTGCTGGTGTGTTGAGCATCAGTAGTGTAATACTTAAGTTTATAATCAGAATATAGTCACTTAAATAGTCAGGCATAGCATTAATTTAGTTATTCAAACGTATGATGACATAAAAAATTAAATAACGAGGTACCTCAGTGTTCCTCCATGGCTAAATTAAACTCGACCATCAGTTTTCACACTTTCGTGAAAAAAGCATTAAATATTTATTGTGCACTTTAGTTAGATTCAATGAATAAAAGGTGTGTTTTCACAAGTGTGCTGAAATCAAGATCTTGCGCTGCACTGACTGACAGCTGCTGTGATTACAAAGGGAACGCACAGTGCTTGCTTTCTGTGTAATTCATTCACAAGAAAAGTTATTGTTTTTCATGAGATTTTGTGTGTACTTCATACTTCACACTGACAAAATGTATTTTTAAACCTAGTGATTTTATAATGCTTAATATTTAGTCCAAAACGTTGGTAATTCATGTCTTTCAGTGTTTTCTAATCAAATGTTGAGTTTCCAATATTTTGAAACGTTCAGTTTTACAAATGGGGACCATCTCAGAAGGATGAACAAATAATGTTTGTGGTCACCACATAAAAAATTTAATTTGAAATGCTGGAAAAAAATAATGCGTGTGCATGTCTAATTACAAACATAGCATTTCCTAAACGGTCCCAATAGCTTTGTCTTTATTGCAATCAATAAAACTGGTTTATTGGCAAATTAGTTAAATGTGATAACTGCATTAAAATATGAATACAACATTAAAAAGTCAACCACTGGTGGTTTTGTGTTGATGAACAGCGAGTACAGAATGAACAGCTAACAGTTCACCGGAAAGGCCCAAGCTGGCTTAACAACAACCAGGAAGTAACCGTGTGTCAATTGTGCACACATTTCAAATACATGCTACATGAGTTTGTTACAATGAATATATTATCTAATAGTGCAAATAATTTAGATGAATTACAACGCCACACCTGAAACAGTGAAAATGTCAGGTGCCTCAAAGAGACAAGCTGTTGCCACATTTTATTGACAGAAAAGAGTTAAACCCCAGACTGTAATTGGGGTTAATGTGGTGCAGCAGTTAAAGCTCAAGGGTGGAAACCAGATGATTGGAGTTTCAGTATCAATTATTTCTTTTAGAGTAGGACTGAAGTTACTCTGTGTCCAGGATTGAAGCGTCAATCCTTTACCTTGTATGCATTTAATCAACGGGCAGCTCTTATTCACACCCCATTCCACAGATAAGATTCCTCTCCTTAATTAATTATATTATTAATGTTAAAACTGACTATCTAAACTCAATAAATATTGTTTTTATTGAGGAACAAGAGAATGTAACCAAGCAATAGTCAAATACTTGATTCCGACTACACTATAGGGGCTTTGATATCCCCGGAAATAATTAAACACAGCAACACAAGTTCTATAGCTAGTGAATGAAGAACAGAGATGTGACCTTCAAGTACAACACTTATTAACAATCATTACTGAAATCTCTGAATAAGCAGTCAACTTCACAATTATAACCATCTAAAAGAGAGGATCACAATTTTAAGATGTCTAGACTTTAAGTCAAATATTAAAATCAGAACCAACAATTCTAGAATGCAAGATCAACCAAACTGCAAGCAGCGATGAAAGGGCCCTCGCACCTCGGCTCACAGCCACCCGGTGGCCTTAGGAAAAGGACCACACTTTCAGTTAGTCATAGCACCACACTTCCTGTTTCCAACAGGTGGTGCTATGACTAACTGAATATTGGCATATAGATGTCTTCAGGCCAGGACTGTTATCACACATGTGAAGTTTAAGGCAGATCGGACACTGTATGCCTGAGTTACAGCAGCTTCCTCTTCCTCGCTTCCTCAGCAAAACATCAGATTTTCTCAGGCCACCACGGACACACCCTTCTATGAAAACTCAAGATCTTTGCAATATAACATCGCTAAGGCCTTAAGATTAGACTGACCATATATGATCATATATGTTCTGGTTAAATCTCTATGAGGAATTAATCACAGTGAGAAACCAGTAATTTCCTGTTGCCCTCAGGTGGCGCTATTACTGTAACTGAATATTTCCATGTAGATGTATTCAGGCCAGGACTCTGAATAAAACGTGAAGTTTGGGGCAGATCGGACATTGTATGCCCAAGTTATAACAACTTCCTGTTTCATGGCGAAACATCGAACTTTGTCAGGCTGCCACGGACACACCTTTCAGCGAAAACTCTAGATCTTCGCAATTTCACGTCTCAAAGGCCTTTAGATTAGACTGACCAAATATAATGTTGATCTGATTAAAGCTCTAGGAGGAGTTTGTTAAAAAACAACATCTGGAAATGGCAAAGACTGCACAAATTTTGCAAAGAAAATTCAAAACATCTGACTTCCTGTTGGTTTTCTATACCAACAGGATTTTTACTCCAAGAGACTTTTTTGTAGGTATTGGGCTGTTAGATGTGTGTACTGTTAGATGTGTGTAATTTCATACCTTTTCGTGAAACGTACACTTGAAATTTTGTGGCGCTTTCGAGCCATTTTGCCACAGCTAATTCTGAAACCCATGTCAGATGTAAATTTTCACCAGTTCTGATGTATCTGCAAAGTTTCATGAGTTTTCAAGCATGTTTAGGCCTTCAAAAATGTGATTAACCCTTTCATGGCAAAACATCAGACTTTGTCAGGCCGCCACGGACACTTCAACGAAAACTCTAGTTTCTAGATTAGTTCACTTTCAAAATAAAATTTCCTGATAATTTACTCACCCCCATGTCATCCAAGATGTTCATGTCTTTCTTTCTTCAGTCGAAAAGAAATGAAGGTTTTTGATGAAAACTTTCCAGGTGTTTTCTCCATATAGTGGACTTCAATGGCCTCCAAACGGTTGAAGGTCAAAATTACAGTTTCATTGCAGCTTCAAAACGTTCTACGTGATCCCAGACAAGAAATAAGGGTCTTATCTAGAGAAACCATCACTCATTTAAAAAATTTAAAAAAATTTAAATTTTATATATTTTAACCATAAATGCTCATCTTGAACTAGCTCTTTTCTTCTTCTTCTCTATTAGAATTCCGGCAGTGTAGACACTGCTAAGTGTATTACTGCCCTCCACAGGTCAAAGTTTGAACTAATATGCTAGTGCAAGTAGATAGATAAGACCCTTATTCCTCTTTTGGGATCGTATAGAACGCTTTGACTGCAATGAAACTGTAATTTTTTAACTTCAACCGTTTGGAGGCCACTGAAGTCCATGTTTTCATCAAAAACCTTAATTTCTTTTCGACTTAAGAGTAGTCTAGTCTAACACTAGTGTTTTTAAGAGGCTTTTCAGTTATGCATATGAATGAATTTCACTATGTTGATTAATGTTTTTCATTTCACTGTTTGTAAGAGGCTTTTCAATAATTATGGCCTATACGGCCCCTCATACATACCACCCACACGCTCACACTCTTGCATCGGGGGTTTCTCTCTACAATATAAAATAGACCATGTAAAAAACAAAACGTCCTTATACAAGCTCTTACAGCACGCTCATACCTCGCACCTTCAGGGTCACAACACCGTAAGGAGACAGAAAAGATCAAACATCAGGAAGTTACGCAGCCTACCTACCTTTGCGCTATAGGGCAAAATAAATACAATATGCCCCACCCTGTACACCCAACTTATTATCCACTTGGCCACAAGAAGAATAACTTACCCCACTTCAAAAAAACATCCAAATAAAGTGCGCGTAGAACAAAACTCCAATCTGGAAAAAGATTCGAGGTTGTGGCACTGAATTTATTTATTAGGAAAATGTCACAAAGTGACCGAAATGTTTGTCAATCATTTTTCATTACAGAAGTGAATTCATTTTGCAATTGCTGGTTTTCCTTCATTGTTAGAGTGTGTAGGCTTTTTTGAATATTTTTCTTTATTGACTTTTTGAAAGTTCTGAAATCCAAAAATTAGTTGTGGTTAATTACTTTACCCATATTGACACTCCAATTTACCTATAATGATCCACAGTTTGTGTTCAATTATTGTTATTACATATTTATATTATAGTTCTGTTAATATTATAATATAGGGGTTGCTTAATAATATGTTGGACAGTGGGGGGCCTCTAATTTAAAACATTTTAGAAAATTCATGCCACAGCACAAGACAGGATGATAAAAAATACTGAAAATCCTATAAGAAAAGACCAGTTATTATCATATTTAATATATTCTCCTTTATTTAACATTTAAAAAAAGAGATTTACGTATACTTAAGAGGTTCTGTGATTTCCATTATGTGCATATGATGCGATAAACAGGGTGTGACATTGATTATTCACCCTATAGCAGGGATGAGCAGTATCTGCAAGCTGATTTGAGGAAGAATCTTTTATGAGTGTGGTTTGGAAAGCTAAAGAATTTAAGAGATTAGAGATGTGAGCACTCTAGACAAGTCAGTATTGTAAGAGACACACTGCCCTCTGCAGGCCTCAGTGAGCATTACTATATAAATACACACATTTACTGTGTCATATTCTTTCTGAACACTTTACCAAAAACATTAAGAAAAAGCACAGGAAACCAGCCATAATTGCTCCCTGTTTTAAAGTTAATTCTGTAATCCAAACATGAGCTTTTATTTAAATGGGGAAAAAAAAAAAAAAAAAAAAAAAATTAAATTCTCGACCATTATTTTCTCTCTCTTAAACAACTCTACTTGAGTTGATTCTCTAGCACAGCGACTCAGGATTGCAGCATCTCTTTCTGTTCTGGCTGCTCCTCCATGTCTCTGATGGCCTTCCTCCTAAATCCCACCAGCCACTCTGCCTCACCCTCTCCCTCATCCAACTGCCGCTTCAGTGGAACACACATGCATTAAAGGTGCTAAGTTTTTCACTGTACTAAAGCATAACAATACCATAATATGTTTGCAAATATTTATTTAACATGCTGAGTTCACATACTCGTTTCTCTGAAAACCATTGCTACAGCCAGTTATTTTACTTTGAAATTTGCGTTCCGTGCCGGAATTTCTGTTTTTGTTTCGGTCTGTCCAAGACCAGCACCTTGCCAATTTTTCCAATAGTATTTCGCCATTGGAGGAAAACACATGCATTGAATTGCAGCCATGCATGGAAGCCAGTGAAAAAACTGGGTCAGAGATCGCAGATCCTACCCGACCTAAAAAGCTTCAGCATCCATCTAAAAATCTTTATGAACGGGAGCATATTAAAACGCTATATCAATAAATCAACTAACTACCTACCTAACTAACTATCTTACGGTGTGTATGTCTCCTCGCCTTCCAATGTCAATGGACTATATGCACGGAGCATTCTTTAGAACTTCCGCATTAATTTAATCCAGCTCGAAAACTTCCGGTGAGATGTCATTTTTTTCTGGTCTGTTGAGCATCAGTAGTGTAATACTTAGCTTATAATCAGAATATTAACACTTAAATAGTCAGGCATAGCATTAATTTAGTTATTCAAACATAAGACAGCATAAAAAATAAATAAATAAAGACGTAGCCTACCTCATTATTCCTCCTCAGCTAAATTAAATTCGACCATCAGTTTTCACACTTTTATGTGAAAAAAGCTTCAAAAATAAAATATTTATTGTGCTCTTTAGTTAGAATAATTGAATAAAATGTGTTTTTACAAGTGTGCTGAAATCATTGATCTTGCGCTGCACTGACTGAGAGCTGCTGTGATTACAAAGAGAGAGCGTGGTGCTTGCTTTCTGTGTAAACAATTCACAATAAAAGTTATTGTTTTTCTTAAGATTTTGTGAGTACTTCATACTTCACATTAACAAAATGTATTTTTAAACCTAGTTATTTTGTAATGTTTAATATTTAGTCAGAAACTAAGTAAAAAATGATTAGAGGAAATGGCTGATATGCGCAAATAAATGCTAGCCTACTTTGCCTCCACCTGCTGGTTAAAGTGGTAATTATTGTCTTTTTTAATTTTTAAACGTTTTATATCAAATGTTGAATTTCCTACATTTTTAAATGTTCGGTTTTACAATGGGGACAATCTTAGAAGGATGAACAAATAATGTTTGTGGTCATTAAAAAATAACATTTGAAGTGCTAGGGGAAAAAATGCGTGTGAGTGTCTAATTACAGACACAGCGTTTTTAAACGGTCCTAATAGCTTTATTATAGTCTATAGTCTTTATTGCAATCAATAAAACTGGTTTATTGGCAAATTAGGTAAATGTGATAACTGCATTAAAATATGAATACAACATTAAAAAGTCAACCACTGATGGTTTTATGTCAATGTACAGTGAGTACAGAATGAACAGCTAACAGTTCACCGGAAATGCCCAAGCAGCCTTAATCAGGAAGTAACCGTCCATTGAGCTCGCTCCTGTTGCGTGTCTTCAAACTGGCAACCCGCGATGGCGTCGAGTCTGAGGAGGAGGGGGCGGGGCAAACAATATTTTGAAATTGGACTGCAGTACCCATTTCAAACAATAGCTGTCATTCTTACATAAAGCACATTTAAACAGAAACGCTCAACGTCTCTCTCTCTCTCTCGCTTAACGTCTGTCCCTCAACCAAATCATCACGTTGCAGAAGTAGAAACATTGCTCTGTATGTGTATATGCAACGTGTGTATAATTCACCTGGTCTTTCTGTGTGCTGCTGTTTCTCTCCTAGTAATTACTAGTAACCATGATCTTCACTTTATAATTAATTATACATTATGCATTGTTCTCATTAATTCTGAACCTGTTTATAGTAATTCTAGTAGTTTTAAGGGAGGCACTATTCACTAATAGTTAAAGTTGTATTTAAATTGTTTTATTTGTTAAAATACAGAGAAAAATTTCAACAGCTGTATATTTGCCATCGGATTCTATTCACACACCCCATGAGGTTCTAATATGTATCAAACCGGCTTAGGCTTGCACTTCCCGATAGCCTTGTGGACAGTGTGCTGACATGTGGTACTGATGTGCACTATGAATCCTGAGTTCGCGTCCAAGCTCATGGACTTTGCCAGATCCCGTCTGCCTTCTCTCACCAATTTTACTTCCTGTTAACATATTTCATACCATAATGAAATGCGGGGAGCTGTATGGCTGTATATTTGCCGTCGAATTCTGCCCAAGAGAGTTTCTAACATTTATCAAATTTGCTTAGTCTCGCACTTCCTGATGGCTTTGTGGACAGTGCGCTGACCTCTGGTGCAGTTGCGTACAAAAAAGCCTAGGTTTGAGTCCAGGCTTTTGAAATTTTCCGGATCTGTTCTGCCTTCTCTCACCAATTTTGCTCCGTGTCAACATATTTAATTTCATTATAAATGGCAAAAGGCAGAAAATGAACATTTAAACTGATGCTGGTTAAAGTCCATCCACACAGGATAGAATCAGCATCTTTTAAGCCAGTGTATCAGCAGTCACATCACCTTGTAGCCCAAGACTGGTTGCCCACTGAATCTAAGCAGGACTGAGCCTGGTTAGTACCTGGATGGGAGACCTCCTGGGAAAACTAGGTTGCTGTTGGAAGACAGGGTTAGTGAGGTCAGCAGGGGGTGCTCACCCTGAGGTCTGTGTGGGTCCAAACACCCCAGTATATTGACGGGGACACTGTACTGTACCAAGCACCTTCTTTCGGATGAGATGTTAAACCGAGGTCCTGACTCTCTGTGGTCATTAAAAATCCCATGACACTTCTCATAAAGAGTAGGGGTGAAACCCTGGTGTCCTGGCCAAATTCCCTCCATTGGACCTTACCAATCATGGCCTCCTAATAATCCCCATCCATTGAATTGGCTCTATCACTCTCTCTCCTCTCCATCTACAGCTGGTGTGTGGTGAACACACTTGCGCCGTTGTACTGTGGCTGCCGTCGCATCATCCAAGTGGATGCTGCACACTGGTGGTGGATGAGGAGAGATATTTACTGCCACCTACTGGCAGGTTTAATTTCACATTTAAAGTGTCTTTTCATTTTTAAAATGATTTCAAATAACAATATTTAATGTTTTATATTTTCAACATTTAAAAACATTATTTATGCATCTGTAACTACTCTTGAATGATTAACTTTAATAAAGATTAATCTACAGTTATATAGTTAGCTTTACATTAGATTACAATTTCTGTAGGCTACCTGAAAATCTCCTGTTTAAACCTACAAGAAAAACTGTAAAAGCACCGTTTATATCATTTATACACCACGTTCCAAATTATTATGCAAGTGACATATCAGTAACATTTCAGTACAATAAACATTCAGATTTTAGTTTTTCTAAGAAAATGTGTGTTTATTTATTTATCCATGTCTTTTTAGATAACTGGTATCAATCTCAGACAAAATAATTTGCTGAGGCCCAATCAAGTGCCTTGCCTGTGAGAAGTGTAATAATGTAGGCCACCTTATTGTTCTCAGTAGGGAAACTGCTGGGTTGAAGCTGAAAGGCCAGAGTACACTGGGTTATAAATCCTCTGCATCTCTCAGAGGTTCCATCGAACCTCTCTGGGGCTGGTAATCTGGGCTCAGAAGGAAGTGGCAGCATTGATCTGGAACCAGGAGACTGTTGGGGTTCTTGGGGTGAAGAGGTATGGGACTGGAGACTCAGGAGGTGGAGGATCTCAGACAGAGCCTGATCATGCCGCTGAATGTTTGTGACTTGCTCAGAGAGTGCAGTCAGGATGCGTTCATTTGAAGACTCTTCTGCTGGGCTTGCTTTCATGGTTCAGTCTTGATGTAAGAGGTTGCCCTTGGTGGGGATTGAACCCAGGTCTCCAGTGTTTTAAGGGTGAGTGGTTACTCACTGAGCTAACTCCCCACAGTTAAGGTCAATAGCAGGAGCCAGGAGACTTGAGTCATCAAAAAAATAAGTAATCTTTACTAGAACAACAAAAAGGTACAAAATACAAATAAACTAGGAGAGCTGAGCTTCCATAAAACAAAAACAAAACAGACACGAGGGTCCAAAAAATTAGTGATGGCCGATTTCGAAACACTGCTTCATGAAGCTCCGAAGCTTCATGAATCTTTTGTTTCGAATCAGTGATTCGGAGCGTGTATCAAACTGCCAAAGTCACGTGATTTTAGTAAACGAGGCTTCATTACGTCATCACTGTTTCGAAACATTTTCAAAACAGTTTGAAATTTCAATGGTTCACCATAGAGGGCGATGATAAAGTGAACCCATGAATCATGCAGATTCACTGAGAACTACTGAACAAGTGTCTAGGGCTTTACCCTATGGTTTTACCTGATCTCCGATCAGTTTTATACATTTGTAGATGTTTTAATTATACATTAGAATAATTAAAATTAATAATGGTAGTTATTAATCTCTTATTGGCCTGTTTAGCTTGAGCCATGGAACAGAGAAACAAGCCTTTAAAATTGATAAAAGAACACATATTATACAGACACTCTATATTTAATCTTATTAGATGATTAGTTAATTCCATTGAATTGATTTTACTTTAAATAAAAATTTTGCAATACATTTGTTAAAGGGTATTTTTAATGCATGTTTGGCCTGAGTTTTGTTGCATTTGCACTGTTCTGACCACTAGGGGTCACCGTGGAGACGGGTGTCAGATTGTTTCAAAGCCTCAAATCATTACGGCACATTTGATTCAACTGCTTCAGTGTTTCATGAAGCCTCAATCTGCCCATAACTATAAAAAATATATAACAAGAGATACACTTAACTTGAAAATAGGCAGCAGGAAACTCAGGTAGACTGGCTCAAGACTGAACACAATGGCAGGGAACAAACAGACTTATAAAGGAACAAACACAGGTGTGGGAAATCAGAGTGATGAGCAGGATAATGAAGAGAATAGGGGTAATGGCGCCCCCTTCTGGAGTGGAGAGACTAGAGTTCATGATCTAAGCGCCATCCACAGTTCTGGAGGAAGCATGACATAGAGGGCTTAAGTAGAGTGACCCCTACTGGCCGGGATGAAAATAGCACTCTGGAGACAAGACCATTACACAAACTGGTATTTGAATCTGCTGGTGTCTCTGGAGTCTCAAGAAGCTCTCCATGCAGGCTGGCAGTTGTGTGTAAAGATGCATTTCAGCCACTCCAAACCAAAGCTCACAAAGAGAAGCATTTACAGTGGGTCTAGAAATACATGAAGACTCATTTTTAAATAGTCTTATTCACTGACTAATGC
Organism: Megalobrama amblycephala; assembly: GCF_018812025.1. Taxonomy (NCBI): domain Eukaryota; kingdom Metazoa; phylum Chordata; class Actinopteri; order Cypriniformes; family Xenocyprididae; genus Megalobrama; species Megalobrama amblycephala. The sequence continues at coordinate 20,534,572 of NC_063056.1, read as the reverse complement.
TGTACTACAATGGATTATCTAAATGGATGGATTTTTGGATGGTTGGTGAATGGCCACCATGTTCCAACAAGACTGCGATGTCAGCAAGGAGCTAGTGGGGGATGATTTGGGCTGGAATATTGGAAATTGAGATGGAGGGTATTAAAATGACTTTTGCAAGATATGTGGAGTTCATAACTGGCCATTTTCAGCTATGGTATAAAAAGGAGGGTAGTGCCTTCTGAAATAAAATGCACTATGCACTATCCCATGCTGCTGCAAATAAAACAAAAAAACAAAAAAAAAAACTGGCCACTAGGGACAGGTTCCAAAAGAGAGCAGAATCTCATTGAACTTTACAGCAGAAAAAAAAAACATGTTTACAGCTGGTACAAATTGTGGTTTTGGTCTATACTGCTAATTTTGCCCTTCACAACAACTCTGAAGGGGGTGAATTTTTTTATAAATCGTCTTTTTAAATTATATTAAGCCTTAAATTTCTGCATAATTAAGGGCGTGGTCACTTGAGTGACAGGTTTGCTGCTGCTGTCTGTGAGCCGTCACTTTACCTCAGCTAATTCCAGCCGCTGACCATTATAACGTATGAAGACCCGTTTAATTTTTCATGTTGTTATTTGCACACCTGACACAAATTACATTACTGGTGCTGGAGCATCTATATCGTAAAAAAGGCCGTAGATTGACAGTAAACCTTTAGAATTTTCAAATGATAGCAATAACTTGGTATCTTTATTAATCTTTTAGATAGTATCTAGATAGATTGCCTGCTAACATGATCATGTCACGCTAGGTGGGCGTGGATTCAGCAACCAGTCACCTCAGCTCCAACCACATCCCGCCTCTTTGCCCATTTTCAGTTATCCGGGAGTGACGTGCAGTGACGCGCTGCTAAGATGGCAGCGGCCTCATTTTCGCTTCAAAACTGCCCTTCAGAAATCTACTGGTGATGTCATGGACACTATGTCCATATTTTTTTTAGTCTCTGGATTGTGAGGAGCAATCCACAAATGCACAGAAAGCAATTCACAAATGAATGTGACATGAAAACATATTTGCGAATATGTTTTTTTTATTAGCAAATCTCATTTTATTTATTTGTGAATTTAAATTTTTTTGTGAAACTCCCAACATATTTGTGGATCTCATTCTATTCATTTGTGCATACGATTATTATTATAATTATTATTTATTTATTTATTTTTTATTATTTATCTGTGGATCATATTTATTTGGGAATTTGCAACAATTCTACCCCCCATAAATGTCTGGTAAGTAATTGAGATGTTTTGTTGTTGGATGTTAGAGTGAACATAACAGTCTTCATTTACTGACATCGGAGCCGCTGAACGCAGTGGATTAGTTTTTAAGGGAATGCTCCACAGATCTAATATAGGCCAGGCCTACACATACGATTTCTGTAACGTTGTCTGCTCTTTACGTTCACAGACATAACTGATAGTGTTTATGTGAACTGTGAGTGTTTTCGACAGAACCTTGTGTGTATTTGACAGTTTGACAGTTGACAAAACAAAAAAATGTTAAAGGGAAGTTACTCACGAGACTTGATGTCTGACAGCCAGATGTCTGTGTGTGTGCGCGCTTCAGATAAGTGCGCTCGATCAGAAAACGATCCATTAGAAAAGCGTGGAAATAATAAACTTTAATGATGAAAGAAAAATGTTATCCGTGAGAGTGTTCACGATATAGATGATAATCAAAACCAAGCAGATGTCTTGTTTGTATCTGGCAGAGAATCAGATTGAGGCAGGAATTGTCATCGTAGAGACGGGCGGGGCACAGCAGCTCATTTGCATTTAAAGGTACATGCACGAAAATAGCCTGTTCTTGACTGTAGTCAGAAATGGGTGTTTACAACATGGATTTATAAATTATCTGCGAGGTATTTTAAGCTTAAACTGTCACAGACACATTCTGGGGACACCTGAGACTTAGATAGAATAACAGGACACAGGATAGATTAGAATGAGCATCTTTTAAGTCACTGCATCAACATCTCTCATCATTATGAGACACAAAACTTGGTTGAGATGTTTTATTTAAAAGTCATAAAAACAGGTATAAAATGGTTATTTACGGTAAAACAACAATATTAAAAACAATGGAAATATGCACTAGCTGTCAAAGTGGTCAATATGAAAAATAAATATTTGCTGTTTATTAATGAGTTATTGTATTCATAACTTTGAAAAACTAATTAACCATTTAAACATTCAATTAGCCAACATTTTTATCTATAGCAACTTAGAAATAAGGAATACAAACAATTCATCTTAAGAAGGCAATAAACATGAGAAGTGCTAAAAAATACAAAGATTGAAACATTGTTCAGAATAGTACAAACTAGAACAGAGAGGGATTTAATAGTGAAAGCATAGTGGGGTTTTTTTTAAGTAATTTGAATGGCTCTTAATGGCAGGATGCCATTAAGTGTTCATAAGAGATGGGCTTTCAGTTGTTTCTTGAATATTGTCAGGGATTCAGCTGTCCAGTTAGGACAGTAAGGGCCTGGATGAGAATTGTGTTGGATGCTCCGTTAGGAAGGGCCTGATCTTCCTGGTATAGTGCAGTGCAAACTTAAATGACCAAGCTGTCATGTGGTCATCAAAGATTACCACAAGATTTTTAGCGAATCAGGATGGAATCAGTTGATGAGCCTAGCTGGATGGTGAAATCATGTTGAATCGTCAGAGTGGCTGTGAAGACGAAAAGTTCTGTCTTTGCCAGATTGAGTTGCAGGTGATGTTCTTGTATCCATGCCGAGATCCACCAGACAGTCCAAGATCTGTGCAGCTACCATCAGATCATCAGCCTGTAATGAAAAGTAAAGTGTCATCAGCATAGTAATGGTAGGAGATCCATGTACCCCTATAATAGAATACAGTACGGTTAAAAGTTTGGACATGTTACTATTTTTAATGTTTTTGAAAGAAGTCTCTTATACATTTATTAAGCCTGCATTTATTTAATCAAAAACACATTTTTATTTTAATATGCTTCGAAATCATATGCATCATTACTCCAGTCTTTAGTGTCACATGATCCTTCAGAAATCATTCTAATATGCTGATTTATTATCAATGTTGGAAACAGTTGTGCTGCTTAATATGTTTTTTATAACCTGTGATAATTTTCAGGATTTTTTGATGAATAGAATGTTAAATAACAGAGTCCAATTTTTTTGTGCATATTTAGGAAAATTAGCCAAGTCTCGTACTGATTAGATTAAGGAAACTATATAAAAAAAGGGAGAACAAACCCTGGTCTTGTGACTGTATCAGGTCCTCTAGACACTAAACTGTTTTTATCTTTCTAATATATTGTGAAACTAAAATCAATGAAATTAGTTCCATGAGTCCTGAGAATGTTTTCTGAAGGTTACCAGTAGGTGACGCCAAATGACTTTTTCTGTATTATGAGTGAGTCATTCATTGAAATAGGCCATAAAAAACGTTGATTCATGCAGAACGCTGCTTAATACAGAGTTTTATTAGTCATTGCATTATACATCTAACTTATTAGTTCAATATATTTTATATTATACCATACTTACAACATGTAGGAGTCTAACAATCCATTTAAATTATTTTACAAGAATTCAAACCTATATAAAACCTTATATCACAGTAAGTGCTGCATTCACATTTGTATTTAATTTCAAATGTATTATATATTTTATTTAGCATAGCTTTTTCACAAGGTTATAAATAAAAAATAATTTGAACCAGTAAAAAAAATGTTCAACGATAAAGATTTTCAATAATGAATAGGCTACAAATTCCTCGTTGCGAACAACCCTGTTTGCATCTGTTGGCTCGACTCTGTAGGCTACCTGTTCAAAACCTATATTTGCTTCTCTTCAGAAGCCCTTTATAACCCCGTGTTGTCGTATGGATATGTTTTATGATGGATGCAGGGCCGTGCACAGACCTTTTGAGGGGCATGTGCCGAAACTAAAAAAGGGTACCCCCCCCCCCAACCCCAATAAATAACACAAAATAATAGTATCAAAAGCTTTATATTTATTCACTATTAATGACAGTTATATAGATTTATATATATATGTATGTATGTATGTGTGTGTGTGTGTGTGTGTGTGTGTATATATATATATATATATATATATATATATATATATATACACATGTGCTTGAAGACGTTTATGACTTCAATGTGATCCACTGGGATGTCCCTCTCAACACACATTAATACACAGACTACATTCTGCATGATAAAATATAAAGAAGCACAGTGACCTGATGATTCTGTAATATTTTTTAGTTACTACAACATTACTGTAGTAAAACCATGTTTTTCTATGTTTATACATGTGAAGACAAGCGGGGAGTAGTATACAATACAAGATTAAAAAAAATATCTAGCGAGCAAATACTTAACATCGTAAACATTAACCATACTGTGTGACCATATATAATATGATTAAATGTTAATGAATTAAGTGTATCAGCAGATAGCCATCATAAATCAAATAAGAAATTTCTTAGAAATATATTTTACCTAGCTGACGAGGATCACTCGCTTTGTGTCAAAGTCAAATGCAGTTATATGTGTGGAAATGTGCAATGTGCAAAAACATCATCACATTAGGCTACGTCATCATCAATAGGTTATGAGCGCTCAGTTTTTCCTGTTGTAAAATACGTTTGGCCAAAATCTCAATTTACAAAAGATGTAATACTACTGTATGCACAGGCTATTTAAGGCTATTTGTATGCTATTGGCTATGACTAACTTAGATGGCAAATGTGACCTGATCCAGCAAAATGAGTCACAGTGACCCAAATTTCAAAATTGATTTGGTATCAATGGAAAAATGAGACAATAAGCTTTAAAATGATATCCTAGTCAAAGTCATACCTTGAATGGTTTTAAAGATATACCCATTTTAATTATGGTTGTCTGCCCTCTTTTTCAAATTGAAAACCTGAGAAAATCGCTTTTAAAGTTTTTTGCCCGTTTTTTTGTTGATATCTTTCAAAATCCATTGCATTTAAAGGGATAAACTATTTATTTTACAGCTTAATTTGACCAAATACATTTTTATATATACATAAATGCTATTAAACCAGGATGAAGCTCAAATTATTTTAAAGTATTTATTTGAATTAACCCTTTAAGACCTGAAGGCTTTTTAGAGTTCTTTTTTTTTTTCTTTTTTTTTCTGAGCGACACACACAAAAGTAAAGACTCATAACTCCAAAACTGTAGCAAGGAGAGTCAAAAGGTAGGTATCATTTGATAGAAAACATTTTAAATTTTAAGAAAATATAAATTACATTACATTTGGACATTTTCTTGCGGAGAAACAGCTGATAAACACAAAAAATATATATCATTTTTTTTAAAATAATTTTTCTTTTTTTATTTGACATGGAACACAATAAGATCGCTAAAAAATTCTTTTTTGGTGATGCTCTCCTATATGTGAGCTGCATCTGGTTCAAATTTCGTGGTGATATTATAAAGAATAGTTTGAAAAATTGTTGTTCATTTTTTTCCGCAGCCAGGTGGCGCCAACGGGCGGTAAACTCCGGTTTAGAGGTGCTTCTCAGCACTCGTTAGGAGTTTTTCAAAATGGTTAGATGCATTAAAAAGATGAGATTCTAAGCTTTAAAACAATATCTATTTTGTTATTCCACGTTGGAAAACGAACATGGATGGGTCCGGGAACATTGGATACACACTGCATCCCGGAGAGATGAGAGACATGTTTTTAGCCAAGTATGTTAAATCATTTCGTGAGTAATATCTTGTGATCAACGCAATATATTATATTGATTTTGGATTCATTTTAATCTTGAGAATCTGCTTTAAATATTGATGTGCCATTTTTATGATCTGTGCATTTTTCATGAAGTTATGAGCACGTGAAATACATACTTGTATTCAGTTAGCTGCTGTGCTATTTTTGTTGTAAACGCATATTACTCAGACTCATTAGAGGGTGAAAACAACGCAACAGAAGCATGTTGGAGGCTTGATATTAAAGTTTAAAGTCTTTGGTTTTGTATGCAAAAAGAATTTTTGTGCTACCTATATGGATTCAATTTTTATTGGCTTTTAAAGAGAGACACGCAAATGGGAGTTTTATTTTATAAGGCGCGCTAGTCTGACAGGAGGATGGCTGGACCGATCGCGTGCCTGTCAGTCGAAACGGGGCTTCCCATTGTTAAAAATCAGCGTTTAGGTCAGTGTGTTTACATTTCTAAGCTTTTTGATTTGTTCTATACAACGTGTAACACCATATTTGTAGAGCAGAGATAATGACGTTTCAGGGGATACCGGGAAATGCTCATAAGTGACGAGAGGAGTTGAGAAGTTCATTTCCAGCTAATTTAGTGAAACCATGTCAAATTTAATAGCCATTTAAATGCCTTTACTCGATTATCTGGACTACGAAACTTTGGGAGATTATTTTTGAAAGTCTGTTCTTTGAAATTAGCTTAAAAAAAAAAATCGATTTTTTCATTGTTTTTCCACATTATCGGCCCATATCTTAAAATAGAACGTTGCGACTTCCGACTCATTTCGCCAGATCGGGTCACAAATGCTAGCCCCCTCTCTCTCTCTCTCTCCGCCGCCGGTCTCAGGCTTCAAATGCATAAAATATGAAACTTTATAGACATACTAGTGTTTCTTTCGTAAAGACAACGACTTGTAGCCTAATTATTCAAACAACAAGATATTTATTTACCGTTGCAAGTCGTTCAGCTGCTCTGCTGTGGAACTTCAGTTCGCGGCACTCAGGGGGCGGAGTTAAGAGGTTTGACTGACAGTTTGAGCGGAACCAAAACGATTTTGTCACAAGCTCTTTTTAATACCTTTTATTAGGCTAAATATATTTGTAAATCAGTCAGACATGCTTAAAGGGTGACCAATAGCATTGATTTATTGAAGAAAATGAATAAATAAAATAAAACACCTCCAAAAAAAGGGCACTTCGGAGTGTAAGGACAAAAAAGGCATGTGATCTGCACAGGTTGAGCCCTACCTGTGCACGTGCCTGGATGGATGGATGCACTTTTTTGGATGACCCAGGATTTTTTTTTTTTTTTTAATAACTCAGATTATGTTCGTCTGAAAGAAGATACACCATTGTATAGGGGTGAGTAGCTAAATCATGGGATAATTTTCATTTTTGGGTGAACTATCCATTTAAACTAGGCCTATATCTGAGACAGGGATTTTGTAACCAATGTTAGAGGGTTATTTCCCTTTAAAAAGTGTGTGGGAGAGTGAACGTGCAGACATCATATTAGTCATGAACACTACAGTGTGAAAACAAACAAGGGATTTCCAAGGGAGTTCCTCCTCTCTCCCTTATCAACCAGCTTGAATGGACGTAATTTGGCTCTGCAGTGAGCACCACTTGTGATAACAGACGTGATATTTTCTGCCTGTGCTTCTGTGTGAGAAGAGGGCGGGGTTGTGCAAACAAACAGCCGTGTGCGCGCCCATCAATCTTCAGTAGCATACTTATCACTCAGAGGAGTAGGTTTGAAGTTGCAGACCGTCTGACAGCAATTATGAGAGTCGTGATTTCTTTCCTGATGTTAACAAACATACTATGTGCGGGATTTCGTCTGGCTTCCCGAGAACTGAACGGTAAGACATTGCAATACAAGTTTGCAGATGTAGCGACATGCCAACATCAGCGATAATAAACTTTTATTATTATTATTAGCCTATTTAAGCGTCAAATCACTAAATTTGTTCAGTAGTTAAATTAATTGACTCTCATCTTTGTTGTTCGCGCAACAGAGGCGCGCGCCTCTAGCTGTTTAGGGACTTTTCACATTCTTGAAAGCAGCAGAACTTTAACACTCTGCCACTGTAAAGGGACTGCAAAGATTAAGATACCAGGATTGCGTTTATCCAGAGTTATGAACGAGCCTAATGTTTTGCGTTTTTCAGAATGTCTCAGAACTCATGAAGTGCAATGCGAGGACATGGTTACCTCCAAGGGATATACATACTGGGTGCCTCAAGACATGACAGTTTACCTGAGAGATCGCCATTGCGAACATGGATGGTCTCACGCGGTGGGCACGCCTTGTTTTAGGTTTATAAACAAGATGATATAAAATATAATTAAGATATCTTTTTGTAATGATTCCATTTTATTTTGTGCATAGAATGGAACGTTTATTGCTGACTCAACAATCAATGGGAAGAAGTTACGATCTGTTGTGGCTGTGACTCCTGAGAACCTGACATTGTGCACCTGTGCAAACCTTCAATGGCAAATCAACTGTGACAACATTCAGGTAGTAGCAACATGTCTATCTGTCTGTGTGTATTTACACATGATAAGATAATAAGTGCTGAATAAATAAATGCAGTGCATAGGCTCTAAAATCATGTGCTAATGATATTTTTGTTCCTTTACAGTTTTACTGTACTATCAATTATGCAGGTAAGCGCCATGAGACATCACACCATTAATGCTCTAGTCTAGAAAACATCTTAGGCCTGTTTATTAGAGGATTGGTTCACCCAAAACTGATAACTGAGACATCATTTACATATGTTGTTTCTGATGATTTTATTTCTTTAGCAGAACATGAAAGGAGATGTTAGGCAGAATGACAGCCATAAAGGGTTAGCTCACCAAAAAATGAAAATTCTGTCATTAATTACTCACCCTCATGTCATTCTACACCCGTAAGACCTTCGTTCATCTTCGGAACACAAATTAAGATATTTTTGACACAATCCGATGGCTCTGTGAGGACTGCATTGCCAACAAGACAGTTAACACTTTCAATGCCCAGAAAGGTACTATTTAAAACAGTTCATGTGACTAAAGTGGTTCAACCTTAATGTTACGAAGTGACGAGAATACTTTTTGTGTGCCAGAAAAACTAAATAACGACTTTATTCAACAATATCTAGTGATGGGCGATTTTAAAACACTGCTTCATGAAGCTTCGAAGCTTTATGAATCTTTTGTTTCGAATCAGTGGTTCAGAGCCCGTATCAAACTGCCAAAGTCACATGATTTCAGTAAAGGGGGCTTCCTTACTGATAAGTGTTTCGAAATTTCAGTGGTTTTCCACTGGGGGGGGCGTGACTTTGGCAGTTTGATATGCGCTCCAAACCACTGATTCGAAACAAAAGATTCATAAAGCTTCGAAGCTTCATGAAGCAGTATTTTGAAATCGCCCATCACTAGATATTGTTGAATAAAGTCGTTAGTTTTTTTGCCGCACAATAAGTATTCTCGTCACTTCATAACATTAAGGTTGAACCACTGTAGTCTGATGAACTGTTTTAAATACGTCTTTAGTAGCTTTCTGGGCATTGAAAGTGTTAATTATCTTGCTGTCAATTGAGGCCTCACTGAGCCATCGGATTTTATTAAAAATATCTTCATTTATGTTCTGAAGACAAACGAAGGTCTTACAGGTGTGGAAACGACATGAGGGTGAGTAATTGATGACAGAATTTCATTTTTGGGTGAACTAACCCTTTAATAACCATTCACTTCCATTATATGGAAAAGATGCATTGTGCAATGATAATGAATTTGTAACTGAGTAACATAAATCCTTTTTAAATAGTTTTTCAGCATAAATAAGGTGTGTATTTGCTTGTGTTTGTTTAAAGTAAAACTTCGAGCTACACACGACTCCCTGCCAGGAAATTACACATTTCCAGAAGACAAAGAAGGTAACCAATATAAACTTCTTAAATTAGTTATAAACTCCACCATTAATTAAGGTTGTCTTTACATATATTACAATGCACACCTCTTTCTTGTCATGTTTGTTTCAGCAAATTCTTCCAACTGGCTAATTCCTGTAATTGTGGCGAGTGTGATTGTGTCTGTTACCATCCTGTCTTTTACCATTTATTTTTTTTGGAAAAAATGTCTAAGAAAGTAAGTTCCTGTTATAAATGTTTGTGTTCAGTATTGTTGTTGTTGGTAGGGATGTACTAATGATATTACTATATCAAGATTAGAATATTGATGTGCCTCAAGTTATGTTATACACAATAAGCAACAAAAAGCATACCAGTAATATTTTGTTTTGCAGAATGTGTAATATTTGTCTTAGATCATATTATAATATTTAAATCTGTTTGTCCAATTTTTCCCTAGGCCTGTGTACACTCCTCCATGTGAAGGTGGATCTGAGACAGGATTGTGAAATATGAAAGTCCAAGTCGCAGTCATATAGGTCATCGATAGTTAGTTCTGTAAAAAAAAACTCTATATGGCATTATTTGTTTGCAGATGGTAGCTGGATCTACTATATATTAAGTGTCTTTAACTACTATGTAATAACATTTAAATGATTTGATACAGTGCACTTATTGCTTAAAGCCATGTGTTTACATTGTACTTACATGTAAACATTTCCTGCATGTAATTACCAATTCCCAAACTTGTATCCCACCCTGATAGCAGCAAAAGTTTTTTGCAATAAAACATGAACAAAATAGGTATTCAGGTACTAAATAGGTACTAAATAGGTATTAAATAGGTAATAATTTTTTTTTCGTCTTAAGTACATTAATGTAAGGACATCTAATATAAAGTGGGATCAATAAACTGTTGTACATTAGAGAGCTTTAAACTACATGTCATAACTCATGACTGGGAACAGCAACTGTGCATCTGTGACCAAAGGCTGATGTAAATACTAATGCTGCCACTGTACCTGCAACAGTGACCCCACCTAATGTGGATAGTAATGTATTAACTTATTGTACAAAAACACTCTCCTCATTTACAGTAATAGTGTTTTTTTTTTTTTTTTGTTAAGGTCATATACTTTTTAAATAAACATTTTAAATGGCTACTTGAGTCTAGTTCATGATTTTGTGTTGCCTTCGTGCCTGATGGTTGTGATGTTACAAATAATTACAAAATGTCTCTGCATGCATGAATGTAAGAGCTTCTTTGAGGAGTGCATGACTTACTCTTATGACATCAGCTGTTCTAATGATAACTTAGTGATTCACGCCTTGGGCTTTCTCTTTTGGCAGTTTTCCCAGTCGCAGCTCTTGTAGTATGACTATGTGTTTTAATTTGTTAAATTGTCTGAAACATATCCTGACCTGATCCCACTCTCACTGTGCTCTACTGTTCAACAATGTGCTTTAATACTAACACCATTGTAGTGTAAAAACTTTAAATAGTGTTTAAAATAGAGTAATGAATCGACACAAAATTGCTGATAAATCAGGCCAATTTGCTATGCAGAGCAGAGAACAGGTTTATTAACTGTACTGAAAGGGTTACAAATAAGGTGCAGGAATACATGAATAATTATAAATTGAATGCAGCTTGAACTGAATGTAGTTACATGCAGCTACAATTAATTGCACATGTTTGATAGTAGTAGTAATAATAATAATATAATAGTATAATAATAATAATACGGAATGAAGTATAGCAAAGGAGAAAAAGCTACCCTTCCAGATGTTGAAAAAAATTTATCTGAAAGGTAAAATTATTCTATGACATGTACAGGCATATGGATATTTACTTTTTTTAAATTGTGCATATTTTAATTGAAGATATGTCATAGAAACAGGATTAAATCAAATTGAATGATTTCACTCAACAAACCAGGTTGTAATGAATGCAAAGATGTCTGAAATGTATAATTCATGGAAATATTGAAACCCCATTAATTACAATAATTATTAGGGTCTAATTTTTTATGTTTTGACTTCAAAATAAAATATAAATTACAAATCCCTCATTACCACCACACACACAAAAAACAAACAAACAAACAAAACAAAAACCTTTAGTTTTCAACATAAAAGCCTACAATGTCATATTTTCCAGGTATTTTTCAGGCTGAAATTTCACAAATGTTGATGTGACAGATGAAATGTCAAAATAAATAAAAAATATGCATAAAATTGTCATAAATACGGGAAAATAATATTAGATATTGGTTGTTGTTCAGCAGTGTATTTGATCTCTTATTAAAAGCAAACTGCTCTCAAATTAAAAGCAAGAAATAAGATTAAAAAAAATAAAATCTATTAATTACACAAAGGTCAGATAAAAACTGGAATTGCACACGACATTTCTGTCCCCTCACTTCTGAAATGATTGCGCCCTGCTCGCCGCATTCGCAATGCAAACGAAGTGTGTGTGAACCTTCTTGTCGTATACTGGACGAGCGCTTGAATTTTTCTTTTCAATTAAGTAAAACAATTTTTATTGTTGAACACTTTAGTTATGGGACGTTGATAGACTATGTTTGTTTGTTAATTTCTTTCATAGTTACGCGTTATTTGCATCATGGTGAAGCATATATGTGGGCGTTTTAAATCCCGGTGAAAGAAACGCGGCGATAGCTTTTTTACTTTTATTACAAGTTTTTATTTTTATTACAAATTTGTAATCTAGCCTAGTTCATTTTTATTTAATTTTTAACTGAACAATTGTAAATTTCTGTTTCATTTTAGTTTTTCATTGTTTTATTTTTAGATTTAGCTTTTAGGCCTAGTAGCCTATTTTAACTTTGCGGAGAAAAAGACAAGAAAGAAAATTATAAAATAAGTTATTGTTCATCGTAACGTTTCTGTTACTGTGGAGCAACTATGCTGCAGGACAAAATGATAAAATGTGGTGAAGACGGGGCTGTGGGCTCTGATAATGCTGCAGGCCCAGGGGCATAGGCCAAAATCACGGGTGAAATCAGTAAATCCCCATGTCGTGTCATGTCCTGGACTGCATAGCGGAATTAAGCAGCACCACTTCAACGTCAAGGAAGGACAGACGTATTTTTTGTGTGCTCGCGTAGGACTATTCGCCTCAGTTTTATCTAGATCTGTCAAGCTACTGAGGAAACTCCACTTTCATAGGCTATAGTCCCTATAACTAAAGGCAGGGGTCACAATATGTGTGTTTGCGCGTGCGCCTATGTCATTTAAATTCATCAAATAAGAAATTAAATAAACATTGGTCTCTAAGGTTTTTAAGTAAGAATTATGAAGCACGTAAAAGATTACGTTTGAGTATAAAAAGCACGCCAAATAAAAGCAAAAATAAAAACTCGTGTTAGGCCTATGCAGTGCCAGGAGATCGGGGTAGTTTTTTCTTTTCTTTTCTTTTCTTTTCTTTTCTATACGAAATAGCCTATAACCCACAAGCCTATTTTGTTTCCGCCACGGAATAGTAGCCTAATAAAAAATGTAAAAGATAATTGCGACTTTTTTGCGATTTTATATAGGACTATCTCACAATTCGGACTTTTTTTCTCTCTCGCTATTTGACTTCTTTTCTCAGAATTGTAAAAATAATAAAAATGCATTTTGTTTTTATATAACAGGCCTAATATATTTTAAATTACATATACCACAAGACAAAATAACAGGCCTACGAATTTACTCAAAAGACCCATCCAAAAGTTTTTACGCTTGATTCTTAATGTTGCCTTAATCAAAAGCTTCTACGCATCAATGAACATTTGCGCCTTTGTAATAGCCTAGTTCTGTGAGTCCTTTGGATCTCAGCATCACTGTTGGAAAGGGTAAGTCATTTTTCTGAAAATCTGTACACAGTTTAACTGCTCCGCTCACGGCAAACAAGGGACTCGCAAAGCACTATTCTGGCCAATATCACAAAACATAAACATTGATTTTCCAGGTAACAACACACAGTATAAGTGGCCCTTTGAACTGGTTTATGTGTAAATTCAGCTATTATTTTGTCTAGTGAACTGTTATGTAAAACAACTTTTTTCAGAGCAGTAGGCAGCATGTATGATGCCTCTTTTTAAAATAAATAAATACAAATAGCTTAAACTTATGACTTCCAACTACACATATCCTAAATTAAGAAGTGCTGCACGGGGTATTAGTCCTTATCTCGGTGCTCTTTGGGTGTAAGGGATGGTTCAGCTCATATAAAAATAATGATAGCCAAAGGCACTCGAATCTTGTTGCAAAACTTATAAAAAGCCTTTATTGCATCATGGCTATAAGTTTAAAAAAAAAAACAGGTGACAAATGCACACCTACGCGTTGTCAGAGTGTAGTGCACACGTTGCCGCAACACCCTGACAAACGAAGCCGCACGCGTGCACTTGTCACACCTTGACGAAGGCTACAGGCTATTTTGTGGAAAAAAGAAAAGACAAGAAAAGAAAAAGGAAAACTACTCCAATCTCCTAAACGAGGCCACGAGTTCATGCTTTTATTTGGCGATTTTTATACTCAAAAATACTATTTTACGTGCTTCATAATTCTTAGCCTATACTTAAAAACCTTATAGGCCACACCCTGATGAAGGCAAGTTAGCCTCAATGCGCAGGTGTGCACTTGTCACTTGTTTTTAAAAATTATAGCCATGATGCAATAAAAACTATTCCATATTTCACTAGAAAAATTAGAACATAATTTTCAAAAGTTACATTTAATTTCCAAAATTTTCATGGCCTGGAAATCACAATTGTAAAATTAATTCTCTGATATGGTTTAAGACGTGTAAGGCCTATCAATGTGTCAATGATTTGAAAGCTAGATAGTCTGAGAAGTTATCAGCCTCTGAAAACTGCTCAGAAAAAAAAAAAAAAAAAATTCACAGAGAGCGGGCGACAAACAGGAATGGAATTGAAAACAACTTCGCGCAAGAGAAATAGGCTACAATGTCTCTGATTCGTGCATATAACTAAATGCATGCTAAAATATAGTGTCATTGCAGTGTTCTGCATGATGGATGACAAGAACGTTCATTTTCAGCCCCCAGCTCCTTCAGGCAGGGAGAGGAACTTTTTATGACCTCATAACAGTATTTTGTAATGGTGCTATAATTTATTATAGGTCTAATTATTATTGTTTAATTTTTTATAATACAGACCTAACTGCCCAACAGCTCTTTCATTTGCAGGTAGGCTACTGGTGTCCGGTGCTGAATCATCTCCTGGTTTTCCTCATCCTCAAGAGCTGGCTGTTTTCCTCTTCATTGGATTCCGGACCTCTATGGCAGATCCAAATGCATCGTCTTTGAGAACCTTTCCCAGGTCTGAAAATTAAATGTGAATAATTTTACTATTGAGCAAAAATTCTGTCCTTGCGTGTTTGAAAAATTTAACACACTTTTAAACCACTGAGCTTTTCAATAGGCCTATACGTCATGTTTTATAGTTAATTTAAAAAACAAACAAAAAAACAAAACAAAACATAGTGTTCTCTCCAGAATGTTGTGATATAAACTACAGCAGTGTTCATTGCAATAAATTAACCAGATTAGCCTAACGATCGATCACTGAACTCACTCATACTCTCAAAAATGACTAAAATGTCATTCGAATTTGACAAATTAACAATTTTCTTGTCCCTAATAATCAAGATAATGCACGGGAAACTATAAAATGAACTGCTAAACTGCTCACTGCATCATATACTAATTAAAAACACGAACTATCAATGTATGAATCAAACTCATTAAGACCTTTTTAGTTGGGCGGTCTAGCTTGAAAACCCCTTAGCTTTCCCAGCACTCTCCCTCCCTATATATATATGAGACATTCTACCAATCGGGTGCCATTTACACTTTGCATTTTTCAAAATTTTAATTAAGAACAAACTTTTTCTTTTTTTTTTTTTTTTTTAAACAAACCTACAACATGAAAGATATGTTAATCCTCTAAAAAAAACATTTCACACCTCAGGCACAATTTTTTTTTTTTTTAGCCTAATTAATATTATCCTTTTTATTCAGGCAAGGAAGCCATTCTTGTACCACCCCGTCACGGACAATATGTATGCCATTGGAGTAGTAAAACAAGAACACATTTTTAAAATCTAATTTTTTCCTAACAGTAAAATGTCCCTTTTTTGGAAACCATCAATAGAAAGTCTATAGCCTAATTTAATAATTTTATTCTTAGATTTTTAATCTTGAAATATGAATTTGACGTTTCAATGGCCTCATTGTTTGTACTGAAAAAATGAATTCGCTTAAAAAATACAAATAAAGTTATTTATCTGATTAGTCCACACAACAAGAACATCAGTCAACATTAATTTAATTTTCTTTCCATAAACTTTTAACAGACGGGGTGCTAACTGATGTGACGGGGTGGTATGGAAAAAGTGTTTCTCTATATGATCTGCTGGTTTTAAACTTTAAAAACTGATGGAGGGGAGACATTCAAATTGAGTAAAAAGTGAGTGAGTGAGTGAGTGAGTGAGTGAATGAGTGAATGAATGAATGAATGAATGAACCTAACAGTGTTGCAGTCTGCGGTTTTTCATGTCCGCGGGTTGAAGCGAGCCCAAATAACATATTTAGCCATTGGAATGCACATTTTAGCTACCAAGGGAACCCTGCCAAAACAAAACAAAACAAAAAAAAAACATTGGGGGACATTTTGGGGATGAAATTTACCGCCCCGTAACAATAAAACGGGGATGTGACGGGGTGGTAAATTTCATCCTAAAATATCCGCAAATCTCTGTGGTCAAGTTTCTCATCTAGCATACATGCATTCAATCTGAAATATAATTTTCTTTGTATTAATGATTTTTATTCATTTTTTTTTTACATTACTTTTCCCTATCTATTTTGCATGACGGGGTGGTTGGTTTGAGCTTGACGGGCCCTGCCTAACATCAAAAAGCAACAAATAAACAATGTAAAAAACAAAACAAAAAAAAACCTCAACAAAAAACATAGTTGCCTGCTTTTGTTTCTTGGCGGCTATAAGGCTCAAATGATGTCACTTGTGATGTCATTTAAAGGTGCATTATTTATAAAACAAGTTAGTGTGACTGGGTGGTAAGTCAAACTGAGGGACGAGCAAAAACCTAAATATTTACACCTACAAAAAATAAGGTTTATTGTGAATAAATATGTCTTATGTAAACAGCTACACACATATAATCCTGAAAATAGTATATGTCTGAAAAAAAATATATTTATTTATATATTTAAAACATAGCCTTTATACTTACTTTGTGATATTTCAGATGCAAATGTCATGTTGGTTAACACGGACATGTGAAATTGGCTATGTAATAATGAAAAATTATTAAAAATAGTATGTTAATCTTCAAAAAAAAAAAAAAAAAAAAAAAAAGCATTCTAGCATTATGTTAAAAAAGAAAAAAGAACGCTTGAATTAATAACTTTAAACTTTGGAAACACTGATCAAACGTTGCGGACCCAAACGGAACCGGTTTTGTAGAATGACTCATCTATTAGTCTGTGGGAGTAGGCCTACAGTATGTGTGTCTTGATTCGCTGCGTGTCTCTAGACGGTCCACCCCCTCAAATATAAAGCTCTGCATCACATCACTTGAGACTTGTGAGGCGCGACCGTGCAGAGCAGACGTTCACAGCAGCGATCCTGTCATGGCCGGTCTCAAGATAATGCTATTTGTAGGTCTATTTGTTATTTTTCCTGGGAAGTCTGCGGGATCTAACGGTAAGAGTTTTTCACTGTAGCCTAACAAACATTTATGTGTTCGTTCTTAACATGCGTGGTGAACTCCTTACATTGATCATGATGTATTTTTTTTCAACATCACTAATGAATCATAGAAGAATTATAAATTATAACAATTATGTCGTGTAATTAAATGGAATTGTGTATTTTCGCAGATTGCCCTGCAAACCAGGAAATACTATCATCATGCGACAGCCTGCGCTCGTCTATGGGATTCACATACACCGTGCCCTCAAGCATCACATTTGGAAATTGCGAGCAAGGATGGTACTTTCAGGTCATTTGTTGTTCTGGATTTAGTCGTTACATTTCTTATTTTAAAACAGTAAAATGTTTTGTTATTCCTCAGTTGTTTTTTTTTGTTTGTTTGTTTTTTTTTTTAGAATGGGACCTTTATTGTCGATTCAACTCCGAATGCCGATGGAAAGAGGTTACCAACTGTAGTGGATGTTACGCCTCAGAACCTGACAGTCAGTGCCTGCAAGAACCTGCAATGGCAACTTAACTGCGGCAGGGTATGAGCAATGAATGTGTGTTTCATTTACACATTAATAAATACGCAGCACACTTGTTTGTTAAAGCAGTGTGCTTCATTGTCATGCCATAAGACAGGTGAGGTGAGGTGCTAAAAATATGATCTTTCTTCTTTTACAGTGTTACTCTATCAATTTTACCGGTAAGCATAAATCCTCACACCATACATGCTCTAGAAACAAATACTTTTTAGTGTATATAAATTATGCTTTTGATTGTAGCTTATTTATCTACAGTTACAGATTTGAAACATTCACCAGCACATGACCCCCAAGAGGAACAAGACGGCAACCACAATGGCAACGGTAAAAGCAACGCTTTAGTCTGTAAAAGTTTTGATGTTAATTCACCTTGCTAGTTGATTACTCTAAATTCTGATTACACTTATCTTTTGCTATGTTTATGTATATTCAGCAGGTTTACCTCGTGGGAGATTGCTTTATTTGGGATTGTTGGTGCTGGTGCATTTATTGACATTTTGATTTGCTCTTTCAGAAAAAGAAAAAGGTGAGTGCCTTAAAGTTGGATATGTAATGTTGTCCTCTGTCTCATTAGAAGAAATAAAGACCATTACAGTTCAGTCATATAATGTATGTAGATTTTTGTCATGTTTTTCTTTCACTGAAAGATTTCTGCCTTTTTTGCTACAGGGCAAATTGCTGCAGTATCTCAAAAGATGGTGTGATATAGTGGTCAATGCTTTGTGCCTTCAAGCAAATCATCCCAGCTTTCTCCAAAGAGACTGACCCTGTAATACATGTTCTGTGAGTCACATTGTAAAAAGTGCAAAATGACCAAAATAATCACTAAGTACTATAAGTTCTTTATTTACACTCATTTATTTCTTTAATATAATGAAAATTAAAGGCAGGGTAGGTAAAAATGTATAAAAACTTTTTTTTCAAAATTTGTTTAAACTTTATTTATATATCAATACATATTTAAAATGTAAGTACTCTGAAAAAGAAAGTATAAAAACCGAGTGTCTGTAGACCTCTCACGACTGTTTTAAAGACAGCTCATTATTTCCATTCACTCCACCCCTCCCTTCTGGGCTCCTTCCAAAGCCACGCCCCCAAAACGCATGAACGTGCGACTCCGACCACTGAGCTGGAAGACGCATTATTTACCTGAGACGAGCGGAGAGGAAGGAGCACAGTGCATGTAGTGACATCATGTCAGAATCACATGTAATAAAAATAACTTTATAATTATGAAGATAAACATAATTTAATTCGCTAACGAGTTAGTTATCTATAAGGCAAAGCTAAAAACAGGTTGCATGATACACGTTTTTCCATTACCATCATTTACACTGTGATGAAGATGAATTTCATGTAAGATTCATAACATATACGTTGTTCTACAGATAAACAGAGTAACATACACTCAAATATCAACTCACAACTGCATTGCAGACACAAAATAATAACACACACATACAACAAAGTGTGTACGACACACACAGATACAAGATAAAGACATCAGTAAACATAGGTAGAGAATATAAAAACAAAACAAAGGCGAAAAAAACGTGCAGGTAAACTTACAGGTGAACATGGTAAAAGAGTTAGACAGAGGGTAAATATAGTTCTAAGCAAAGTTCCTAGATGCGGAGTAACGTTAGGCCTACTATCTGTTAAACATGTATTTAGTTACCTAAAGCAAAATTATGCACAATTCAACACTATAGCTATCATCTTGTGCTAGGCCTATAGATTATTTATCGTCTCTACTACGGCTCGCTAAGTAATGTTATGTTAGCTATATTACGCAGCTACGTGTGCTAATGACACATGCTTCATGAAAAAATAAACAAAAAAATATGTATGATCAAAATACAAAAAGAAAGATTTACCTGTCCAGCAGAAATAAAGCCATCAAGGAGTCACTTTTCAGCCCCTTGAGTTCCCTCAGTTCTCGCCATCGCTGGAGAGCCACGCCGATATTAACTCGCGTTTTATTTCTTTGTTTATCCAAAGACTTTTTGTTCATTGCCTTTTCTTGTACTGTTACTGTCTTCCTTTTTTGCCTGGTTTGCCTTCACTAACTGCATAGGCCGGTACTGTGAATTTTGCTTGCTGTTTCTCTGCCATTGTTTTGGTATTCCTAGTATCCATGCCTCTTGAATTCCCCAAATCAAACGTGCGCGCGCAAGTGGGCAGGTCATGTGTGGCAAAAGGGTGGTTGCCATGGTTGCGAGAGAGTGACAGCCGCCTAAGCCAATCCTATGTTTCGTCCCGGATGGAAATAATGAGCTGTGTTTAATACAGATTAAACGGTCTAGAGTCACTCGATTTTTATACTCTTTTTATCAGAGTTCTTACATTTTAATTATGCATGTATATATATATAGAAAGTTTAAACAAATTTGGAACAAAATTTCTTACCTACCCTGCCTTTAAGTCATCATTTACTCACCCTGCTGTTGTTCTAATGCTGTATACCCTTCTCGCACTCATCCATATAATGGCAGTGAATAGCGACCAAGGTCAAGCTTTTTAAAAAAGACAACAGTATATAAGATTTGGTATAGGATTTGGTGTAAATCAAACTAAAATATAATGTATTTTTTAACGAAAATCCTGATTTTGGCTGTTGGTCTTCCATGCTCTGCTGCACGTCCACAAAAAGTTGTGAGAAATCAAGATTATTAAAAACATGTCATGAAATACAATCAATGTACTTTCAGGATTATCATTAAATAATACATTAAATTTCATATCGCATAACCCCAGAAAAAAGAATATATGACACGTCACATAGCTGCTGACACATGGACAGCTAGGGCCAATCTATCATGCGGCATTAGAGAGGCTAAGAGACAGTACTCCAGGAGGATAGCCAATCGTTTGAGTGAAAGCAGAGACACTCGGAGCCTCTGGCAGGCGATTGAGACATTACGGACTACAAGCCCCCAGTATATTTTGTGACAGCACCATCCCCCTGCTGAACGAGCTGAACACCTTTTTCACTCGCTTTGAGGCACAAAACAGCACCACTGCACAGACAGCGTGAGGAGATCACTCAGCAGGATCAATGCACGCAAAGCCCTGGGTCCTGACAACATTCCTGGGCATGTACTGAGAGACTGTGCAGTGGAACTCACTGATGTATTCACACACATTTTCAACATCTAGCTAAGTCAGGCTGTTGTCCCCACATGCTTCAAGGCTACCACCATCATTCCAGTCCCAAAGAAGTCACCTCTATCCTCATTTAACGACTACTGTCCAGTCGCACTTACATCTATCCTCATGAAGTGCTTTGAACGACTAGTCATGCACCACAGCAAGTTTTTTTTCACCTGGGCCATCCTTTTCACTCTGCTGACCCACGAATGTACACCGTCACACAACTTCAACCTTTTCATTAAGTTTGCGGATGAAACGACTGTGGTGGGTCTTATTAGCAACAGAGATGAGACAAACTACAGGAGTGAGGTGAGCCGCCTGGTCAGGTGGTGCAGTGACAACAGTCTTTCTCTGAATGTGGAGAAGACGAAGGAGATTGTTGTTGACTTCAGGAGAGTGCACACACAGCATGCTCCTCTGTCCATCAACAACTGTGGAGAGAGTGAGCAGTACCAAGTTCCTGGGTGTGCACATCACCCTCCTGGACTAACAACACTGCAGCACTGGCCAAGAAAGCACAGCAGCTTCTCTACTTCCTCCGCAAACTGAGAAGAGCCAGAGCCCCGGCCCCCATCATGTGCACCTTCTACAGAGGCACCATCGAGAGCATTCTGACTAACTGCATCACTGTGTGGTGACTTTGATGTCGCACCATTCTGTGATACTTTAGCATCTTTTTTTAAAGCTTGATGCTGCGGTCACTATTCACTGCCATTATATGGATGAGTGCGAGCGGGACATTTATTAAAAATACTCCTTTTGAACAACAGCAGGTTGAGTAAATGATGCCTTAATTTTAATTTTAGGGTAAACTATCCCCTTAACTCTGTCTTGTGCTACAAACGCTGTACCGTAGAGGCCCTGACACTAAAATTAAGAAAAAATAGCATTATCTAAAACTAATTTTGATAATAATGTTGAAGTAGCTTTTATATAACTCTATATCATATATATATATATATATATATATATACTATATACCTAGGGCGCGCAGTCCTTATAAGCTTTGAATGCACAAGCAATTTGAGAGAATGAGTTTGTGGACTTGCTAATTTCTATTAACACTATAAATGACTATAAAATCCTTTAAGATTTGAAGTGTAACATAAAGCTTACATAATAAAATGTTGGTAATACATATGGGGGGGGGGGGGGGGGGGATAAAAAATGATCATTTATGATAAAAAATTATCATCATAAATCCAAGTTTTGGTTATCAAGCACCCATACAGACATCAAGGGGGCATAGTATGTACAGTATGTTTTTAAATTGTTTTGTATCAGTCTTGTATCACTTTTTATAAAGCTCACAAACTATGTAGCATGACACAAGTCATAATCCAAATTGTCATACAATAATAATCCATGTTCACACTGACAGTATTTTAGTCACTGAAGATTTTCTCATAGGTGGTCCTACTTTTCTGTGGTATCCATTTGTATCAGGGGGCAGACAGCTTTCTGTGTCTCCATTGTTTGGATCACACTGTTCATTTGCATAAACTTTTCACCAGAAACCACAATCAAAAAGAAAATGAATGATGTCTGTTTGTTTTGTCAGTGTAAACCTCTTAAGTCCAGGCATTGTAGGAGCAAAGTAAGGGCAAGTATTTGAACTGCCGCTGTGAAAGCAAGATGCAATGAAATGCTGTGCCAGTGAGTACACACATCTAATCAAGCTTGTCACTGGGACAGTAAACTCATTGTCTGCCCCTAAACAGAGCATATTAGTACCTGAAGGGCTATAATAATTATAAAGGTGTACTTTAGAGGCTACTGCTGTTGATTTTTTCTGAAAGTGAACTGTCATACATAGAAAATATCCAAACAGTACTGCATGTATATCAAAATGAATCAAAATGGTTGTGTTGCTGTGTGCCAAGCTATATCTGATAAAGTATACTCATTATATTGGGTACTATTGATTTGTCGGTTACACTTTATTTTACAGTATGTGCACGTGTACTTACCTAAAAAGTACTATAATATATGCTAACACCATGGGTTAAGTTTTAGGGGTGGGTTTAGGGTTATTACCTGGTTACACAGTTATTGCAATTACTATAATAAGTACATTTATGTATATGGTCAACAGGACTGTAAAATAAAGTGCTACCGATTTGTCTATACTGAATATTATAACAAAGAAAATGAAAGGAAATGTTACAACTTGTTACACAGAAATGTTACACTTTGTCATATTATGTGTAATAATATGATTGTTAAATAATTTCTTATTTCTTGGGCTTCACTTTTTGACTTTCTCTGTGTCTTGGGCTTTTTCCATTGTGCACATCATGTACCTACCTAAACAAACCAAGTAGTAGTACGCACATACATTTACTTAGTATTTCCTTGAAATGCCATACATGATAAGGTTTGATTCTAAAGTCATATGATTGGATGCTCAAGCCATCCTGGAGATTGTTGTTTGAACTATATGACCCATCTTCCTGAATAAATATGAGAATGCTTTGTGCCATACTCGCTCTGTGTCTGCTTGGTCATTCTCCCAAGATATCCTGCGCTGCTGCTGCTGCCACACACCACAGGGGTTGAGGCGCCTGTTTCTAAACTGATGACTGAGACTACAAATAATCAACCTGAGATTGAGATTTTAATCTAACAATGATATTGATCAATAATTGTAAAAGTTTAGTGTCAGCTGCCATTGTGTTGTGAGATTAAATGAAATATGTCACATTTCTGTCAACAGTTGTAAATTATATTTATCATGAATGCATATTTTTATATTAAATTACTTTTCCCCCCAAATACTTTATATTCTAGTATATCTTTAGTATCTTTAGTATATGTAATATATAATTTTGCCTTTGCTATCTAGTTGTCTTGTTAAAGGGATTTGTTTTAATAAAATCTGATAAGACCTTCCGTGCCTTGTGAAGTTACTTGCTTGGTTTTACATTTTAAAACTTTAATGTTTTCCTTTCTTTTTAAGTGCTGAGAAATGCAGAAATTCAAAATGACTTACACTACAATCTATCTTCAATCTGTCATTATTCTAAATGATTTGGTTATTCAAAATATATCTGTGAACATAACTGCTGGTGGTAAAAATCAAAATGGCTTATCCTGGGGCATGTTCTGGCTTAACCAAGAGAAACTTAGATTCTAGAGCGAATCACAAAATCAGGTGTAGTCAGCGGGGGCTGGTCTAACACAATTTTATTTCTTTGTACAAAATTGTATGTTCATATCACATGGTTTATTCAAATCATATGAATAAACCATATGTTCCAGTCTACAACCAAATGTCAATTTTACTTTACAAAATGGAACTGGAGTTATCCAACCCTACTATGTTTTTTGTTAGCTGCCATGAAGCATGATCAGATAATTCCTGCACATGAGTAGCAAAGAATTGTGGCTGAAGTCTCTTTTGCTGTATAGGTTCCCAGCAGTGTTGAAGATTTACTGTAACCTTGGTAACAGAGTCACAAACATGTAAACAAATAGGTGTGGCAAACAGCATTGGCAGACACAGTCACACGCATTTACTAGAAATAGGATGATTTATTAAAAAAAAGGCAGCAGGAGGGAATCAGCTCAAGTTGAAGGAGGAAATGTCTGAAGGCACGCAGAAGTGCACTGAGCCACATTTTGTTAAAGTTTATTTTCATTGAGTTTCACTTTCACCATTGTGTCGTTTCTAAGCTGGAAGGCAGAAAATGAGGGACATGTGAAAATGCATAACATGGCTTAATTTACTAAAACAGTGTTATTAACAAACTAAACTTATTATGCTTTATTAGTTTGGTGTTTACTATGTACAGAAAAGCAGATAAACCCAGAATATGAACGCAACACATTTAACACATAACGTACGCATTTTCCTCCCATAAAGAAAACGCTTAATGGACAGTGACTTAACATGTAATAAGACGCATTTTGTTCATATTCTGGGCTCATCTGCTTTGCTGTACATAGTTTCTATGGGAGGAAAGCGTTTAACGTGAAATTAAAAGCGTTGCATTCAAATTCTGGGCTATTAGTATGTTTACTTACATTACGCCACATTAAGCGTTTTAGAATGTCCTGAAAATTATTGGATTATTGGCTTCATTCAGAAAGGACCATACCACTGGCAGCCAAACAGCAACATTAAACATTAATAACTGCTGAGACTGTAATTTACATAACATTATAATTGTATACAATATTGTATTAAAATATTGTGAATTCTAGTTGCTGTGTTTCGGCGTGTTATTACAGGATGAACAAATTCACGACACTAGCTGACTACATTACTTAGTTCAAGTACATGCGTGCATGATTTTGTGCAAATATAAGTTGTAATTTTGTGTCTATCTTGTATAAATATATATGAATTACCCTATATGGGATGTGTTCCGTTGAGTTAATTAACTTTGTTTACGGGTTTTTATTCTCTTCAGCTTCAGCCTGCGCAGCTCAAACAGCAATGATTAAGTCATTAAAATGTTTACAGTAATATTAAAACTTTAATTTTTTTTTTTTTAAATGATGCATTATTTTTAATATTGTTCTCGTATTATATTCAGCAACACATGGTTTGATTAATAAGAATCACGAACAATAACAATACAGATTTTTTTCTCAAATCATCTCATTTTGATAGTGTTATTTGAGCTGCGCGCGCTGAATGAACATCCGTAAAATGAAGCACTTTAAGTTAATTAACAGGTAGCACACGTACATCTACAAGACGTCTGTTAAAGATCACTTCATCTGGAAAGCATCTGCTGTTTACAAACATCTAATAGACGTCTTTAAGATGTTGGTTTTACATACATTCTAAATCATAAACATCTTAAAGACATTTTCTAAACGTCTATTTGACATCTGACAGGAAACGTCCTATAGACGTATTCCAGATGAGCAAACACCCTAAATAATACGTCTTCCAGACGTAAACACACACATCAAATAGACGTCTCCGAGATGTACGTGTGCTGTGTCTTGTTACAGTAATTGGCGTGGAGATACCGCATAAAAAGACTGGGAAATGAGAGGCTGGGAGAGAGGGACAGAGTGCTGTCTGTTGGAATGTGTGCTGGGAGAACGTATGCTCTGGAGAGCCCAAGTTTGTATTGCTTGTGCACTGTGTTATATTGAGCGCTGGTAGCGCGACTTTCTGTTTGTTTACTGAAACTTGAATAAAAGCACCAGCAGCAATTAAGCCGACCCCATCCTCTTCCTTCCTATTATCTGACTTTTATTATGTAGCCATATAGGCTATATCACACACTCTTCACTCTTTAATATCGTTAACTTTAAATATTCACATGCATTACACTTTTTATGTTCATAATGATGCTGTACATTTGCAGTGAATACACTTCTATTTATTTTCTAGTTATCTGTATCTCTCTGCATTTGCTTGTTTGTACTTCTATTTGTTGTCTGACATCAGAAACTGCTAGATCTAAAAGAAATTTGAGATAGCCAATAAAAAAAAAATCTGATTCTGATTGTTATATTTGAATTAATTCAGTTAGTGTAAACAAAAGCTTGTTTCACTGCAAAACATTATAGGCTACATTATCCTTAATCTGTAATATGTGGTTAAAGTAAGAGATACTGTGATCAAAGAATGTCATCAGATAGGTGCTGTAAACCATTTTCTATCTCTCATGGTTCGCAAAGATTTCATTTCTGGATCTTAAGTGACATGTCCAATTTATGAACAGCTATAGCGAGATTAGTTGCAAGATAAATTGAAAAGGGGAATCCGCACACCAAACAAATGCAGAGGTCAAGGTCTTTCGCGCGCGCGCGCAAAAAAAAAAAAAAAAAAAAAAAAGCTTTTACTGAAGATTTACATGGAACAAAATATCAGAAGTACACTAACACAAATGTGACAGTGCACAAAATAAAAAAGGGAACAAAAAAAAAATCACTTCATCTTGGACTATCTTCAGTGCGTAAAATTTTACAAATAATTAACAGCATTTAAATGATAAAGGCACAGCTCAGAGATTATGATTAATTAGATCAGCTGCATAATTGATTGAGAATGCAGTTACAAAAAAACACCAATATTAGCTCACATGGACACTGGACAGAAAAATATATGTGACCTGTTAAACTGAGGACACTGCAGACTCAAAAATGTTTTCTTATGATAAGTAGTCTCTTTTGATTGGTCTGCGGTCTGCATTACTTTGATGTCCTACAATGCATTTATGCCATGTCATAATTGCAACATGTTCTCCAACCAATACGCCTATATAGGTAATTTGTCACTTCCCTGAAATACGAACCACAGGAACGTTTGCTAAAGTTGCGCCCCTATCGACAACAGGACACTTTCATTTTAATGCATTGTTCCCTTTTATCTGCGTCATATTTCGGGTTTCACATAGGCAGAACTTTGCAGAGCACTGCAATATATAACAACATGCAATCATGTGATCATGCGATCGTGGGATCGATCCCTGGGAATGCGTGCGCTCATAAAGTGTATATGCACTATAAATCACTAAGGGTAGGTGCAGTCGTTAAAAAAAAAGAGTTTTGCTAAATGGAAATAGGACAAATGGTATAAAAAGTCCACACATTGCATTTAAATGAACAGGCATTTTGATTGGTAATGACAGTCATGTGTACAATACAGTTAGGGAGGTATTTGATTTCAGACGTACCGTGGAATTATGCTTTTCTATGGCAGCCACAGCACTATTAACTCCTAAATGAATCTCTAGTGTTCATGTGGTACAGTGGTTAGGCTATTATGCCCCATCACTGACATGGTTTCTGTTGCCTCTAGGCCAGCATCAGAAAGTTTTTGTACAGTCGTGTTTCGAAAGCAGTGATTGGTGTACAGGATTTCAACAACTTCTGCTCACGTAGTCTATTTGAAGGCGTATTGGATCATTGAGGGTAAACATCATATGCGACTACGTATTAAGGAGAGCTTACGACCTACTAGCTACGTTCTGCCTTAAGAATATAGTAGTTTACCTCTAATGTGGACTTTATGTTCCAATTTAAGAAACAACTTACAAACAGCTGGTGCAACCCTAACCTGTTGCATTGTAGCTGTTGTCACTTGCCAGCAATGCCAAGTAACCAAAAGTAAACTAAAGTTAAATTGTTAAATTACCATACACCTTTGGTGTAGTTTTGTATTGAGATAAAAGGTAGATGGTGTCAGATATTCAGTTGTTTTGTGTTAGATTCATTTTCATCAACTTAATTTGTTTTCCTTTCAATCACGTTTCATTTCTTCTAGTTTCCTGCATGAGTTTGTTACTATGGTTACTGTCATTTCACAAGTTCATATATACCTATATATAGATAAGTAAGAGTACTCCCCCCGGTGTGGTAATGACAGATAGAACTAGAAGTAAGGAGATGGTGTGGACGAGGGATGCTGATAAATTGTCAACGAACAGTACATCTGCAGTATATATACCTCTTGTTGTTGGTTGATTAGCTGAATGCTTTCCACTTGTGCTAATTAGTCTAATTATCTGCACCTGCTCCTCCCAAATTTTGTTAATAAAACATCATTAATTATCCTTGTTTGCATGAGTATTTATCTGCCAGTGTTTTCAGTTCCCTTTGTTGGTTGTAGTTAACATTACTTCTGAGTTTGGTTGTTTTCTGTTTTGTATTAATGTATTAATCATCTTCGTCCTGCTTTCAACCCATACCACACTAGGGTACGTGACAGGTGGATTACATGACAGCCCCTACAAAAGTGCCTAAACCTTACCCTTACTTTTACTTTAGATCCACGCGCAAACAAACACATGAAGGATGCTGGTAGTAGATCATAAACTTTCTGTAATTTTTGTCCATAGTTTATTTATTGTTCAATGTGCTAGATAAAGTAGATGTCAATTTCATCAGTTTATACAAATTACACAACTAACAAGTTTTTGCAATTGACTTTTGTTGTATGTTGCCGTGTTATTTTTGGAGAGGAGCGCTTTAGAAACTCATTTCCTGTGTAAACAAGTGATGTGATTATTGCCTGCAGTAATAGTTTGATGAGGTAAGGTGTTTATGTTAAAACTGGCATGTGATTTCTGAGAAGTGGTAGTACTACTAGCATAATGCTTTTTAAAGATGTTTTTTTTTTTCTGTGCCAAAGGCATATTTTCATAGACCTTCTCAAAACCACAGTTAGAGAGAAACAGGGGGGTTTTTGATAATATCAGGAAGTGAATAATAATATGTAGGGAGAGATAGGATAAGATACCCCACCTTCAATTTTCCTCTTGACCATAGATGCCACTAAATCTCATTTCAACACATTTATTGAGTGGTTGGTCTTGGTCCGATTATGTCAAATTAAAGAAATTACTACAGTCTAATAGTTTGCACTTTTGAATTATGAACTTAAGCAAGATAAAGCTGTTTCTATTTCATGTTAAAGTCCTGCATGGGTTCTGTGTTGTGTTCCACCACATATACTGCAGCTTATGTACAGTTATGAATGGATTTAAACCATCAGCTTACACAACAAGGGCTGATATTTCCTTAACCTCTGCTGTTGGAAGTATGTTTTGTGAATCAGGGCATTCTCTTTCATTCAGGGAAATGCGTCACCCGTGTCAGAGGGAAATTCAGAGGGGACTCAAGAAGTGAGAGCTGAGTTCCCTGTTTAATCATGCTATTGACCAAGCAAAATTATTTATTTTACATAAACTTCATATTTATTTATGGAGATTTCTAATAAATATTTCATTCTATTCAAGGTTCAACAATATGTTTTGTGCCAGGTTATTACATACTTAGAATGATTTTGCAATGCATTTTAAATGCAGGTGCAGGTCATCTTACTACTACATCTTACTACTTCACTGTTTTCTCCCTTATAGTAGTTGAATTTGCATACAGACATAACAAACCTCTACAGAGCTGACTAGAAATCTTGTGTTGTCTTGTGTAAACTCTGACGGTTGAGTCGGAGGTGCTACTTCGGTTGTGCATCTTGCATCATCAGCCCAGAACTAAAGTTTGATTCAGTTCAATTAATGAACCGGCTCAACCAGTTACTTCCTGAGAACCGGCTCAAAAGAACAATTCGTTTAAGAATCGAACATCACTGTGTGTTGTGACACATTCCTCTCATAACCATTATTACAATTTTGTGTGACCTGTGCCACAGTAGACTTCCTGTTGGCTTGGACAAGACTGGATAGTTTCATTGCCACTATGCACCAATGAGCCTTGGACACCCAACACTTTGTCGATGGTTTGTGGTTAGTCCCTCCTTAGACCACTGTTGGTAAATTCTCACCACTTCTGGCCAGGAGCAACCCACAAGCCTTGCCGTTTCAGAGATACTCTGACCCAGTCGCCTTACCATAACAATTCAGCCCTTGTCAAAGATGCTCAGATCTTTATTCCTGCCCATTTCTCCTGCATCCAACATGTTGATTACGAGAACTGATTGTCTGCTTAACATCTAATCTACCCAGACCTTAATATGTGGCCTTATTAGGAGATGATCAATAATATTCGCTTCACCTGTGACTGGTCATAATGTTTTGGCTTATCAGGGTACTTCATGTCATTTAGTGTTGAAGTTTAAGCATTTCTCAAAGGTTACAGCTGTAGGTTACCAAGAATCAAACACTTCCAGGAAGGAAGCATTTATTGCTGGTGCAGCCAATCACATTCCAGTAAGATCTCATTAACCTTATTTGTCACCTCAGAGAATGAATTCACCGAAGAGTTAATATAACCTTGTGGAAGAGCATTGTCTGCTAATTCTGCTACTCGTGTGCCAAAGAAAACAAATCACATCACTTTCCTTTTTCCCCCTTATAGCTCTTTTCCAACAAGAAAGGCGTTATGAACACTCCACTTTTAGACCCCCTTCTGACAGATTAATTTATCTCTTTCTGTTTGGAATATAAAGTGCATGGAAAAGACTGTCCTTTTTGCTGAGTCATCCATCATTTCCGTATTCTTCAGTACCCTCTTCACTACAGGCACTACATTCCTTTGATTTGTGGCTTCTGAGAAGTCTTGTCAAACAATGATAAATCTCAAGACATCCAATTCCTTTGATTGGTGGGGGGGGGGGGGGGGGCTTTGTTGACTATTCCTTTTACCCTGAGAACTCAGTGCACTATTATTTTCTAGGTCTCTAGCCCAGTCATGTTGTTATGTAAACTGTTGTTTATTTGTCAAACCAAGCCACACAAAATGATCTATATCTTTATAAACTCAGCTCAAAACATATAATCATACGTCTCTCCAGAAGCGTTTAAGAACTTGCAAGTGCCTTGGTGGAAGAGTGGAGTAACGTATCATATTTATCTGCTTACCCCCAGTGCATCCAAGATGTAGGTGACTTTGTTTCTTCAGTAGAACACAAATGATGATTTTTAACTCCAGCCGTTGCGGTCTGTTAGTCGTATAATGCATGTCAATGGGAACTCCAGAGTCAAAAAAAAACACGACAGACAAATCCAAATTAAACCCTGTGCGAGAAACCGAACAGTATATAATTTTTACCTCTAAAACACCACTATGTCCAACTGCGTTCAGCATTCGGTTAGTGAGATCAAAAACACGTTCTGATGACGGAACTGATGTCTCGTGCTTTGCTTCAATGAGTGTGAGACATCACTTCCGTTGTCAGAGCGCGATCAGACCTCACTATCCGAATGTGGAGTTGGACATAGTGGTGTTTTAGAGGTAAAAAATAATATAAATACTGTTCGGTTTCTCGCACAAACCGATCGCTTCGTGTCTTAGGACATCAATATGTCGTCACGAGCGAGAGGGTTTAATTTGGATTTGTCTGTCGTGTTTTTTTGACTCTTATAGATGGAGTTCCCATTGACATGCATTATACGACTGACAGACTGCAACGGTTGGAGTTAGAAATCATCATTTGTGTTCTACTGAAGAAACAAAGTCACCTAAAGTCATCTTGGATGCCCTGGGGGTAAGCAGATAAACATCAAACTTTCCTTTTTGGGTGAACTATCCCTTTAATGCAGCTCAAATTTGAGGACTGGAACTAACTGTTGTATATGTTGACATTACATATAACATCACACAAGCATGTACACGTTTAAAAAAACATCTAGAAATATTATAACTGACCAGACGGAGCTAAGACAATAATATAATAAAGATTCCTTCCTTCCATGATTTAAAAATTACCACTCTGCTAAATAACAAATATATTAAGCACAACATTGAAATAAGTTGAGGACATTGAGAAAATGCCAGCTGCACAATAAATAAATCAAGCACATTTAAATATATATTCAAAGAAAGAATTACAACTGCTCACTGATTATGGTTTCTATATAATAATATATTATGATTTGGTCTTATGAGTCAAAGAGGAAGTCTGACAGGCATTAGAACGTCACTCTCACACATCTTTTAGAGAATGCAATAGCCTCCGCAAAGGGCACTTTCTGCTTTGCAACAGCAAAACCAAAGTTCCTCCTGACATGAACTGTAAAATATGCCATCTACTCTTTTATGTACACTATTTAAAGTCCTTGACTAATTCCTTCCAAATCATAGTAATATCAAGCAGCTCAAAACAGAGAAAATTCTTTGTTGTTGTCCTTTACAACAACGTCCAAAGAGATTGTTTTCAATTGGAATATACTATGTGTGATTATAAGATGTCCCTCCATTCTGTCATTAAAGGCAAAAGAAAATTGCATATTATGCATATTAGCCAGTTGCATTTGGCTACATTTCTAAAAAATAAAATATTGTAAGATCTGATTTTATCATAAACCAATATATTATTTAATGACATTTTACGTTTTTACCCAAATAGGCTTTTATGGGACTAATAAATATACCTTGACATAATCTGTGCATAAAAAGGGCAATGCAGATATATATACACTATCAAGTGAAATGTTTAATAAAATGCACACTGTCTTACCATGCTAGTGTCCATGTTCAGATACGCACAATCCACAGTCCTCTTTATCCGAAAAGTATAGTAATCCACAGTTCAGAAAAATAAAACGTATGTCTTCCCTGTGCGTATTTGCAGTTCTGTGCTGTGTTGTTATGCAACAAAGTTGCATAATCTGGCTGGAATGCATTCCACAGTTATGACGTTTACACGAATGCATTCCACAGTTAAGACGCTTACAGGGCCCTGGAAAAGAAAAGAAAGACAAAAGAAATCAATAAATAACATACCACTAGCCATTGAAAGATGTTTTTTTAACACAAGCTATGAATATAGCTTTGCTAAGATGAAGGAAAACTGTAGCACCATTCATAAATGTATTTTCTGATTCATTAGAAAAAGGGAATTAGAATAACTATAGCACTATAAATACTGACAAAAGTTTACCTTTTAACAAAACAAGTATAACTATCACTACTGATCACCTTATTGGCTTTCACTCTTAAATAAAAGTGCGAGGAAGAATCAAAAAGGGGTTTTCACAGCTATGCTATTATAGAACCATTTCTGGTTCCCCAAAGAATCTGTGAAAGATTCTTAAAGAACAGATTTCTTTTAGTCTGCAGTACCTTTTAATAGTCCAAAGAACCATTTTCCATTACAAAGAGCATTTTGTGCAATGGAAAGGTTCCATGAATGTTAATGGTTCTTCATGGAGCCACACATGCCACAAAAAGAACCTTTATTTTTAACTGTAGTTTTGGAATGTAAGATTCCAAGAACGATCACCTGGACAATTTGAATTTTCCATTCATTTAAAATCAAAATATTTTTGATGTTACATGCAGTTTCCCTTCAGATTTGAAGATTAATGTGTATTGAGTGTAATAATGAGTATAGTGACAGAACAATCATTTGTTTAACAACAAATTATTTCAGGCATTATTTCAGTCAGTAAATCATCAACAAAAACCATACTATTTAACTTTCAACCTAAAGGCCCACACCATCATTTTGACGTATATTAGTGGAAAATTAACATTTCTACCTATGATATTTCAACATTTAAACTAGATAATGAATTATAATTGCGTGACATGGGCAAGGTTATTACATTGAGTGTATTACTGGTTGTCTGAATGTGCAACATTAAATGAAACAGAAACATTACACTATGATGACACATCATCTTAATAAACAGTGTCAAATTTCACCAACATGTATTTGTGATATCTGTGGCCTAACATGAAAAGATCATGTTACTTATTGGATTTATAAACTGAAATCCTTCGAATCAACGTACATACTGAATACAAGCACAAAGACCTTTTTATTTCCATTACAAACCTTCACTAACAATGAGACCAACTGTGACTAATTAAAATAGATATTTAAGGTTCTGATTATATGTTTTGCCTATAGCAACAATCCTGTGTCTGATAAAAGCTGAATAAACATTCTTTCAGGATTGAGTATGCCCAGACTCCTCCTGCGGTCAGCCTGAAGGTCTGGTTACGCAACACTCTAAACCCATGAGACAAACACAAATGCTTTTTAGTAACTGACATTGCTAATGGAGTTTGGTCAGTGCTACTAGCTAGATTCTGACAGGTTTTAACAACCTACATTTTTCTTTGCAAAAACATTTGAAAAGATTTTGTTTCAACATCACTATGGGTCTAAACAGTAACATCTAGCTGCTGTGAGGATGTTAGGATTATAGAGGCCCTCAAGCACTGCATATTTTGTATGTCTTCTTTATCAGACATTAAACCATTATGCTGCCTCAGAAACCTGTCCGAAATCAGTTCAGTGAGGTAGATGTGCACAAATGCTGCTTGCAATGTCATTGCCTAATGGCAATGAGCCTAATGCCTATGACAATAACAGCCAAAGTGTGAGCTGAGAGACATTTCCTTTCTTTCTTTCTTTTTCTGCACAACAACCCCACTCGGCAGTTTATGGATGGATAAACCTCCATTATCCGTTGTTAAAAAAAGAAAAAAAAAGCCTTTCTAACCTTTCTCAAGATAGATTGTGCATTTCCTCCACATTGAAACCTCTGCAACTGATTACAACTGCTATCTGAAGATGACTCATTTTCTTCTTTGAAGTGAATGAATGCATAAGTTCTGAAGTTCCTTATTTCTTCCACTGTATTGTATATTGAAGTGGAGCTTTGTAAAAATGGCAATGGTAAAGTTTGGCATCATAATTTAAAAATACACCAATGACAAATTATCAGCATGTGCCAGATTGTTTTCACCCCTTTGTGCGATCTTGTTGATATATGGTAAAACATCAAAAGCTATCACAATGAATCACAACACCACAAACTACAAACAAAAGGTATAAGACCTTGTACTTAACGGCCTTAGTGAGGGAAAGAACTACAATCCCATGAAGTGCTGCAAACAAGCATGATCAAATAAAAAATGAAAAAGTATAAAACTACTCATTTGCAAATGCTGATATATATAAAAACAATATATTTTTAGTTTATTGCAGAATATGCATATATATCCAAACATTAAGTATTTTAAGAGCATAAAGAGATTGACTTGTGTCATTCAGTGCTTCATTGGAGTGAGTGGAGCTAAAGAGCCATTTTGCTTTGCTGTTGCATTTTTCGACTCTGATTGGTGTAATTTTCTGTACAGCATCATGGGTAATGTATTTTTCACCAGGAATTCCACTGTTAAACACGATTATTTTAAAAATAACCTGAAATAATGCAGACCGACAGCTCTAACAGAATTAAATACCATTGATTAACAACCTCGTAGCTCACAGTAGGTCTGTCTTTAAAGTTATCGTTGAAAATAAATGGAATTTTTACTTCCAGAACCGACTGTTGCGCTCTATTCAATTGCATTAATTAATTTGACTCTTTTAATAGACTCTTAAAAATAACTCCTTATTTCCTTCAAATGAACCAAATCTAGAAAGAAAGAAAAAATTATTTAGATGGAAGGTGTAGGAACATATTGATTTTTTGCAATTCTTCTCAGCACTTCACAGGAAAGGAAAACATTAAATTCTTAAATTGTAAATGGAAAGCAATGGGGACGACAATGATTAAACAAATTTTATTGACAGAAAACAAAAAGCTGATATGACGAACAATAGAAGCTTTGCAAATATCAATATATAATATATGATATGATATAAATTCATAAGTAGGCTATAATGCTTACAGCTTTTTAAAAACCTGACAAATGGGTGCCATCAGACAAACGTTTACCAACTTTTACCATTATTTTTTATCATATTACTACACATAATATGACACTTAAAATGCAATAGCATTATTATTAAATAAGTTATGATATTCAGCATAACAGGGTTTCTGCAGGTTTTATAAACTTAGATTTAAGACTTTTTAAAAACCAAGTAAAGAAAATGTAAGGAATGAAATGAAGGGAACACAAAATGTCAAAATGTTCTCTAAATGTTAATGTCTAGATATGAATTGTACTAGTAACACTACAAAGTTTCAAAGTAACTTATACTGATCTCCATTTCAAATTCATTTTAAAAAATAAGACATGAATGTTCTTGATGTTCTCAGTATTTTGTCTTGTTTTCAAGTGCAAATGTCTAAAGTGTCTTAATTCAAGGTTCATTTACTCACCTTGTTTTCTGTGAAGTTTATGATTAAAAAAAAAATAACTATCTGCCAATGGGCTCAGAAAAACCAAGTTAATTCAAAGGGAAAACAAGTTGTCGTACTCCATTGACATATTTGTTTTTGTTTTAAGTGTAAACTTAATTTTGCTTAGACTTTATTTCTTTTACATCAAGCAAATGTATCTTAATTTAAGGATGTTTAAATATTTGTATTGGAAAACAAGACAAAAATACTGAGATACTGATCATTTTTCGCTCTGCATGCAACATTTAATGCAAGAACTTGATGAATGTAGCCTAAGTTTTTCTGTTCTGATTTAAAACCTGCAAAAAACCTGATAAAAAATACCCTCCTCAAAGTAGTGACTACTTTAGATAGCATGGCACACAGCAACAACCAATTCAATCCTTACTAAAACTTTTTGAGTGTTTTATTCTTTTGAGTATTTGCTAAGGTTATGCCTTTACCATAACATCACTTTCTCTGTTAATTAAGACAGTGTTAATTAAGCATTTTATGTTGAGTGGATTAAACTATAGTAATGCATTAGATGTGTGTACTCACTGGCACAGCATTTCATTGCATTTTGCTTCCACAGCCACAATTCAAATACTTGCCCTGGCTGTACAGTTACTTTGCTCCCACATACAAAGAGTCTCAAATTACTGTAAACAAAGCCAGTATATACGTAGATACAGGTCTGGGTAATAACAGCAAAGCTAGAGAGAGACATTTACTCTCTCCCTCACACACATTTTATCCACTTTTTCAGGAACTGTGTGCCATGCTACATTTATATATAATATATTATATATTTATGCATTTTTGAGCCATATAAAAAGTCAAATATACAGTACTGTGCAAAATCTTGTTAAATTCTTTTAAAAGTATTTAAATATCCAGTAAGATTTTTGTAGGTATGGTCACATACCACAAGATATGGTCGAAACAGAGATTTGGTATCACCATTATTGAGCCAGTCTGGGACTACATGAAGAAACAGAAAAACTAAGACTATATTTAAATCTATAAGAACATCCCTTAAACGCCTGGAGATATCTACCTGCAAACTACTGTGAAACATTTTAGGCACTTGTGAGAAAATGCTGTACCATAATGACGTTTTCAATTCAATAATAGCATTAATAGATTTTATTTATCAGATATCATATATTAACTAAATCAAATCAATATTTGTTATGACCTCCCTATAAACAGCTTTTGTATACTTGCACACTGTTTTTAAGGTAGCTTTGCAGGTAGAGATAAATAACCGTCTATTGCACAGTACTGTACACACTAAACATACATGTTTCCTTATTTTTCCCCTTAATTTGCATACTAATTATGTTATGCTACAAAGTATCTCTGTGATCTCTATGGAATTTAGCATCATCATCATAATGAGTCAGAATGGGAAATTCATTTACCTATACTTTACTTTTCAAGAAAACCTGTGCTCATTTGGGGGAGGGGTACATGTAGTTAGTATATTTATGTTTTATACATATAATAGAGTTATATTAAAGCTATTCATTATTATTCTTTCCATAATTGATCATGTAACTTCATTTTTGTGTCAGTGTCCTCTTTACAGTATTTCTGCCTTTGGTGTAGCACAAGACAGAGTCACAATTACTTTTGGATTTAAAAAAGAAACACAAAGCACTAAAATCTATAAAGCTGTGAGAGGCTTAATGCTGCTAAAACAGTAAAAACTCTGACAACAGATTACTCTAAATTGTAATGCTGACATGCACTCCCTGTAAAGCTGCTTTGAAGCGATATGCATTGTGAGAAGCGCTATACAAATAAATGTAAAAAAAAAAGAAAAGAAAAAAAAAAGGCTACATATGTAACAATGGTAACCGTTTAAGATCCTCCCTTATGGCTGGCAGTCCAGATTTTTATCAGCTACACCACACTTTTTTCCAGTGTAACTTGACCTGTGGTAGGTAAATAAATAACATTGTCAATTTGTCACTTTCTGTGACACGAAAATCTTTTTGTACATGACCAAGAAAAAGATTTATCATAATCTACACATTAATTGAATGGTCCATAATGGTCCTTGAATGGCAAAAACTTCTTCCATTTAGAATGACAATACCAATCTTACATATAACCAAGCAGCGATCAATGCACCAACAATCATGATCCCAATGACAATTAAAGCAGTACCCCAGTCAGGTAAACCAGCTTAAATACATGCAAAAAAAGAAAACACAAAATGGAATTATGGAATTATAATGAATATCAAATAGAATCAAAACTGACTTTCAAAAGGCAAAACACTTTACCTTTATTGTTGTCATCTTGTTTTTCCTCAGGTTCTATAACTGTAGACAAAGACACAAACATGCACACTTTATATACACTGAAAAACAACAGAATTTAAAAAGGCCTAAAACAGCTTCCGATCATGTATCAAGTTTACCTGTATAATTGACTGTACAGTGAAACTGTAACAGAAGAAAAAGACATATTGTTAGAACCTCACATGTCCTCGTGACAATGCATGTAACAGGGGTGGGCACTCTGGCCCTCAAGAATCACTTTCTCTGCAGGAGCAGCATGCGCTATTGTGCTTTCACATATGCTGCATTTGCAGTACGCAACTGATCCGACATCACAAACACAAATCCAAAAGTTCTTTTTTTTTTGTTTTTTTTTGTTTGTTTGTTTGTTTTTTTAATCAAAAAGTTACCAAACATGGCTCATCAGGATTGCAATTCTCTTTGTATACACTCTTTCTTAGATGTCACGTTTAAACTGCATTTAAACATTGTTTTATTCAATTCATTAGGCCTACTAAACATTTATATACTTTATTATATAAAGTCTCCACAAAGAGACGAGTGCTATCCATTATGTCTCCTTGTTTAAAAGTAAGATGTCGTTTACTCGCGATCTAAAAATAACAAAAGTTGATCTCGACTTAAATTTCTTGTCATCTCGAGATAACAAATGTTGTTTTCTCGAGATCATGACTTAATTTTCTTGTCACCTAACAAAAGTTCTATTTACAATGATTGCACCCGGAGTCTATACTGTTGCTTTAGTAAAGAACAACTTTCACGCGCATCTGATCAACAGATAATCCATGCGCTCTTTAAGTTGTGGATATTTCGACTTGGATATTTCAGCAAAATGTTTACTTCGCTTAAAGGGTTAGTTCACCCAAAAATGAAAATTCTGTCATTTATTACTCACCCTCATGTCGTTCTACACCCGTAAGACTTTCATTAATCTTCGGAACACAAATTAAGATATTTCAGTTGAAATCCGATGGCTCCGTGAGGTCTCCATAGGGAGCAATGACATTTCCTCTCTCAAGATCCATAAAGGTACTAAAAACATATTTAAATCGGTTCATGTGTGTACAGTGGTTCAATATTAATATTATAAAGCGACGAGAATATTTTTGGAGCGCCAAAAAAACAAAATAACGACTTATTTAGTGATGGCCGATTTCAAAACACTGCGTCATGAAGCATCGGAGAACAAATGAATCAGTGTATCGAATCATGTTTCAGATCGCGTGTCAAACTGCCAATGGCTGAAATCACGTTACTTTGGTGCTCCGAACAGCAGATTCGACACACCGATTCATCTGTGGTCCAATGCTTCCTGAAGCATTGTTTTGAAATCGGCCATCACTAAATAAGTCGTTATTTAGTTTTTTTTTGCGCTCCAAAAATATTCTCGTCGCTTTATAATATTAATATTGAACCACTGTACTCACATGAACCGATTTAAATATGTTTTTAGTAGGCTACCTTTATGGATCTTGAGAGAGGAAGTGTACATTTCTCCTTATGGAGGCCTCACTGAGCTATCGGATTTAAACTAAAATATCTTAATTTGTGTTCCGAAAGATTAATGAAGGTCTTACGGGTGTGAAACAACATGAGGGTAAGTAGGCTAATAAATGACAGAATTTTCATTTTTGGGTGAACTAACCCTTTAATAATAAAGTCTACAATAAATAAATAAATATAATCAACCACTGTTTAATCAATGCACGCTAAACATTTTATTTGTGTAATTACCATGTTTAAATTATCAACAGAGCATTCAACACCTCAAGCTCAGGCGGAGTGCCTTCAGAAGGATGCCAGATTATTCTATAACTATTTTAAACTTTTAGAGCTGCTTGGATTCAACCCACTTTATTTTCCTCATTCGTTTGAAATAAAATTATATTACATAATTTTTTGTTTTTATTCATCATGTAGGATAGGCTGTGACTGATATCAAGTGTGTTACACTGGCTTCCTCTTTCTGCCCTTGCTCTTCCATTAAAAAGAGGTGCAACAATCCAGATAAAAAAAAATAATAAAAAAAAAATAATCCAGCCATAGTACAATCTTGGGATGCTGTTTGAGAAGAGTATTTATGTGTATGCGTGTGGTTTCCTACAAAGAAATGTAGAGAATGCAGTAGGTTACACTATCACTGAACGAAATGCTACAAATCTTTACAGGCTATAAATCAGATTTCTTATCAATATACATTGTGTGACATAGTAAGGTTAACTAACAGTTAGTGAAACTGCGATGATTAAAATGGCGTCTTAAAGATGCACAATAAGGTGCAAACAGAATACTACAGTGATATAAAAATCAGTTTTAATAAGCAATAAGATAGCATCACACCAAACGCTATTGCGGTAAAACTGAGATAAGTGAAACTGTGATGAGTCACAGCCGTCAGAACGTGACAATAACAGATCGCCTACACTTTCAAGCAAAATAATCATATTCAAGCAACATTATAGTTAATTACGTAACGCACAAATTAAAGCAATCAAGAAGTAGTAAGTTCTTCACTCTCTCTGTCCCAAACGCGTAATGGGCCAATATGAACTAACGGTAAGGTGGATATACCGCACCCCATCAGTTATATTTATATTCGGTTCTATAGTCAGCTGTTGGCACATTTGTGTTGAAGATTAAGTGGTGATAACGAGAAAACAACCTTTGTTATGTCGAGATCACAAGAAAATAAGCGTGATTTAGAGATTTTCTTATTGACGCATAAATGAAACGGACACACCTGAATGCTGTCACAGCGAAGTTCCCACTGCAGGTCCTCACAGGCGCTGACGGTCAGTGCCCGGTTGCATGAAACTCCTTAAGTGAGGGTTTCCCTGAGGGAGAAAAAATCCCTGAGGTAAGGGATTTCACTAAGAGCGTTGCAACAAACTTCTTAACTTTCACCCTTACCTAAGTGTTTACACTAAGCGTTTCACGGTAGTTTCTGACAACATACGGCAATGATCGCAGCGGTTGCTATAGTTACTACCTCTAACAGTAAACAGAACATAACGAACCACAAAGCCAAATCCTTGCTAAAACCACATTTGTATGAATATATTTGTGCTATGGAGAGTACAAACATAACAGAAATCAAAAACATAAACCAAACTGGACAGAGGACGAAAAGGCAATTCTTTTAGAAGAATTCACAAAAAGAAAAAACATTCTTCAAAGCCGCTATAACCCATCAGCAGAGGTGTAAAGTACTTGAGTAATTTTACTTGATTACTGTACTTAAGTATTATTTTTGGGGATTTTTACTTTACTTGAGTACATTTAAAAATCAATACTTTTACTTTTACTTGATTAAATTTTTTGAGAAAAAAAGAGTACTTTTTACTCCTTACAATTTTATTTACAGTCAAAAAGTACTTATTTTTTGGAGATCACTTCACTTCATTATATTTTCTTTTGCTATTACCAAACCAATTGAATTGCACTGATGACCAGTTTAATTTAAAGGTTATTTATTCAATGAGATTCATTTTCACATTCCATGAAATTGGTCAGACATGTTCATTGGTCCTTTGGAAGTGACTTCATGTCACATCAATTACTACAATGCACAGCACCTTGACCTCAAAGAATATACACTAACAAGAAGCGACACTCAACAGAATGTTCCATTGCAATACCGGCGCCCAGCAGCGGCCTTGCATTTCAGCCATTTTGGGGTGAAGGCGACTTGGCAGTCCAGTAGTTTCTATGGCAATATCAGCTGCTTTGTTTAAAAAAAAAAAAAAAAAAAGAACTTTTTCACAAAAACTTTTTGCTCTCAGTCAGTTTGGGTTAAAACTCTTTAAAAGATCTAGTATTAGTATTAGACTTATAAACACTGAATTAATACCAACATATGAAATTAAATTATGACATGCATCAGAAAAATTGGCAATGTTGGACAATAAATATATGAATATAACAGCTTGATTTTGCAGTGTTGTCTAATGTCCATTGAAGCAAAAGTGTCCAAAAGTGGGAATTATGCGATAATGGACACAGCAGATCATAAGATCATTATGTTTGTTGCATGATCCATTAAAACGTACAATATAGCTTATTTCTGTTCAGATCTAGATATTATTATTATTATTATTATTATTACTCCACTAGGTCTGAAATATATTGTTCGCTGCAAACATGATGATCTTAAATTAATTAATTATTAATTTACTATTAATAAATGTGTAAAGTTTCATAAAATGGAAATGCTCAATAAAGTAGGCTAACTACATTACCTCAGATGGATGAATGGTTGGATTCCACAACTGGTAAAATAAAACGTATAAGACAATACAACATTTACTGTAGGAGCCATACAATTTACTGGTGACTTAATTTAAAAAACTGTTCTACTGTGCTTCTGATTTGGCAGTGAAATTCACCGATTTTGGGTGCGTAAGATGTGAAGGATTCAATGGTCCAGTTAGTATTTTCACCCCATAATGGTGGCCGCGCTACCGGAGAGCCATCTAGTGACTGTTGCCTAAAAAGTATCAGAGTGTCGCCTCTTGGGTTCTATACTCTTTGTTGACCTGGAAATTACAGTGGGTACGGAAAGGATTCAGACCCCCTTAAATTTTTCACTCTTTGTTATATTGCAGCCATTTGCTAAAATTATTTAAGTTCATTTTTTTCCTCATTAATGTACACACAACACCCCATATTGACAGAAAAACACAGAATTGTTGACATTTTTGCAGATTTATTAAAAAATGAAAACTGAAATATCACATGGTCCTGAGTATTCAGACCCTTTGCTGTGATACTCATATATTTAACTCAGGTGCTGTCCATTTCTTCTGATCATCCTTGAGATGGTTCTACACCTTCTACACCTACACCATTTGAGTCCAGCTGTGTTTGATTATACTGATTGGACTTGATTAGGAAAGCCACACACCTTTTTAT
Source organism: Megalobrama amblycephala (assembly GCF_018812025.1). Lineage (NCBI taxonomy): Eukaryota > Metazoa > Chordata > Actinopteri > Cypriniformes > Xenocyprididae > Megalobrama > Megalobrama amblycephala. Next base: position 20,490,716 of record NC_063056.1, on the reverse strand, counting down.
ATAAGACCTTGCAGCTCACAGTGCATGTCAGAGCAAATGAGAATCATGAGGTCAAAGGAACTGCCTGAAGAGTTCAGAGACAGAATTGTGGCAAGGCACAGATCTGGCTAAGGTTACAAAAACATTTCTGCTGCACTTAAGGTTCCTAAGAGCACAGTGGCCTCCATAATCCTTAAATAGAAGACATTTGGGACGACCAGAACCCTTCCTAGAGCTGGCCATCCGGCCAAACTGAGCTATCGGGGGAGAAGAGCCTTGGTGAGAGAGGTAAAGAAGAACCCAAAGATCACTGTGGCTGAGCTCCAGAGATGCAGTCGGGAGATGGGAGAAAGTTGTAGAAAGTCCACCATCACTGCAGCCCTCCACCAGTCGGGGCTTTATGGCAGAGTGGCCCGACGGAAGCCTCTCCTCAGTGCAAGACACATGAAAGCCCGCATGGAGTTTGCCAAGATGGTGAGAAATAAGATTGTCTGTTCTGATGAGACCAATATAGAACTTTTTGGCCTTAATTCTAAGCGGCATGTGTGGAGAAAACCAGGCACTGCTCATCACCTGTCCAATACAGTCCCAACAGTGAAGCATGGTGGTGGCAGCATCATGCTGTGGGGGTGTTTTTCAGCTGCAGGGACAGGACGACTGGTTGCAATCGAGGGAAAGATGAATGCGGCCAAGTACAAGGATATCCTGGACGAAAACCTTCTCCAGAGTGCTCAGGTCCTCAGACTGGGCCGAAGGTTTACCTTCCAACAAGACAATGACCCTAAGCACACAGCTAAAATAATGAAGGAGTGGCTTCACAACAACTCTGTGACTGTTCTTGAATGGCCCAGCCAGAGCCCTGACTTAAACCCAATTGAGCATCTCTGGAGAGACCTAAAAATGGCTGTCCACCAACGTTTACCATCCAACCTGACAGAACTGGAGAGGATCTGCAAGGAGGAATGGCAGAGGATCCTCAAATCCACATGTGAAAAACTTGTGGCATCTTTCCCAAAAAGACGCATGGCTGTATTAGATCAAAATGCTGCTTCTACTAAATACTGAGCAAAGGGTCTGAATACTTAGGACCATGTGATATTTCAGTTTTTCTTTTTTAATAAATCTGCAAAAATGTCAACAATTCTGTGTTTTTCTGTCAATATGGGGTGCTGTGTGTACATTAATGAGGAAAAAAATGAACTTAAATAATTTTAGCAAATGGCTGCAATATAACAAAGAGTGAAAAATTTAAGGGGGTCTGAATACTTTCCATACCCACTGTATAACAGTCAGTGGAAGAAAATGGAGGAAGTCAAAAATCAGCCACAGAATCAAGAGCACCCATGGCCAACAGTTCATCTGATGATGAAGATTTTTTCGCTTCTTTGAAACAGACAACACATGAAGCCAGCAAAGAGTTGGATATCTGGCCTGTGTTTCAGACACCAGTGTTTCAGGCACTGCAGGATTGATTTTTAGCCCCAAAAGAGCTAGGCTTGACACTCACAATTTTGAAAATCAGCTTCTGCTTAAGTTAAATCTGAGGTTTTGCAACTTTGAGTAGCATGTTGCATACTGGCATTAGGTAGTAGTCTTATAGTTTGATAATTAAATACAATTAAACACAAACAGTTCTAAGGAGGATAAAACTTTGTATGTGGTTCTTTCACTTCATGTTTTTAGAGATTAAAAGCTTAAACAAGAATCTCTAGTTTTCATTCTTGTTGTTACTTTTACTTTTTTAATACTCAAGTACAATTTTAATGTAGTACTTTTTTACTTTTACTCAAGTATGATTCTGGCCAGATACTTTTACTTTTAATTGAGTAAAATTTTCACTCAGTACTTGTACTTTCACTTGAGTAACATTTTTGAGTACTTTTTACACCTCTGCCCATCAGTCACTCATTCGCACAAATCGAAAGCCTGGAACAGAAAAATTAAATTCAAGAAATCTTGCTGTCAAGCGAACAATAGAAGAAGTTATGAAAAAGTATGAAATCATAGTGGTATGCCATCGTATTTTGAGTGTCAGTTGATTTAAGGGAGCTGTTTTGGTCCCTTAAATTTATTAAGGTGAAATGGTCACTAAGGACTTTGTAGCAACGCTTAAGGAAACACTTAGATAATTAAGGGGAAAAACTTAATAACAGCCTTAAGTTCCTTAAGAAAACCCTTAGGGTTTTTTTCTTGCAACCCAAGTTTCACTAAGGGTACCCTTAACCTTATATTTAAGGGATTTCTTAGCTTAAGGAGTTTCATGCAACCGGGCACAGATTTTCAAGTGTCACTGCCACTACAAACTCCAAATTCTTCCCATTGCCATCTGAATGAGCAATGCATGTTCCATTCTACGCACAGAAGCACAAGTCATTCCAAACACATTTTACTCTTAATATTATTCTTTAACATATCCTAAATGACAAACCGTGCCCACCAGAAGGTACCAGGCATGTTCGCAGTCTCTCGAGCCGGGGATGTTCAGGAGCACCGGGTATGTGTAGCCCTCAGTCGTGCGCAGGCTCTCACATGACATTTCCTGCTTTGCAGGACATTCTGTCAAAGGCAAGATATTATTAATAACACGATATTTTGAAAAGTAGACAAAGTTGAAAGTAGCCTACTGAAGAACAATCAAGCGCGTGATGACTTCTACCAGCTTCCTCAGATAAACTAACGTTACATCTGTCCTGTCTGTTAAGTTGCGCAATTTTCATTCGTGGGATTGAAACTAAATAATGGATAATTTATAAATACATTACAAGGATTCACCACGCTTACAGGTGACGAGTAGAAAGAATAAGTTACTACTGTAATACTGTTTTTTGCATTAAGCTTCAAGCTTCGGGAATCATGGAGAAAAAAAGCTCTTACCATCCATTTTTTTAGATCCCGCAGATCTAATGAGCGAGAGTATAAAAACGGCAAATAGCATTTCTCTCATGACTCTCCTATTCCTGACCATTCCTCCACGCTGCCTTTCGCTTTTCTTTCCAGTAGCGAGTGTGTTCGAGTACGTATCGCTCTCTCCGTCTCAAAGGGTATGGGTGTCTGCAGGTTGAAGTAAGCCTAATGTGACCATTGAGGAAGCGCCTCCCTGACACCAACGTGACAGAGACTACTGTATACTATATTAATTTTGTTGTAATAAAATGATTTCCATTAAATACCATCACCCTATGTCAGCATGGCTTATATTTAAAACGTGCATTTACTGATTAAATTAAATGACATTGAAAAAAAAGCAGTAACGACAGCGAAGCTGGTAAAAATTAAACTACAATGTTTTAATACTACAAAGTTTTAATAGCGTTTTTTTTTTCTTTTAGAGTCACTTCTTTAAGTCACGTGACTAGAGCGGATACCCGGAGAGCAAAACATCCATAGAACTGCATTACAGGCCTGTCAATTTTCTATCTCAAAAGAAGAAAAACAAAAGTATGTGAACAAAATTCAAGTTTTGTTCATAACATAAACTACAGATACATAGCTACAGCCACATAAAAGCAGGAAGGATCAAAAAAAAAAAAAAAAAAAAAAAAAAAAAGTGTACACATAAATGTACAGTGGACTCTACAAATATTGGCACTCCTGGTAAATATGAGCAAAATGGACTGAAAGTTTGTTTTTGCAATTTCTCCCCTTTTATTTTTGTGAATATTTTGAATATATATAATTTATCATTGTAATTTATAAATATATACTTTATCAATATATTAAAATATAATATATAATGTATGTAGGTTTAGTCCACCATATGGGTCTCCATAGTGAATATATGGTACATAGTATTTTTTTTAGGCTACAGCAGAGGTTCAGTTCAGTTTAATAAAATTATTCCTGGCATGAAATCAATATTTATCCTATTTATTTTTTAATTCATGTTACTGCTCTTACTGTGAATGATTAATTTGTGCATATGTAATTTTTTGAGCTTGTAAACTACTAACAAAATGTCAGTGCCTACTTGATCACTATGAAGAATGCAAGGTTGCCAGTCATATTCAGATCTGAATCCATTCCGGTATACAACATTCACTTTATTTAACAGCCATTTCACATGGAAATTTGTCACAATTCATTACCAAAGTCAGTCACAACTGACTTTCAGGCCAACTTTGTCTGTAAACCCAAAGCATCTTCAGACACATGTAGCATGGAAGTTGGTTTCCATCATGGAATAAAAAGAATAAAAGATAATTGCGACTTTTAATTACTATATTATTATTATTATTGTTTTATGTGTGTGTGTGATCTAAAGTTAAAATTGTGAGTTATAAAGTCAGAACTGCGGGATATAAACTCGCAATCGTGAGAAATAAAATCAGAATTGCGAGATATAGGCTAATATTTTTTCTCACAATTCTGACATTTTTCTCGCAATTGAGTTTCTCTCACATTTCTGACTTTTCTCAGAATTATGAGATGAGATAGGCCTACAGTATAAATAAGTTATAAAGTCCAATTCTTTTCAGAATTGCATGTTTATATCACAATTCTGAGAAAAAAAAGTCAGACTTGCAAAATAAAAAGTTGCAATTACCTTTTTTATTTTTTATTCAGTGGCGGAAACAAGCTTCCATACATCCATCACTCACTGTCTGAGAGTTAAATACAGTGAAAGAGTACACAGCACCAATAGAAATAGAAACCTTGTAGCTGAATTTGGGTAAGTATTCAAATACTACACTTACCATTTCAACCATATATTCATATGGCATAAATAGTAAGAGCAGTATGCTAGAATGCTAATAAAGTCAGCCTTAATCTCAGTGTGAACAAGACATTAATGTACAGAGTCAGACATATTTGACATAATTCCAACCAGCAGCACCAGCCCAGAAGTCTCTAACGGATGCTGGCATTTGTTTGCCCCTGTATTCTGTTTGTCATTTAAATTCTACAGATTGTTTAAAGACACCCCGCCTCCCTGACCCAGGCAACATAACACAAACACATTGGGCCAATGGGGGAAAAAAAAAAACAGAACTCAGAAAAACTATTCTTCTCAACCACAACAATTCTTATAATCAACAATTCTTCCAAAATTGAATAATAAAAAATTATCATTGTTAAATATAGCACATAGCATATTTCCCATTACCTCAAACTGATTTCTAGCCCCTGCATCAGCTCTGCTCTAATACTAGATATATTTATGGAGATGAAAAATAAAAACCTGCCTTGTACAGCTATGATCAGCTGTTCAGCTGTGCTTTATACTTGCTCACGCCAGCTGTCACGATGCTGTTACGGAAAGGCCAAAGCTGATTTGTTGGTTCTTGTCACATGGCCTGCGATGTGCTTGGGGCATTCTGAAAAGTCTCGCTGCACCTGGAAAAAGCAAGCACATCTATTGTATTCACTGTTGGGCAAAGCAATAAAAAGTTACTCATGCAACACTTTTGCAAAGAGACTACGTGATTTAACTGAACTGAGTGACAACCTTTTTACTGTACGGAAACCATATTTTTATTAAAGGTGCCATAGAACGCTTTTTTACAAGATGTAATACAAGTCTAAGGTGTCCCCTGAATGTGTCTGTGAAGTTTCAGCTCAAAATACCCCATAGATTTTTTATTATTCAATTTTTTATCTGCCTATTTTGGGGCGTAATTAGAAATGTGCCGTTTCAGCTCGTGTGCCCTTTAAATGCTCGCACTCCCCACCCCCAAGCTCGCAACTCTATAATACATTGCATAAACAAAGTTTATATAAAACAGCTAATATAACCCTCAGTATGGATCTTTATAATGTGTTTGTCATGCAGCATATCATATCATGTAAGTATAGTATTTATTTGGATGTTTACATTTGATTCTGAATGAGTTTGATGGTGCTCCATGGCTAAAGCTAACATTACACACTGTTGGAGAGATTTATGAAAAATGAAGTTGTGTTTATGAATTATACAGACTGCAAGTGTTTAATAATGAAAATAATGACATGGATTAGGTCTCCGTGAATACAGTAAGAAACAATGGTAACTTTAACCACATTTAACAGTACATTAGCAACATGCTAACGAAACATTTAGAAAGACAATTTACAAACATCACTAAAAATATCATGATATCATGGATCATGTCAGTTATTATCGCTCCATCTACCATTTTTCGCTATTGTCCTTGCTTGCTTACCTGCAAAACGTCTGATGATTCAGCTGTGCACAGCTCCAGACGTTAATACTGCCTTGTCTAATGCCTTGAACATGGGCTGGCATATGCAAATATTGGGGGCGTACATATTAATGATCCCGACTGTTGCGTCACAGTCGATGTTATGTTTTCGCCTGTTCTTCAGTGGTCTTCAGGGCTCTTAACTATGTTATATAACTATGTATATATATATATATATAAACCTGGCTTTATTGAATGTTCAGATTTTTGTTCTAAACATTTTTTTCCAACTTACTGCATCTTTAATTAGATTTAATTTACCCTATTAACCTGGGGTGTCTTGCCTTAATTAAAAAAAAAAAAAAAAAAAAAAAAAAAAGGAAGTTAGTGGGTACCGATATTTAATTAACTTAATCTTTTGTGTAAGATGATATTTAGACAAAAAATAATAATAATTTGCAACAACATGATAAGTGATGAGAATTTTCATTTTTGTATGGTCTATCAATTTAAGGGCTAGATAAAGTACAAATAGTACAGTTTGGAATTATGAAAGAAACAACATCAAACTTATTTATTTTATTTTTTAATTTTATTATTATTATTATTATTATTATTATTATTATTATTATTATTATTATTATTATTATTTTCAGGTTATATGCAACCTGGCACATGGCTATGGTACTGTAACAAACACCTACAACCCCTCCCCCTCTCCCCAAACCACAGAAAGGAGTTAACATTCTGGGCATTTAAGAAAATGACTCACTGTGGTTCCTGGCAGACAGGCATGAGTTATCTGTGGTCATGAAACACACAGTGATCTTTCATATCATGGTACATTACTGTTGAACTGATTAAATGATTGTCTTTCTAAAAACCTGACAAAGTCGGGGAGGTTGAAACTTTAGATAAGTGCTCAGCAGTGCTGAAATGCACTCTGTTAATACAAAAACCATCCACGCCTTCAAACCTGAACCATCTGGGGCAAGACATTCTCATTCCTAACTCGTCACATATATGGATGCTTGGTCAGGACCCCTTAGATTCACTTTTTAATGCACAGGGTTTTTTATTACAATTAATGGCATAAGGAATGTTTGGAAATGTAAACTAATAATTCCTACTGACACACTACAGCAAAAGATAAATAACTGTCTTAAAACCATTTTTTGTGTGAAAATAGTAACGTGCCTAAGACTTTTGCACAGTACTGTATATGCATGTGTTTTTCTTGAGTATCATATTTCATCAGGCTTTCATGGCTCATATTTGCAATTCATTGCAAATCAATGATAACTGAGAGATGGACAAATAAATGTTCCCAAAGGCCTGTTGTGTCATGTTTGACATTTACATATATTTTAAAAAATGAATATTTAAGTAAACCCAAATTGCTTCAGTTATGTAAAGTCCTTTATAAAGGCCATGTTGTAGTGTAGTGTAATGTAGTGGTTTTAATATGCTTAAGACAAACCATGTGCAAATTCATAAGTCCGCAACATTTCTGAGTATTTTATGTTTGAAACTGCAGTAAACCAAAGGCAGTCAAAAACCCGCGGTTTGAAATTGGTGGTGTTTGTGACATCACAGACTACATTGTAACCAATCACAACAACGTGACGGCAGGCTTTAGCATATCATTAACTATGACTGCTCTGAAGCAGCAAAGTCTTGAGAGAAGCCAGGTTATCCCGGTATATTTTGTTGATTTGAAAAATTGTGTAGATTTATTAATATAGCGAGTCTATTACTATGTTATGATGAAATATAGCATTTCTGATGTTCTGAGTTGTTTAAAGTGTTTGGATACTGATTGTTAGAAGGCAGCTGTCTGACATGAGGAATAGGAACAGTGTGTGTAACATTAGCAACACATTATTAGCTGTTTGATAACGTAGTCAAGCAAAAGGCTAATCATATTAATTCATATTAATTAATGACAGAACTGTCGCAAGGGCTGTGTCAAGTGTGTGAGCGCATAGTGGCTCGCGCAAAAGTAAAGTGACAGCTGACTTGAAGTAAAGCCAATAAAGTTAATGTTTTTGTCCTTCGAAATATTTTAATACTATAAAACAATATAGCTAAAACAATATTGCTTTGAGTGTGTGCGTGTAACCGTGATTCCTGTGCATTTTCAGTCAGTGTGGAATCGCACGGCAAGTTCTGAGAGAGCTATTCAGTCCATAATAAATTCTGATTTTGCCTGCCTCTGGAATGGATCAAACCATAGATATTAGCCTACCTGATAAGTTCAAGTAAATACGCTGGAAATCTGCGCTCATTCCAGAATGTGTATTTATTTCAGGTACAGGCGCCTGCAGGATTTCATCGGAATGTTTTTTTTAAATCTGAACTCCAAAAAGCAACAAAGCTTTACTGAGAAATGGCTTAAGGTGATTCAGTGAGAGCAGTCCAAACAAATGTGGATTCAAAGCCGTTTTACCAATTCATAATTTTAAAGGTGCCCTAGAATTAAAAATTGAATTTATCTTGGCACAGTTGAATAACAAGAGTTCAGTACATGGAAATGACATACAGTGAGTCTCAAACTCCATTGTTTCCTCCTTCTTATATAAATCTCATTTGTTCAAAAGACCTCCGAAGAACAGGCGAATCTCAACATAACACCGACTGTTATGTAACAGTCGGGGTGTACGCCCCCAATATTTGTATATGCCAGCTCATGATCGAGGCATTAAACAAGAGCAGCCAGTATTAACGTCTGGATCTGTGCACAGCTGAATCATCAGACTAGGTAAGCAAGCAAGAACAATAGTGAAAAATGGCAGATGGACCGATAATAACTGACATGATCCATGATAACATGATATTTTTAGTGATATTTGTAATCTGTCTTTCTAAATGTTTCGTTAGCATGTTGCTAATGTACTGTTAAATGTGGTTAAAGTTACTATTGTTTCTTACTGTATTCATGGAGACAAGAGCCATCGTTATTTTCATTATTAAACACTTGCAGTCTGTATAATGCATAAACACAACTTCATTCTTTATAAATCTCTCTAACAGTGTAGCATTAGCCGTTAGCCATGGATCACAGCCTCAAAATCATTCAGAATCAAATGTAAACATCCAAATAAATACAATAGTCACATAATCCGACGCATGCATGCAGTATGCATGACGAACACTTTGTAAAGATCCATTTTGAGGCCATCCTTAAAAATATTTTGGTTTGCAGTAACAGTAAAAAAAAAAAAAAAAAAAAAAAAAAAAAAGGGTCGGTAGGTAGGTCTATATTTTTTTTTTCAAGTTTCAATGTAAAAAAAAAAAAAAAAGTACAATTTTGGTGATGGTGATTACGTAGGTATGAATTTAAACAAATTAGCATATCGTGACGTCACTGACTGGGTCTTTCGCTTTCAACCCGTGCCTTCGGGCGCAGCCGTGTTTCCACTGTCGGGCCTAAAGCGGGCGTGCTAGTGCGTGCAAGGGCCAGTCGCGTTTCCACGGTCACTTCCGGGGCTTGATCGTGCCTCATCGGGGCTTCCTCGGGGCCAACGGCCTGCCGAATACCTTGGTCCAAAGCTGGCCAGCTCGGGCTTGAGGAGGGAGTGGTTACGAACAAAGGCGGAGTTTATTTGTGTGTGGAGATGGAGGCGCCGATGATTACATGTAGGTTACCAGCTAACACCAGCATTAAAGACTTTTAAAATCATTTTAGTTCAAAACTGACTTTCAGACAGCAGCAAGTGTTTTAAATAACTTATGTTTGTGATCCGATGTGGATTCTGATCACCAAGACTATGTGCGCTATTACCATAGTAAACATGGTAAATACGACGGCTTGAAGAAATCAGACAAATATACGTAGGCTATCACAATCATGTAATTATTTTATCTGTCAGCACGTCTCGTCTCTCAACGGGTTGAGACGAAGCGAACGCACCGGCCATAGTGTGACATCCGTTAACCAATAGTGTAAACATAGATGACGGTTTTTATTTAAAAGAAAGAACGTGGCCTTCGTTTGTATGTAGGCCTAGGCTATTTATATATTTACAATACTTACTAAAATATAATTAATATTATTTTATTGCTTTTGTATTAGTTGTTTGAAGAGTAAAAAAAAAAAAAAAAAAAAGGTCGGTCTTAACGCAAATTTACAACCGGCAAGTCGGTCGGACTTAAAGCAAAAAAAAATAAAAATTTGAGTCGGTCCTAAATTGACAGGGTCGGTCGGGTTACAGCAAACAAGAATATTTAAGGATGGCCTGAGGGTTATATTAGCCGTTTAAACTTTGTTTATGCACTGTTTAAGGCAAGCGCGAGCTCCGTGGGCGGGGAGCATGAGCATTTAAAGGGGCCGCAACCTGAATCGGCGCATTTCTAATTATGCCCCAAAATAGGCAGTTAAAAAAATTAATAAAAAAAAAAATCTATGGGGTATTTTGAGCTGAAACTTCACAGACACATTCAGGGGACACTTAAGACTTATATTACATCTTGTAAAAAAACATTCAATGGCACCTTTAAACACAATTTAAGCGTCAGAAATTAAACTAAGCAATAGCAAGCTTTTTTTTTTTTTAATCCACAACTCAAACAACAAATTGCTCATTACTATAGCAACAGTAGACTCTCCAAGCTGGCGTGAGCAAGTGGAGGCAGGGCTAATTTGCATATTCATTGATCTGTGTATATTAATGAGGCAAGGGTGTAGAGTTACATTCAAGCTATTTTAAGGCATGAAGAATTTTTTTCACTTTAACTTTTTTTAAAAATATGTCATTTTGGTGATCAAAGATGAGTTTTAAGGGATAAAATAATTGACTACAGGGGGACTTTAAAGATTTCACAGCAAAAAGATTTTACTTGATAAAAACAAAGATGGCTTGACATTAACACCAGCCAACCCACCAAATGCGTGTAGATTTCAGCTGTGGCGGGTAAGACAGCCACTCCCACTTGCCACTTTGGTGGGTTGAATATAATTTCTGCCTACAGCTAAATGAAAGGAAGCCAAGCTCGTCTTAACACAAAATTACAATTCCATCACAATTCTTTATCGATTAACTTGCAGTTAGTGAAGGCAGGATCGTGTTGAATGACACACAACAGAAGCGTGCTCTCACGTGCGCGCTCTCTCTGTAATGCGCAATCAGTTCTCCTTGCGCCTGAATAGTCAAATACACGCACACATAGATGTCAAAATGCCCATTGCGCGGAGTATCTCGCGTGAATACAGTCGTTTCTGGCTTAAGTGGACGTAAACAGGTGGGTAAAAAACTGAATATGTGTCAGTATATTACGTCCATGCATTCAGCAGCCCAATTAAATACCTGCCTGTTATTAATGTTAATCAAACAACAAAAGATGTTAAATAAATGTATACATGTTAAATAAATCTATGTCTCTGAAAAAAGATTTTTAAAAATGTACTATTTGTAATTTGCTTCTTTGTTCTTTTTATATAGCCTAACAAAAATAACTGTACATACCAGCTGATATACAATGTAGTCTTGATTTGGGTGGTCAATCTGCATTTGAAAGTTTAAAAGGGTTTTAAATCGTGTAAATCAAGTAAAATGACTCAAAATCAAGTAATTCAAGCATGCCAAAGTCAACTTTAATCATATAAAATGTAATTTCCTAACAGCAAAATTGTGGCCAGTGAAAATGCTGAGTGGCTAGTAACTTTGGAAAACCACTAGCCACAGTGGCTGGTGAGCAAAAGAGTTAATGTCAAGCCCTGAAAACAAAGTATGAACTATCAATCAGATGACAGAAGGCATGAAGTAGATTGTGTTCAGGTTTTTCAGTAAATTATAGGTCGTTTATAATTTATAGGCCCTAAAAATGTGCATATTAAATATGATACAGTAGGCTAATATATTCATAAATAGGCATACTTACAGTTTAACAGAATTATACAAAGAATGTTTACTTTAAGTTATCAGAGAATAAATGTTTTAAAAATGTGGCTAAAAAGCATTCCTTTTTCAATGAATGAATGTTATATTTTGTCACAACAGTTTTCACGTTGCTTGAACCAGGAAGTAATAATTTAGCTTTCAACATTCAAGATGCATTCAAGTGCAGCTTTTCTTGGTAAGTTGATCGATTACTACTTGTTTCAAATTTCTATCTACCAGTTTCCATCTACAGTTCTGCTAGAGCCACAAAATATTTAGCAGACGGAAATGCTGTTGTGACATGCTGGGTTATAAAATGGTTTATAACCCATCATGTCACAACAGCATTTCACTTTTCAATTAAAGTTGCATTGTTTTGTGTTGTATTTGGTATATTTGACTGAGTATGATGAAGTGTGTCAAATTTGTAAATTCCCCTATTGACGGCTTCAGAGGTAGAGAAACCTGCATGTGCCAGCAGTCTTGTCCTCGGCGAAACAATAATGTTTATCAGTATTAGCTACTCATATCTGTAGCCATGCAGACACAAGACAAACTCTCGAGGGAATGCTAATGGATTTGATTTAGCTAAAGAGATCTTTGCAAGTTATATACAAATAGCCTTCTTTGACTTGAATGAAGAAGATTTTTTTCTGTATTTTTTGTCCATAATTGATGTATTTATTAACAGTGGTAATGTCACATTTTGATTACTTTGTGGAAATCAAATAACTGGCTGGTTTGTTTTACTATTTTATTGTTTTTTGGACACGGAGAAGGTTATTTCCTGTTGGGGGAGGGGGTGAGTGGCTGATGTTGATCTTAATGTGATTTCTGAGAATTTGTAGTAGCAGTTTTGGGAAGATCTTTTTGTGTGCCAAAGGCATATTTTTATAGACCTGCTTAAAACCAAAATGTGAGAGTAATACAGAGATTTCTTCTCATTATAAGGTGGCTGACAATAAATGTTACTATCATGAGAAAGTGAATATAGTAGGGGAAGATGGGGGAATATGTACCCCCACCTTTAATTTTTATCTTGACCATAGACCTTATTTAGAGTAGAGCCATGACAGGTATGAAAGCAAGGCTGAGGGATAGACTTGCCATGTTTTCAATAGCATAACAAACCATGTGCAAATTCATCAGTCAACACCATTGCTGAGTATTTTCTCTTTAAAAATGCATTGATCTAAAGACAGTTTCAAAAACGCGGTTTGAAATCTCATTAACTAAGCTCTGAAGCAGGAAAGTCTCAAGAGAAGTCAGGTTATCCCGGTATATTTTTCGGTTGATATGAAAAATCTGGTAGATTTAGCAATATAGTGGGTGTATGATGTACAGTATATTACGATCTTATAATGAACTATATGCCTTTCTCCACTGACTTAAGTTGTTTAAAGTTTGTTAATGTAAGCTTTTGTAAGGATGCTGATTTTCAAAAGGCAGCTGTCTGACTCTGAGATGGCAAATGGAAACATTGTTTGTGTAACATTAACAACACATTATTAGCTGTTTGAAAAATGTTAAGCTAAAGACTGATGTGTCCGATGTTGTAAGCAGTTCCGCATACGCATGAGTGTGTTTTTACATTGTCAACAGTGAGGAGAACTTTATTTGTTGCTGTAACTGAATTGATTTTAGAAACAGAAGAAAGGAAACAGAAACAAGGTCCCCCACTACAAATTTAGAGCACAGTAGTCTACCTTAAGAATTTTGCCATTATTTATCCTTCTTCACTGTTTTCTCCTTTTAGTAGTTGAATTTGCAATCTGTAACAAATAACCACAGAGTTGTTTAAAAAAAATCCCTGTTATGTTGCATCAGATGTTGGAAGCCATGTGAGCTATTGATAAAAAAAAAAAGTAAGGTAATGTTTCCTTCCTGTCTCTAAGATGGCTGTGGAAATCTGTGGCGAACTGAAAAGAAAACAGAAAAAAAAAATGCATACAAATTACTTTTCCAAAATGGGCGGAAATGATCAATCAGGAAGTAAAGAGGAAATGGTATAAAAGGAAGGGGAAACGGAAGGAAGACAGGTAAAAGAGAAAAAAAAAAAAAAGAGAGAGAAAGAAACGTGTTGGTTACTGAAGTAGGACACATGCTACCTGAACCGAAGGCCTGCCATTGTTGTTGCCGGATTTTCTGTGCGCTGACCGGGTGCAATCCTAAAGTGACGTCAGGAACTGAGCTCTGCACTGTTTGCCTTCCTGGTGCAACATACCTCCAGCTACCTCCCAGTTTGACTCGCCTACTACAGGTATTCGCATTGGTTGACTCCGACATCTTCTAACCTCACGGGAAATCGCCTAACCTGTTCCTTGGCAACCGGACGCGATCGCAGAGTGACGGCGGAATTGATCTCCGGAATGGTTCATCTGCCGGGTGCAACGTAACCCAAGTTTGTCTCGCCTGCCCAGGTATTCGCATTGAAATCCCCAAACTATTTCCAGGGCTCGCCGTCCAGTAGTGTGGCCGTTACGCAGCCAGCAACCATAGCAACCATAGCAACACACACACACACACACACACACACACACACACAGGGCTTGACATTAACTTTTTTGCTCACCAGCCAATGTGGCTAGTGGTTTTCTAAAGTTACTAGCCACTCAGCATTTTCACTAGCCACAATTTTGCTGTTGGGAAATTACATTTTATATGATTAAAGTTGACTTTGGCATGCTTAAATTACTTGATTTGGAGTCATTTTACTTGATTTACAAGATTTAAAACCCTTTCAAACTTACAAATGCAGATTGACCACCAAAATCAATACTATACATTGTATATATCAGCTATGTAGCCTACAGTTATTTTTGTTAGGCTATATAAAAACAAAGAAGCAAATTACAAATATTAATAATAAAAAAATATATATATATATATATATATATATATATATATATATATATATATATATATAATTTTTTTTTTTTTTTTGTTAGATACATAGGCCTATGTTTTAGCATACATGTATACATTTATTTAAAATTTTTTGATGTTTGATTAACATTAATGACAGTTTATTTGGGGGCTGCTGAATGCATGGACGTCATATACTGACACATATCCAGTTTTTACCCACCTCTTTACGTCCACTTAGCCGTAAGCCATAGCCGAGTGTATTCACGCGAGATACTCCACACAACGCATTTTGACATCTGTGTGTGCGTGTATTCAGACGCAAGGAGAACTGATCGCGCACGCGAGCGCTTCTGTTGTGTCATTCAGCGCGATTCCCTATCCCGCCTTCACTAACCGCAAGTTAATCGATAAAGAATTGTGACTGAATTGTAATTTTGTGATACGACGAGCTTGGCTACTTTTCATTTGGCTGTAGGCTGAAATTATATTCAACCCGCCAAAGTGGCTAGTGGGAGTGGCTGTCTTACCCGCCACAGCTGAAATCTACCCGCATTTGGCGGGTTAGCGGGTGTTAATGTCAAGCCCTGCACACACACACACACACACACACACACACACACACACACACACACACGCACGCAAACACGCTCGCTTCCTCACTACAAATACACTGAGCGAGATGATCGCTGGTCTGTTTTTGTTTTTTTGGCAGGCCTTCGGTTCAGGTAGCATGTGTCCTACTTCAGTAACCAACACGTTTCTTTCTCTCTCCTTTTTTTTTTTTTTTCTCTTTTACCTGTCTTCCTTCCGTTTCCCCTTCCTTTTATACCATTTCCTCTTTACTTCCTGATTGATCATTTCCGCCCATTTTGGAAAAGTAATTTGTATACATTTTTTTTTTCCCTTTAAATAACATTTATCTTGATCTGAAAGCCTTCATTCAGTGACTGTCATTTAAGCCATTTTGAATGGCGTTCTTTTTTTGTATCGGTGGTTTATGAGCTGTACCGGGAAACTAAAATTTTTTTTTTTTTTTTTTTTTGACAAGTTTTGACTTGTCTGGCGCCCGAACAATTGAAACTTTAATGCTTTAAGTTAAATCGGGGCGGCCACCGTTACAAATCCTAATATGGAGGTCATTGTTGCATCAAATGGATCCCAGCCAGAGTGATGAATCATTACAATCATACAGGGTAAGGTATTCAGCTTTGTTTTGCAGTCACTAGTTCTTGACTGGGTGTTGGTTGTGGTTTGGTGAAAGCAGGGCTTTTGTTAATTAGCCTCAGGCAGTGAAGGAGACCAGATGAAGATATGCCGTATAGGGGAAGTTATTAGAAAAGCATCACAGTTGAGATTAGATTAGAATCTCCTCACAGTTGAATTGAGATAATATTGTCTTCTAAATATAAAGTTTTGAAATTGAGTGGCCTGTTAGTTGAAATTAGTCTATAATGTTATTTCAGAAACCAAAAGCTCTGTCTAGATTACATGCCTGGTTAACAAACATTAAAAGACAAAAATGTTTCCAAGTAGCCAATTAAAATGTTAGAATTCAAACATTTCTTGATCACTCTTGATCACAGGACGAGTGCTCATTTGACAATTCATGGAGTGAAATATTAGTTTTGCTTCATCATACTTTTGTAGTAAAGTGACAGTTCAGCCAAAAAAAAATTATTTTGTCCTGATGGATGTGTTTATGTTGTGTAACTGAACTGAATTTTGACTGATTAAAAGCCAATTATATGCTATTATGTTGACATTTTCTTCTTTCCACATCCTCAGGATATCATTCAAAGATATTGTGTTAGCATGCAAATCTTTTTTTCCTCAGTCAAATTATCTCTCTGAATTATGTGGCCTACCAGCTTCAGTTAAAACTGTTAGGGTTTGTGAACACAACATTTACGCAACAGTTACTCATCTGGATTTAAACCCAAACTGTAGTTTCTTGTCTAACCAGTCTTTAATCTATCTGTCTATCATTCTTTATCATCCCCAGCGTTTTTTAGGTTATACAATCTGACACTGTAGCAGAGGAACAAGCATGCTGCTAAATGATTAATGCTGGTCTGGTTAAACCCAAGGTACAGCATTATTCAGTATTATTCAGCATGTGATTTGAGTAAAAATGGGATTAGTCATGGCTAGATATGGCTGTCTAAACCTTTATTGATTTAAGATTAAAGATGAGCCTGTTAGTGTTGTTACTTTTAAACACAGTATTTAGCAAATGCCTAAACAGTTTTAAAGTGATTAACATTAAGCCACTGTTGACAAAACTGGTCAATTGTAGCAATTTGCTCTTTACAAAAGGCATATGCTTATTGGGTAAACACCTGGGCTGTAAGCTGTAAGCTCTTAGCCTGTGTCATGTGCTGACATAAATGTGTCTCTGTTTGCCTTGTACATGTGCCCAGAAAATGTGTTTACAAAAAGATGTTTTTATTTTTTTTTGAGAAAAGTGCTATAAAAAACATCTGAATTAACTTTTAATAATTCTTACATAAATATATTTCTTTTGTTAAGTACAATGACAGCATAAATGGCAGTTATTTAATTATTCAACATTACCATTTTTCTCAAACAGTTATAAATTAATCTTAAAATATAGTCGCCTTTGTATTTTAGAAAAAGGTGTCCTTTGAAGGGGGACCATGATATTAGAAGTGGTTATTTGGCATTGAAAAAAAGTTTGAAAACCTGGGTGTTAGATTGATCTGTCCTGTGACAGATGGGTTTGACTATGCTCAGATTCAAAAGTGCATGGATATCAAATCAATTATATTCAGTCAAAAAGCACTGATGCAATTTTCTCAGTTCCTCTACTGTCATACTTTCTTTATATTTCTTTTCATTTTGCCTTTGTTGGGCAGCATAAGCTTGTGTATGATTTTTCAAAGATTTGAAATGAACCTAGTTTACTGACTGTGTTGTGCATATCCTCTTTCAGTTGTGGTCATGTGGTTGTGCATTGTACTCTCGTCAGAAGCATTTGATGTCCTGCAATGCACAGGGGAGAGGCAGAGTGACAGAAAGTTCATCTTCACTATGGTGTATGACATTAAAGAGGACATCCATGACTGTGAGACACAATGGCTTAATGATGTAAATATTTTATGTCGAAATTCTGTAATTAATTACCCTCATGTCGTTCCAAACCTATGAGGCTTTCGTTCATCTTCGAAACACAAATGAAGATCTTTTTGATGAAATTGAGAGCTTTCTGTCCCCCCATAGACAGATATGCGACTGACACTTTGACACTTCCAAAAGTCCATAAAGAGATCATAAAACTAATCCATAAGAATTGAGCAGTTTAGTCCAAATTTTCTGAAACATGATCACTTTACATGATGAACAGATTGAACTTAGGCTTTTATTCACATATAAACATTGATCAGCCTTTGGTTCTTACAGGTCAAGCAAATTTGCTTGAGCTTCCGTTTACCACAACTGATGTGCGAGTTGATGAATGTTTATATGAATAAAAGCCTAAATTCAATCTGTTCATCATATAAAGCAATTGTGTTTTTTCAAAAAAAAAAAAAAAAATGGACTAAACCACTCGATTTATATGGATTCGTTTTATGATCTCTTTATGAACTTTTTGAAGGGTCAAAATGTCAGTTTCATAGCTGTCAACAGAGGGACAGAAAGCTCTCAGATTTCATCAATATGATCTTCATTTTTGTTCCGAAGATGAACAATAGTCTTATGGGTTTGAAACAACATGAGGGTAAGTAATTAATGACAGATTTTTTTTATTTTTGGGTCAACTATCCCTTTAAGAAAACATACAGTGGCTAGTATAAGTTTGTGAACCTTTTGAAAATCTCTGGTTTTATTTTATTTATTTTTTGTTTTGTAAGTTCTTTACCCTAGCAAACTGCAACAATTTGAACATAAACATGTCATCCTTCAGGCATAATAGAGTGCAATAGTGACTGCCTGCATTTTTTTGTGACTAGGCCTATATTTTTCCCATTCATTTTCATCATAGGAATTTGTGAAAAATCTGTAAAGTTTATGAACCAATCCAACCACTGTGAATACATTTTGAATCAGACATGATTGTATAATATGTAATTTTTGACTGTATAAAAATATTTGAAGATTATTGCTAAAAATTCAAATATGTAAGTACATGGTTCCCACTCTTTTTAAGCAAATTTGAACTCATTTTTTCAGGATTTTTGCAGGACATTTTTTTTCTTATTTTACAACAGCGGGAATAAAAGACAAGGATCACGTCCTAAAGTCATATATTGCTCTCTTAAGTCTTTAAAAGGCGTACAGTTTATTGCCATGACTTATGAAATCAGTTTTTTAATATGAGCTCTTAAATCATACATTATGACTATGGAAGCTTGTTTCAATCACTGAATAAAAAAATTTAAAAAAGGTAATTGCTATTCAGACTTTTTTATCTTGCAATTGCAATTTACATAACTGTGATTCGATAATCGCAATTGCAAGATATAAAGTAAGAATTGTGTGATATAAACTTGCAATTGTATGTTATAAAGTCATAAAGACTGTTTTTCATAGGCAAGATTGACTTTTCAGGATAGGAGATGGACTAAAAATGAACTCCCACACCTTACTGCCAGATTCTGGAAGATAAATTCTTCAAACAGTGGTACAAGAGGATGTGTTGCTGGTCCTTCAAGAGTCACACTCAATCGGTCCGTCTATAAAGCCTATATATCAGTCTTGTATTTTACTACAATTCAGTATGTGATTCTAATTAAGTGGGGGTCACTTTTTCTTTAGCTAACCTAAGTCTCTGAGATCCTGACACCTTGCACAAGACTCCAGGTAGGCTGCAGTTCTGGAAAATGGTGACACTGAAGACTAAAGGGTTCCTCATGGTTTCACACTTAATTCTTCACCTTAATTCTTAATTCTTTTGCAGTTAATATGTGTCTTTTCTTCTCCACCTGTTTTTGTCGGACCCTGCTGACCCAATGAGTGTTTTGCTGTCCAATGGTCATGCCTTAACCTCAATTTCTAGTATTTTGCATGCTTCTCATGGGCATTTAATAATTTTCGACTGAGTTAGATCTCTGTTTTGGTTTATTTTATCTGTAAAAAAAAAAAACAAACAAAAAAAACTGCTTAATAGTTATGCACACCTGTAAAGGCATTTTTCACTTCCAGCCTTCATGAACAATTATACATCACATAAATGATTAAATACAAAATTAATAGTAGTTATTAAGATTGATGTGGTTTGGAATTGGTAAAATGTGCTTGGAAAAAAAGATCAGAAAGTCAACTTGAATAATAACTATGCACGCAGTGTTAGTTAGCAAGTTACTGAATTAGGTAGCTGCTTACAGTTAACATTCGCTGAATACATTTGAGCAGTTAATAACATTATCTAACTGCTGCAAGTGGCAACACAAGACTAAACATCATCATTGAAAATACAACTCCCATGTGTCAAAACTCAGTACTCCTGAACATCACACTTTCTGCAACTAATGGTAATTGGGCCAGTGATAAACTCTGTTCTCAGCTAAAGAAAAACTCAAGAACTTTTTAAAAAACAATTTTCCAGGACAACAAAAAGATTTTCCAGGACATTTTACATTTCCTCTTTTCCATGTGGTTTCCAGGACTGGAAAATTTGTCATCAATTTTCCAAGTTTTCAAGGTTTTCCAGGACAAGTGGGAACCCTGAAGTAGTTTAAGAGTGTAGAGAGACTGACATGATTAGCTTACAGTGATTCATGGGAGTGAACTGTCACCGCTGAGCCCTTTTGGCACACACACAAGTAGTTATTCATCTTAATTTACCTCTATTAAACTTTTTTCACACTAAAAATCACACTCACTTGTAGCTTCTACAGAAGCATATATCACTACTTAGCCTCAGAGATGTTATTGTTTAGAAAAAAAAAAGAAAAAAAATCTCTATATGGAGAATGAATGGGATTTTTATGTCTGGATCCTGACTGCTATACTACAGGTATTTATAGGTTGCTGTCACTTTAAGAGTAAAACCCCATGCACGCACACGTCCGATAGATACACATCCGAATTTTCACCTCTTTCAGACATAACCGAATGTGTTTACGAGAATACTTGCCGAGAGGGGTATTTTGACTGACATTATGCGTGTATGTGTTCATCCAAGTGCATTGAGGACGCGAAAGAGAAATCAGTTTGAAGTTTGCGAGCTAACGTTATCTGAAACGCACCTCTCTCTGTGTGTGTGCGCGAGCCTTGTATGTGCGTTTGTGCGCATCGATAACAGCGTGGTGTGCGATATGGAATTAAATCCTCTTTTGCCTCTTCTAGCGCTGGAATGTTTTTATATCTATTTAATGTGTAAACTAGCAAGACAAAACACGTGCAAATGATAACCTTTCACTCTATTGCGGTTAAACTTGCAATTGATCCGCGAATCACATGCGTGCCGTCCGAACCATGGGGCTTGGTCTGCACAACAAACAACAACGATCCATATCCGTTTAACCACTAATTAGCTCTATTATTCTATTTATATTTACAATGTCATGGCTTTATAGCTTGTAGGATTTTGTGTTTGCCTTTTTAATTAAATTATGATCATGACTCTAACTAACCTAAATTAAGTTACATGATGAAGTGATATTAAGTTATATATTATATTTATACATAAATACTACATGTCTTCCAATGAACACAAATTAAAACAATGTATTGAAAATATTTATTATAAATTATAAATATTTATTATAAAAATGTATATTATAATTGTGTGTC
This sequence comes from Megalobrama amblycephala, assembly GCF_018812025.1. Taxonomy (NCBI): domain Eukaryota; kingdom Metazoa; phylum Chordata; class Actinopteri; order Cypriniformes; family Xenocyprididae; genus Megalobrama; species Megalobrama amblycephala. The sequence goes on along the minus strand of NC_063056.1, from coordinate 20,469,115 downwards.
TGTTATGCAAACAGGCATATGTTCAGTATGTACAACTGTATATGCAAGTACATGTACATAAATATTTAAATTATAAAGTAATATATTTAAATTATAGTAACTAAATTCATGTAACTATATTATTCATATTGTAAATATATTTATCAATGTTCTAGTCGGTTTGTGGGAAAAGAACTAGGTTGGTTGCCTGGCACTATACACGGAGCATAAAATGTGTGTAAGCATAATAGTAACTCTACAACCTGGGCTACAACTATTTTGTAAATTGCTGCTGCAGAAGCAAAGTGAAATGAAACGCTGAGCCAGTGAGTACACATATCTAATGCAGTACTAGTTAAATCCACTCAGTCCCTACCACTGCTTCAGATCCGGGTTACAAAAATAAATAAATAAATAAATAATGTATATTAAATCTACATACTTTGAATGGGTGTGGGGGAGGGGGTTGAATGAAAAAATGGTCCCTATATGTGCTATGCTATGCTATCCACTGATAAAGTACTTTCCTCCCTGTACTGTAGCCATTGATTTACAGTGGTGTGAAAAAGTGCTTGCCCCCTTCCTGATTTTTTTTTTTTTTTTTTTTTTTGCATGTTTGTCACACTTTAATGTTTCAGATCATCAAACAAATTTAAATATGAAAACACAAATATAACACAAGTAAACACAACATGCAGTTTTTAGATGAAGGGAAAACAATCCAAACCCACATGGCCCTGTGTGAAAAAGTGCTTGCCCCCCACTGTTAAAACATAACTGTGGTTTATCACACCAGAGTTCAGTTTCTCTAGCCACACCCAGGCCTGATTACTGCCACACCTGTTCGCAATGAAGAAATCACTTAAATAGGACCTGCCTGACAAAGTGAAGTAGACCAAAAGATCCTCAAAAGCTACACATGTTGAGATCCAAAGAAATTCAGGAACAAATGAGAAAGAAAGTAATTGAGATCTATCAGTCTGGAAAAGGTTATAAAGCCATTTCTAAAGCTTTGGGACTCCAGCGAACCACAGTGAGAGCCATTATCCACAAATGGCGAAAACATGGAACAGTGGTGAACCTTCCCAGGAGTGGCCGGCTGACCAAAATTACCCCAAGAGCGCAGCGACGACTCATCCAAGAGGTCACAAAAGACCCCACAACATCATCCAAAGAACTGCAAGGTCAAGGTCAGTGTTCATGACTGGGCAAAAATGGCCTGCATGGCAGAGTTCAAAAGACGAAAACCGCTGCTGAGCAAAAAGAACATAAAGGCTCACATAAACATAAAAATCTCAGTTTTGCCAGAAAACATCTTGACGATTCTCAAGACTTTTGGGAAAATACTCTGTGGACTGACGAGACAAAAGTTGAACTTTTTGGAAGGTGTGTGTCCCATTACGTCTGGCGTAAAAGTAACACAGCATTATAGAAAAAGAACATCATACCAACAGTAAAATATGGTGGTGGTAGTGTGATGGTCTGGGGCTGTTTTGCAGCTTCAGGACCTGGAAGGTTTGTGACCTCAAGCTGAAGAGAACTTGGGTTCTGCAGCAGGACAATGATCCAAAACACACCAGTAAATCCACCTCTAATGGCTGAAGAAAAACAAAATGAAGACTTTGGAGTGGCCTAGTCAAAGTCCTGACCTCAATCCTATTGAGATGCTGTGGCATGACCTTAAAAATGTGGTTCATGCTCAAAAACCCTCCAATGTGGTTGAATTACAACAATTCTGCAACGATGTGAGGACCAAAATTCCTCCACAGCGCTGTAACAGACTCATTGCAAGTTATCGCAAACGCTTGATTGCAGTTGTTGCTTCATTTTAAAACTGCATGTTGTGTTTACTTGCGTTATCTTTGATTTATATTTAAATTTGTTTAATGATCTGAAACATTAAAGTGTGACAAACATGCAAAAAATTTTTTAAAAATCAGCACTTTTTCACACCACTGTATATTGATAGTGTCCACTATCACTTTGTGGCAAATGAAACTGGCACTGCTAGATTTGATCAGATTTGTATCAAAGCATTATATGCGTCATGATATTCAAAGATAATATTTGCTTAACTTTGAATTGCACAGCATCTTTATACTCTTTGCATTGATTTTTACCAATTAAGCATTTAAACCCTTGCTGTCTCGATGCAAAATATTTTTAGGGGAGTTTCTGTCTGTCTGTAGCTGATTTATTTCTCTACACCTCACATAATTAAAAGTAGCTTAGCAACTGAGAAGAAAAGAGCAGAACTGTGATGGTAGTATTGACTGATGATGGCCCATATTAAATGTAAGTGAGTCAAGTCTGTAACTCATTGTGTCATCTGACAGAGAGAGATGTTCTCACTAATATGCCCACGGTGGGTTTGTCTGAAACTGAAGTAGTCTTTGAGATCTCAAACTCATTCAACACCCTGTCAATACAAAAACAATCAGTTCTCCATATCTGAACACTGAATTTGAACTTTAAATACAAAATTTCAAACTGAATATTAAGAAATTACATTTACACCACCAAAAAACCCCCCCAAAAAAACACAACAATGTCTGATTAGTTTTTTACAACATGATGAGTCATGCAGGTACTTGGCTAATCTGCAGAGGTTGGCATCCCGCTCAGTCTAAAATAAACACTCACTATAGTCGTACTGTAATGATTCAGGATAAGACAAAAACACAGTTTTGAAGATAGATTTATGATGTACTCTCATTAGATAAATGTTGTAAATTTTGAACAAAAAAAGTTGCACAGTGTGCCTTTAACCACTTGAAATGAAAATATATTAGTATATGTAGGAATTAATAAATGTTGTAAAAGTGTTGTTCATTGATACCTAAAATGAAATTACACAGGATGGTGTATTCAGCACATCCAGACAGTTCGTGGCCTGATATATTTTGTACAATTAAAATGACTAAAAGCACCATTTCAAATTTGCACTGTAAAAAACCCAACTTGAAAAAAGTTCAAATAACTGGTTTTGTTGTGTTGGCTCAGCAAAAATCTATGAAAAAGTCAGTACAACTATGTTTAATACACTTACTCAACACAATCCAGGTGTTTTTCCATAAACTTAAAATGATTAGTTTTGTGAACAAAGCTTTGCAAGTTCAACCAAAAAACTTCTGCTAACTTATTTATTTGAGTTAAGTCAATCTCGTTTAGGGAACTGCCCTCCCATAAGCAAATGCAAATTTTAGAATAAAATGCAACCATTTGGTTATGGGACAGTGAAGAAAAATTGGTGTTTAGTTATTTTACTTATTTATAACTTAGTTATATCATTTAACGTAGTTAAATGAGCTTAATGTATAATTGTAAATTAATAGTAATTGAATACTATTATTGTAAAATAATGATAATAATAATTAATATTAATAATAATTATTTAAAATATTATATATAAATTATTTATGTTGTTATTATTGTTATAATTATTATAATTTAAAGTATGGATACTGTATAAATAATATTATTTTACAATGATAATAAAATTAGTATAATAATAATAATAATAATAATAATTATTATTATTATTATTATTATTATTATTATTACTACTACTACTACTACTATTAGTAGTAGTATATTGTGCTCAATTGTGAACCCTTGGAGGAAGACTTTTACTGTGAAGTTTCGTTAACAAGTGTAGTGGGCGCCAATGCTCTCATCCTCTTTTACTGTCTATGCTCTCATCTCAATAGTTTGCGAACTGAGTATGTGGACTGTTAATTTTTTATTGAATTGTTAAATTTATATCAGCAATTATCAGCATGTTTTCCGATAAACGTTATCATTTCCTCTCGCGCTAAACCACGCCCCCAGTAACGTATACTTTCTAATGCGGGAGATATGGGAGAAACATTTAGAAGAGGTTAGCAAACGGCCGAAGAAGAAGAGACAGCACGTGGGTGATAATAATCCAGAGGAATATTTATGGTGAGTGCTCTTATTTGGTTTTTGATGATTGTTGCTCTATATTCCTAAATTATTCAGTTGGATAATGTTCTATATTCCTAAATTAGTCGATGGTAAAAATAGAGACACCGCTGCTTTTTCTTTGTAAGTTATCAACATTACTGCATATTTAAATCTAGTTGTATTTTTAATCCAGTTACATTTAATAATTAAGTTTTTGTCTTTTGTTGCGATGGATTTTTCTGCACAGTTAAATTGCACGTGGAAGTCGTGCATATGACTTGAGTTGCCTCGTTGGAAAAAATGGAAAAATGGAAACTACATTCCTCTCAGGAGAAAAGAAATAGTCAATGAGCAACCATTGCTGTCATCAAAGAAAGATGGCCTGGCCTCGTTTTGGAGGAACAAGTAACAGTTAAGTTACATTTTGTCCATATATTATTTTGTCCTGATTGTATATGAAGACTTCAGATGCAAAAGCCTCTAAGTGCCATCTGAAATTTTCTTCTAAAATGAGCATTTTTATCAAACTCGTATGTTTAGGTTCAGTAATTTCACTTTAATGGCAATTAATAGGTCCTTTTCATTTCCATTAAAGTGAAATAACTGAACATAAACATACAAGCTTATTATTAAGAAAATTTCAGATGGCACTTAGAGGCTTTTGCATCTGAAGTCTTCATATAGATTTAAATGTTAACAGATTTTTTTTTCCGTTCACTTCCTCAGGTTTGCACAGAGTTCCAAAGGATCATCAAAATGTATCGAGCAAAGAGTAAAGACCTTGGAGACGAAATGAAAATGGTCCTGGACCATTTTGATGAGCAGGTATGATTCCTATACTTAAGAATCTTTTGAAATTAATGGTTATACAGTGCGTGCAGACTTATTAGGTGCGTTGATTTTCTGATCATTTATTTCCAGGCACATTTTACCAATTCCAAACCACATTAATCTTAATAACTACTATTCATTTTGTATTTAATAACTTATAAGTGATATATAATTGTGAAGGCTGGAAATAAAAAAAAAAATGCCTTATATTCAGGTGTGCATAATTATTAGACTTAGACTTTTTTGTATGTTTGTTTTTTTACATAAAAAATATATATATTAAATGTCCATGGGAAGGGTGCAATACTAATGCAATACCAGAAACTGCAGTTTAAGGCATGACCATTGGACAGTGAAATGCTCATTGGGTCAGACAGAAGCAGGTAGAGAAGAAAAGAAACCTTAACTGAAAAAGAATTAAGAATTAAAGTGAAGAATTAAGTGTGAAACCACCTGGAACAATTTGGTCTCCAGAACCACCATTTTCCAGAACTGCAACCCACCTGGAGTCTCCAGAAGTGTGTCAGGATCTCAGAGATTTAAGTTGGATGAAGAATCCATATTTTTTTATGGGCTTTATAGACAGATGTTTGAAGAATTCATCTTCCAGAATCTGGCAGACTAAAAATGAAAAATTCTGGAAGATGAAAACTTAAGTCTCTGAGATCCTGACACGGAGACTCCAGGTAGGTTGCAGTTCTGGAAAATGGTGGTGCTGGAGACTAAATTGTTCCTGATGGTTACACACTTAATTCTTCACCTTAATTCTTAATTCTTTTGCAGTTAACATTTATTTTCTTCTCTACCTGCTTCTGTCTGACCCAATGAGCATTTCACTGTCCAATGGTTAGGCCTTAACTGCAATTTCTAGTATTGCATTAGTATTGCATCCTTCTCATGGACATTTAATTTTTTATTTTTTTTTTTCAGTCTGAGTTAAATCTCTTTTTGCTAATTGTATCAGTAATAGAAAAGGGGCCTCGTAATTATGTACACTTGAATATAAGGCGTGGTTCATTTCCAGCCTTCATGAACAATTATATATCACTTATAAATGATTAAATACAAAATGAATAGTAGTTAAGATTTAATGTGGTTTGGAATTGGTAAAATGTTACTGGAAAAAAGAATATGATCAGAAAATCGAAGTGCGTGCAAAATTATTAGGCACAATCTTTATACTAATGTGACACTTTTGTGACAATTATTTACTCTTTTTGAGTAACCAAAGATATTCTATATATTTTTGGGTGCTCAAAGACAAAATAATTGCCACAAAAATCTGTCACATTAATTATAAAGATTTAAAGATATAACCACTCATTTTAAAAGATTGTGAATGTATAGATTACATTTTAGGCTTTTTGTAATCAGTTTTTGTGGATTATTTTTTGTTGTTGTTGCCCTAAGCCCCACTTCATTTCTGACCCTTTGCCCATCCCTAATACACATTCAGTGACACTCAATGATCTTTAAAGGGTTAGTTCTCCCAAAAATGAAATGATTTACTCACCCTCAAGTCATCCTAGGTGTATATGATATTCTCCTTTCAGATGAATAAAATTTGATTTGCATTCAAAAAATATCCTTGCTCTTCCAAGCTTTATGATGGCAGTGAATGGCTGTTTCTGTTTTGAAGTCCATAAAAGTGCATCTATCCATCATAAAAGTGCTCCTTTTGAAGTGAAGCAATGCTTTCGTTTGAGAGAAATATCCACATTTAAAACTTTATTAACTAAAATAACTAGCTTCAGACAGATGGCCATATGACAGAATGTCATATACACCTAGGATGACTTGAGGGTGAGTAAATCATGGGCTAATTTTAATTTTTGTCTATCCCTTTAAGTAATCATGCAGAAGTAAATCATAATTAAAATGATTTATTTCTCTCTTACAGACAACAGACATTGTATCACACAGATACTCTACGGCTCTACGGGGACTCCCCTTGTACCTCAGGGAGCGAGATGCAATATCAAAGACTTGTGTGGTAGGTTTTCAGCTTTTTGTTCATCTCATATTTTCATTGATTACTGTTATTTTATTAAATGCGTTGTTATATTTAATAAAGTTCCTGATATGGTTTGCATGTGGCTTGTTTTCATCAAGTATTTACGTCAGGTTAGCACATAATGCCATGCTTTGTTTGCAATTTTTATATTTGTATTTCACCATTTTTCATGACATTTATATAATTTCTAAGGACACTGATTTAGAGGAGACGTACACAAAAGGAGTGAAACTGGGCATTCTTGAAGTCATGGAGGACAATCTCTCGCAGGCAACAAAGAGATGTCAAAACCTCGCCATCATCCTGGAGGCAACTGTGGTTGTGGAGGACGTACCTGACTTTCCCACTGCTTTCATGGTACTCTTTGGACTTCTCTATGCGCTAAACATTGAGTATCCAAAAGGACTCAAATACACAAATTTCATTTAATTGCCTTACACATGCTTGTGAAAGTAAATTGCTGTTTGGAATAAATGCTTTGTTGTGTTAACTGGCTGTTTTCAGTTTTTGTCTTGGGCAATGCTATTTTAGTTTCCACCCATAATGTATTATTTCTTAGTACCAATTTCCAATAGCATTTTTTTGTTCACTCAACTTAAGACATTGAGTTCTTCAGACAAAAAATGTTGAGTTGGCCCAACTTAAAAAAGTTTGTTAAAGAATAGTTGGACCTCTCCAGAAAACTAACAATCTTAAGTTAACTCAACTAAACATTTTTTGTATGACTGACAACTTAATTTCAGTCAGTTTAACTGTTATTTACAAAAGTTGAGTAAACAAGAAAAAGCTAGGGGAAATTAGTACCAAGATTTTTTTTGTTGTACTGGCTTAAAATTTTTTTACAGTGTGATTGGCTAGCTGTTTCGCAACCATTAGGGATCTTCAAAGAAGTTTCTGCTGGGAAAGAGTGGATCATATCATCAGTCTGCCTGGAAACAGTTATAATTACATGTTACCAGCAGCAACAAAAGATCCAACTTATTGTAAAAGTTTACTTTGTTGATCACAGTTTTAATGAAATGGAATATTCCCATGACCCCACATGCATGCTTTATATATTGTTTATGCAAGGAATATCACAGACTGTTAATACTAATTATTCTATGCACACACCTCATATTTTGTCACAACAGTAACAAGCATTACTGACCAGTGCTTGGAATTTCCAAAGCATGTAATGTTTTTCTCAAAGGTTACAGCTGTAGTTTACCAACCTAACATCTGAATCAAACACTGTCCACTGGTGATGCAGCCAATCACATGCCAGTATAAGATCACACCATGTTTCACCTCAGCTATCGCAGAACAGGAAATGATGTAAGGAAAGGGTGAACTATAATAACCCTGTTAGTGTCTACTGTACATACTGAACAAGTATTAATTTATGGAACATGCTTAAATTCGTGATTAAACTTTCCACTGATGTTTTGTAACATTCTGAGTGAGATTCTTTTGTCACTATTCTAAATGTATCCATTTTACTCCATTATATGACGAAAGACACACACTGTTCACAGTGATACACCTCAAAACATCTGATTATTTTGTTTTGTGTGGGGGGGGTGTTGACCTAAAATTAATTAATTCCTTTTCCCTGAGCTTTTATTGCTCTCTATTCTCTATTCCCTATTCCCATTGTGTTATGAAACACAACTCTGCAATATATATATATATATATATATATATATATATATATATATATATATATATATATATAAACATATGTCATGCTCAGATGCTTCTTATGGTCAGACTGATGGCTGGGCCCATAGTCATTGTTTCTATCAGCCCGCTGTTTCTGTTTGATAGTAAGAGGATCTTTAAACTTAAAGGATTCCATCCTTTTATGTAAAAAGGAGCATTAGGAGTTTTTGGTTTTTGAGCTGCAGGAGTGTCTATAATTTATTCATTTGAAATAAGACCTTATTTCCTGTATAGTTTTCTGAGCATGTAGTCAGGAAAATTAGGGGGTTTTTGGCAAACTGATGTTGATAGCACTTGTCACTTCAGCTAATATGTAGATGTTTAGGTCGGCCTTATTCGGCCACCTGACATTGTTTGCTTGTGAGCTTCACTTTCTTTCTCTTATCCATGAGATTTGGAGGTGAAGCTCGGGCTTGTAAGAAGGCCCGTAGCTTAGCGGCTAGGCTAGAGCTAGGTTTGGTGTGTTATTTACATAACCTTATATTTACTATCCCTGATTAGGTTGTATAGTTCCTAGTTCTGGCCTCCTCCCGAGGGAGTTGTTAGGCCGTATGCCATTATCCCCTTGCTTATGTAGGCGCAACTGTGAGATTAACAGCTAGGTCGTAGACTGTTTTGACTCCCTGATGCTGTCTCTCAGGTGGTAGGCCCTTATCTTTGCGTAGATAAGTTATGCAGGTTTTTGCTAGGCCCCACTTCCTAGAACCTTCATGCTAAGGGAAATGAATTCCTCTGAGCCACTTGATATCGGTGTTTATCAAGTTTGATTAGACGATGCTAGTTTTTAGCCTTTCGTCTTCTAGGCTTAGAACAGATTTGAGGATCTGTATGGGAATGTTTTTCCTTTTAAATAACATGTATTTCAAAGTTTATGTTACTTTGAGTCCTAGATTTTTGCCATATATATATATATATATATATATATATATATATATATATATATATATATATATGTGAGCTTACGTATGCTGCCACAGGTTAGTACCTGTTCTCTTAATAGTAGGCCCCTTTTCTGCTGTAAAGCGGCCTCTATTTGAGAGGATGGTGACTACATATTCCCCAGTTAAGAGGTGTATTTGTGTCACTGAGTGCATCACCTGTTGGTTTGCATACTCAGGGTAGTTAGAACCACTTTTTGAGGAAAGTTGGTATCTATTTTAGCTCCCTGGTCATCTTGTTAGCGGTTATATTGCATATAACTCGGATTGTAGGCTTTACATATTTAGCCTCCTTCTAGTTAGCAGTTGCTTTCTACAATGCTGATTAACTGATCATGGTTTGCTCACATATGTACACTACCACAGGCCCTGCCATGTGTTTGTTTGAGTTAGTAGGCCTTATAGCCTCCCTTAGACCACGTTGGCTTTGTTTGGTTCCCTTTAGTCACATGTTTAGGGTACATTGCCTGTTGGAATGTTTTGATATTACACTGCTTCAGGCCCTGCAGCATGTTTGTTTGAGGTAGTAGGCTTAGTTAGCCTCCCTTAGACCATGTTGGTTGTATTGGTTCCCCTTAGTCACAAGAACTTAGGGTACTTTGCCTGTTTGAAAAGTGTAGCCTAGCACAGGTAGCAGTTGGCTTCCCATAGTTAGTGGGTTAGAGCTGGTTCTCTGTAAGCTTGGTTCCCTGGAAATTCACGAGCTGAAGCCATGTGTCACTGAATCGGCAGGCCACTTCAGGCCTCCTTTTTAGTTTGCACGTTGGCACAGATTGTGTTTTTCTGTGCGGCTCTGGATGAGATGTCAGTAGTGAAACCTTACTGAGGTTTGGTTTAACCTATTGTTGCCTCGGAGTCGATGATTCTAGTTGAGCTAAGAGCCACCTAGCGCTTAGGTTGGATCTTTGTGTTCCTGGAAGCGGCCACGAGACTTACGCCGTGTGTCCTGAAGGATGCTAAGCCTGCGGGCTGCCTTTTTTGGATACACTAGTGTTTGTTTAGGTGTATTTCTCTCTGAGAACTATTTCTATACACTTGCGTTGGCCAGGGGCCCAAGTTGTAGATTCAACCCCCTCTTTTGCGGGCTGTTTACCAGGCTTGGGACCTAAACACTGCCACGAGCTGATGCCACGTGTCTGTTGAGGTTATAGGCCTTTCAGGCCTTCCTTAATACGTGTTGGCGTACGCTGTACTCCTCTTGCTTAAAGAGTAAAAGGTGCTTTTACTGAGTACACTGCTCGTCGGATTGTGTTGGGTGGATTATCATAAGAGCACTGTGCAGCTTTCTATTGCTGCCATGGAAGTTGTCTGTCTGCCGCCGGCTTAGACAGATGTTCAGAATGACTTTACCAGAAACGGGCCTCTTTCTGAAGTTTACTTCTGTCTTTATGTATGTAGAACTGTTGTCATGTTGTAGCCCCTCTCGGGCCTCCATGAGTATGTGCTCTTGCTCTACCTGTTAGGTGAGCTCTGCGCTTCCCCTTGGGGTTTGTAATAGTGCTTAGCTCCCTAAGCTGATTATGATGGTTTGGCCTTGGTCAGGCCCGGTCTTTAGGGTCAGCCCCAGGCTGGTTTGTGCTCCCCTTTTTCAGGGCTTTCAGCGCACTGCCTCCTCAGTGCGTTAATTAAGCACTGGGTAGATCCTAGGTTGAGCGGATTATCTCCCCTCGATATGAGGGTTCATAGCACTCAGCTGAGTTCTGCTCTCCAGGATGCCCGTCTCTACACGTGGGTCTGAGCTGGTTTCTGCCTTTCTGCAGTCACTCTTACCTACTATCTTCCTGAAGAATGCGTTTTAGAGGCTCTGTATTCAGACAGGGTTGGCCTGAACTGAGTCTGTTCCCTGAGAAGACCAGGTCGGCCTCCCTGGTGGCAATGAGGGTGACCCTGCTCCCCTCATGAGTGACTGGCCGAGGTTCCCTTTGGTTCCTTGGCCACATTCCCTTAAAGGAACCACTTTTCTCACAAGAAAATTGGGTTCTAGATGCCTTAGCGTTTTCTCTAGGCTCTAATTGAGGCTAGGCTCTTAAAAGAGAAAGGTAGAAGCCTTTGGGAAGTTCAGCTTGGGCTGTTGGCCAAAGGGAATGCTGTCACTGACAGCCTGGTGTGACCCGAGGGGGTGTTGCTGGGCAGTTTGAGAACTGCCTTGAGGCCTTTGCCTCAGCCATATTTTTTGGCAGGCACTCCCCTCCAGCATGGCGGCGTGGGTATATCGTTCCCCAATGCGTTCTGTTCAACGCAGAGTGGAGTTCCCTTTCGAAAGGGAACATCTCAGGTTACATATGTAACCATGGTTCCCTGAGAACAGGGAACGAGACTCTGCGTTCCTTTGCCATGCTTCAGGTTGCCTGCCTTCAGAACAGTCCCTCAAGACGATAAGATAGAGACTGTCTCTCCAGGCGCTCCCTTTATACATCCGGGTTGCGCCATATGACGTCATAGGCTGTCGCCGGCCAATAGCAATTGGAGTTGTTGGATAGTGCTTTCGACACCTGGGTCACGTGACGGTTCCCCAATGCGTTCTGTTCAACGCAGAGTCTCGTTCCCTGTTCTCAGGGAACCATGGTTACATACGTAACCTGAGACGATTTTGAAAAACTTGTTTTTCTTTTTCTGTCCATACAAATGAAAGTCAATTGTAAACATATCTGTTTGGTTACCAACAAAATGTCTTCTTTTGTGTTCTGCAGAAGAAAGAAATTCATACAGGTTTGGAATGACGGGTGAGTCATGCCAGAATTCTCATTTTTAAGTGAACTATGGCCTTAAAGGAGCTGTATGTAAGAAATCTATTTCAATTAATCATAAAATGGCCCTGATGTGTCACTAGACATTAAGAAATCAAGTTCATTTCAAATACTTATATCACTGACAAAAGTAGTTTGGCCAGGATATTGTCATTTAAAAAGTGGACTTGCAGCCCTCAACTGATGTTGATGTTGTCATTTTGTGTTTTGGCCTGACGCGCCTCCCTCCACCTATCTACCAATCACGAAGTCAGTAGTGTTTCGGGATCCGTGTTGCCAGCTTTGCTGTAACCTACCCTAACTCCAGTCGGATAAAAATGTCTAATGTTACTAAATCAAAAAGACCTCGTTATAATTCAGAAATTCGACAAAGTCCGAAATAAAACCAGAATTTGTATTGGAGATGCTTTTGAAAGATGGAAACGGCTGAAAACGGAGAAGAATTTGAACACAGACGCCAACATTGCTAATTTTCTCCTGGACAGGTAAGATTCATCTATGCTTGGCTAACTTGTACTTGATGTCAATGGACATTTCATATATTCATGACAGTCGAACAAAGTTATGCATGTTTGTGCAAAGTAACATAACGTTAGCTCACATGGACGTATGCTCTGTCATTATGCTGAGACGCTGAGGAAAACAACAGTAGCACGCCCATTATGGCAATTTGAAACATAATTGAGACAGTAGCCTAATGTTACCTCAGTAAAAATGATTTGTCATTTGTTCTTCACGTATATCGTGGACTAAGTTACACATGCTGCAAGTTGACCTGTATGACCATTGCTAATGTAATTTAGTTACTCTAACAATATTTTCTGATGGAACTGAAAACAACCCTGTGATAGCCATTGGTGATATTGAATTTGTCCCGCGTTATAATTGCTGTGGCAAATGTTTTGGTTATTTGTTAGCCAACTTATGACAACTTTAGTACTTGTAAATCGATTTTTTTTTTTTTTCGTATTGAAAAATAAGGAATTTTTATTTTGTTGTTTATTTTTGTTTTGTTTTACTATTATCCTTTTATTATCCGTTAGTGATGGTTTGGAAGCACTACAGTAGGTGCAATTCCAAGGAAAAATAACTTTTTCTAATGTCCATAACACTAATGAAAAGCACAGTGTAGCCTATGATGTGAAAAATTTGGGCCATTTGGAACGTTTTGTAGCCTACTTGTTTTTCATGCAAGTTCTACAGCCAAAAATAATAGAATGTCATGTAATCTTTCACATCACATATTTTAGCGTTATGGACGTGTGCTGCAGGGTAAGTAAAAAAATACAGCTGGCCACTTTCACTTATAGCATCAGCTAAATGAATAGCTGTATCTTTGATATTGGTTAGCCTACACATAGTGACATAGGCTTGTGCTTGTACTTACATTAATGACAGATAAATAACGTTACAAGTTAGACTAACAGTTACCGTTCTGTCTGTCACGTACGAGCATAAATCTTTACGATTATACTGTCACATACGAGCATACATCTTTACGATTATACTGTCACATACGAGCATAAATCTTTACGATTATATTTAACCAATGACAATTAGTACATTTTTTAAATACATAATTACTTATCAAAATATCTCTCATGAAGCATAAACAGAATTAACAGAAAAAAAACTTACTGTGTACGTCTGTTTGTCACTTGCCATTGGAAGCTCATTGAAGCAGCCTACGTTTCTGCTGAATCCTGCAGCTCATCTGGCAACCTCGAGTCAGGGGGTAGGGGGAGGGGATACACCGCTCTACAGTATTTTTATAGTGATTGCAGTACCAGTTTAGGCCACAATCCTACATACAGCTCCTTTAAATTCTGCAGGACATACTGAGTCAAATAATAGCCAATGTTCTGTTGGCCATATTGAATTTTGTTGAAATGCATTGGTGTATCATAATAAAAACTTGGAATGTGTTGTTGGCACCATGCACTGAATGTTGCAAGATAAATATTTTCTCATGTGCACTCAATCAATGCTACTGCTTATACATGATCAATTTTGTTAATCTTACATGAGTTACATAGATTTCCTTAAATTATTTTTGTATAACCTTTAAATCATGAGAAACATGTAATTTGTTTGTTGACATATAGATATATGTAACTATTGCATGTATTGAAGATTTCCTATGCTTTATTGTTTTTAAGATCAAGATCTAAGAATGTAAGGTCACAAACCAAAGGCTTCAAGCAGGTCGCTGCGGTTATGCTGTACATGTAAGGGTTAGATTTTGATTGATGAGCATGTATTGGGTTACTTTTCTGTCATACATTTGGTAAAAAAAACTCAGATATATTGTTTTGTATGCTTTTCTATTTTTATTTGATGTTGCAAAGCTAATCTACAGTTTCTTTGAGAAGCAATCTGACAATAATGACTTGTTTGCCATCAAGGTCAGTTAGCTGAAGAAGTTTAGGGAGTTAGATAAGATGTTTCCAATTAAAAAATTATTTACACGTCAGGTGGACACAACTATTATGGGATGTTGATGAACCAGAAATTGTACTTATATAATAAAAGGAAGTATGATGGCTTTATGATAGTTTCAAATTTGATCGGATAAACAAATGAGTAAAGTCTTTGTTTGCTGAAAAATGATTATGTATGATTTGCCTGAATAAATACTCTGTTTTGTTTGGAGCTCACTTCATAGCTCTCTCAGGTATGTTTTGGTTGTAAGAGAGACTACCCTGAATTTTGATTTTCAGAAATAAATTTGATTTGATAATTTTACTATTGAGTGGCCTGACTTTAATCTCATAGGTGAATTTCCACCACAATGTACAGTACTTGAAGTATGAGGTCAGCAAAACAAAATGTAAAAAAAAAAAAAAAAAAAAAAAAATGTTTACAACGCTTGATTACTTGACATAACATCAAACAGTCTTTTTATCTACATGGTAAAAAATAAGAAATATTATGATTGATCAGTAGTGTAGGTCAAAAACGCACAAACAAAGGTCTACATTTCAGTGCCTCTCCATATTAAACTGGTTAAATGTAAATTAATTTAATTTTACCCTGCGGTACATGAACAGTGTTGATCCTGGATGTTGTCATCTGCGATTGTGACAACCATAACATGAGGCTGCTCCCGTTTGCATTGTAATTTGTAAATCCTTGCTTCCAAATTAATCTTGTTACCCACCATAATTATTTTAAAATCTTGTATATAACCCTCCATGGCATATTGAAGTCCCACGTGAATGCTCCTCGACATGAGGTTGTCCTTTTGTGTTCAAAATGTATCTAAAACATTCTGGGACAAGGTTTTCACATTGACAGCTGTCATTGTAAGACAGTTAGCAGCTCCGTTTGTTTGTCTGAGTTAACAACAGTAACTAAGGGGGGCAGGGCTTAGAGTCAACTGCATGAAATGGGACAGTGTAATTATAGATCAATACACTTTTCCCTCAGTTCAGGGAGAGAATGCATAATTTATAGTAGCTAGTGAACTTTATGGTGTGATCACAATGACAGTCTATCCAGACAGTATCATTACAGGACTCAAGGACTGATAAATAATTTATCCCAGCAAATAACCTTAATAATTCATATCATATAAAAGAAAAAAATGTCAACATCTTAACATGACTTGATAAATAGGCCTAATGAAAATATGATTACATTTGGGGCTTCAGCAACCTGTAAGAAATATATATTTTTTTTTTAGAAAAACAGAATAGACTGGTAATTTGGTCTGGTAAAACCATATGTGAAAATCAATATTAACAGTACATTGGGCCGTTTTTACGGACTTTTCTTAAGGTGCGAGGTTCGTAAATGGTGCATGACCACAAATGCTTTTCATCTGCGTGACGTGCCCCTCCTGAAAGAAGCCGCAAAAACAGAAGAGAACACCAAGTAATTTGTACAAGTGTAATATAGTTTATGTAAATATTCTTGCTTTTATGTGCTGCTGATGACTTCAGTTAGGTCATCAAATGGATAGGTATAAAATCATAATTAACATTTAATTGACCTGAAGTGCTTGTTTCCATTGTCTTGATTTGATTATACAACACTTTTCAGCTTACGGTTTACAGCAGCCTACAAGAATACATACACAGGCTTCACAGTTGGTCATTATCGTAATGCCAGTCGTAAATTTGGCCTTATTTTGTCTGATGTTGCAAATGTTGCAAGAGGAATTGTTAGTCATTCTGTGCACCCTGCTGGTGAAATAATCCTTATGTTAACGTGGGAAATTTCCACTTGTCAATACTGAATATAAAAGCTTGTAAATGAATAATGTATAACTCTTCTAATCTAAATATGTCATATAATGTGAATTAATACGATGATGAAAAGTATGGTCATGATGAAATCCATTTGGATTTATTGATCTATTGTCAGCTGAGAATGTTAAAGGGTTAGTTCACCCAAAATTGAAAATTATGTCATTAATGACTCACCCTCATGTCGTTCCAAACCTGCAAGACCTCCGTTCATCTTCAGAACACAGTTTAAGATATTTTAGATTTAGTCCGACAGCTTTTTGTCCCTCCATTGAAAGTGTATGTACGGTATACTGTCCATGTCCAGAAAGGTAATAAAAACATCATCAAAGTAGTCCATGTGACATCAGTGGGTTAGTTAGAAGTTTTTGAAGCATCGAAAATACATTTTGGTCCAAAAATAACAAAAAATACAACTTTATTCAGCATTGTCTTCTCTTCCGGGTCTGTGTATATCCACAGTGACGCTGCTGCTTCTTCTACGGCGGTTGGCATCCAGCTTATTGGTGCATTACCGCCCCCTTCTGCTCCGGACTGTGACGCGATTAGGACATCCGCGACATGCACACCTACGCACCATTTTTAAAAAATATAGCAATACCAAAATACAAACAATGTAGAATAGCTTGAATACAGCGTGCGTCTCCCTCAGACTGTAAACGAAGCTCGGGCGCACCGGATAACACGTCATCAGCGTCACTGTCCAGAGCAGAAGGGGGCGGTAATGCACCAATAAGCTGGATGCCAACCGCCGTAGAAGAAGAAGCAGCAGCGTCACTGTGGATATACACAGACCCGGAAGAGAAGACAATGCTGAATAAAGTCGTATTTTTTGTTATTTTTGGACCAAAATGTATTTTAGATGCTTCAAAAACTTCTAACTAACCCACTGATGTCACATGGACTACTTTGATGATGATTTTATTACCTTTTTGGACATGGACAGTGCACCGTACCTACACTTTCAATGGAGGGACAGAAAGCTCTCAGACTAAATCTAAAATATCTTAAACTGTGTACCGAAGATGAACGGCGGTCTTACGGGTTTGGAACGACATGAGGGTGAGTCATTAATGACATAATTTTCATTTTTGGGTGAACTAACCCTTTAAGTTGCAAGCATTATATAGCCTACATTATGCTTGATATTTTGTAATATTGTATTACTCATCATCATTATAAAACCTAGTCTTCCTTGAAAGCACTTGAACTCATTCTCTACAGTAGGTAAAACATCTTGTAGGGTTTCTGTTCATTAAAATCCCATTAGAATATCAACACTCACTTATAACATGGGCCAAGTCTATAACAGCCACATACATAATTATAAAGGGTGTGCACACTTATGCAGTTGGGTTACTTTAAGCTTTTATTTCTATCTTTTTTTCTCTGAACTGTGTCACTTTGGATTTCAGTGGCATTGCATAGGCTGTAATTTGGTACTACTTTATATGAAGTGTCTTTAACTACTAGCTATGTACTAACCATTTAAATTAAAGGTGCAATATGTAATATTTTCTGTCTGTTAGAGGTCGCTAGAGGCCTATTCAAAACAAAGGCATAGCTTGATAATGCCAAGTTTGAGCGCGGAATCTTGGGACATGTGGTCTTCACCTCAACGGCCGGTGGAAGAGAATTGGGATAGGACTCGGGAAGAAATCATGTTCATGGATGCGATTGTTAACGTTACTGTAGTATGAAGCAGAGCAGGACTGAGTGTTGTGGGAGCTGAACGAGGCCGCTGGAGCGATTGTTAACGAGAGACGTATGCAACACATGCCGCGAGCAGTGGAACATTTATTTTACCGCTTCCGCTTTCCGGTCATGAGTGAGGTAACACAGCTCTGTTTATCATATTAGATACATTTGAGTGTGTTGAAAATGTTATAACGTTACTCTGTGCGTTCGCTTGGTGGCTGCTGAGAGACACTTGTTGCACACTGCAGTAAGCTAGATCAGTTTTAGAATATCATATTAAATGCTGGATGGCTTGTGTTGATAAATGACCTGCAATTAATTTTAAAACGTATTGTATGATGGAGAAAATGCTGTATTACTGTTACTAATAAAAAAAAGCTGCATCTGATTATGCCATGTTAGCTTTTTCACAAAATAGTGTTTTTCTCGGAGGCATGGTAAAGCGTGGTACTCGCAAAAAATAAATCAAGAAAATTAGATTTAAACAGCTAAACGTGTTGAGCTATATAACAATAATTAGTTCCCTTTCGATACTTCACTCGTACTGCGTATGGGGAAGTGTCTCCTTTTTTCCCCGTTACTGAAGCCTCTTTCAATAACGCAGTGTAACTGCACCGTCATTGGTTCACTCATAGACAAGTTGTTGAACCAATGACGGCGCGGCATAGCTGCGCGGCCTATGGCGACAAAGCGCGCGAACTTTCCCGCCGAAAGGGGCAGGGTAAAGGGCTATATAAGCAGGCGTTTCGCCATAGGATTTCAGTCCTTTCTCCTTCAGCGACGACAACGCATCTCTTCGCTGATCTCCGTTTGAAGCCTGAAGAAGCTCGCCACCTGGAAAGAAGCTCTCGCCGCCGTCCGAAGAGGCTCCTGCAGCTGACCCAGCTGAACTCGCCGGTCGGAGACAGCGCCGGCGCCCTCGCTGACTGCCTCGAGACGCCCGCCTCCCGCTCCCTGCTATTCTTGAGATTCGTGTTCGAGGGGGTGGCATACCAATATACGGTCCTGCCCTTCGGGCTGTCTCTGGCTCCCCGCACTTTTACCAAGTGCATGAACGCGACGCTTTCCCCTCTGAGACAGATGGGGGAAATTGGCCCATTCGCGAGTCGAGCTGGAACACCACAGATCCGTGCTCCTCAGCCATCTACAATGCCTGGGTCTTAGGGTCAACCTAGCCAAGAGCTCGCTGCTCCCCAGCCAACGTATATCGTTTCTGGGGGCAGTTTTCGGCAGTGGTCTCACCATTCTCGCAATTCAGCAGCTCGCGGCTTCCATCAAGAACAAAGCCTATCTTCCTCTGAAGCTTTTCCAGAGGCTGTTAGAGCTGATGGCTTCCACCTCCCCAGTTCTGCAGATCGGCCTTCTTCGGATGCGGCCTCTACAGTACTGGCTGAAGTTCCGGGTCCCTCCACACGCCTGGCGGCATGGCCGCTTGTGTCTCAAGGTCAATCAGGCCTGTCTGTCAGCCCTGAAACCTTGGATGAACCCTGCTTGGTTCAGTCTTGGAGTACCCCTACAGGCGGTATCACGAAGGACGGTGCTCTTGACAAACGCATCCAACTCGGGTTGGGGCGCTCTTTGCGAGGGTAGACTGGCCTTCGGCTCGTGGTCCCACGAGGAGAGCCATCTCCACATCAACTGCCTCGAAATGCTAGCAGTGATGAAAGCCCTTCAATCGTTTCAGCCTCATTTGACGGGACGCCACGTCCTAGTCCAATCGACAGTGGTGTCGTACATAAATCACCAGGGCGGTCTTTCGTCCAGCCGCTTATGCGCTCTGGCGAAACGTCTTCTGGAATGGGCACTGCCAAGGCTTCAGTCGCTCAGGGCGACTCACATACCTGTCAACACCAATCTGGATGCAGACATGCTATCTCGGAGCAACGTCCCCTCAGACGAGTGGATGCTCCATCCCCAGACGGTTCTCAGACTTTGGGAGTTCTTCGGGGAGGCAGAGGTGGACCTCTTTGCTTCAGAAGACAACTCTCATTGCCCAACCTATTTCTCGAAGGAGGTCGATGCACTGGCCCACACCTGGCCCAGCATGCTCCTTTACGCATTTCCCCCGATCGCGCTGATCCCGCTGATCCCGCAGGTCATCAGGCGAGTCAGGGAAGACAGACACAGAGTCCTTCTAGTGGCCCCGCTCTGGAGGAGCCAAGTTTGGTCCTCAGAGCTGTTCAGGCTTTCCACGAAAGCCCCGTGGCCCATCCCCGAGACGGGACCTCCTCTCTCAGGCGAACAGAATGATCTGGCACCCACAGCCAGAGCTCTGGGCTCTACACCTCTGGTCCTTCGATGGGAGCCGGCAGACCTCCCCGGGGACGTACTAAATACCATCTCTCAGGCGAGAGCCCCGTCCACGAGACGCCTCTACGCCCAGAAATGGTTGGTCTTTGTTGATTGGTGCTCTTCACGCAACATAGACCCTGTGGAGTGTGACGTATCTCCGATACTGTCTTTCCTCCAAGAGCGTTTAGATTTGGGGCGCGCCCCTTCAACGCTCAAAGTATACGTAGCAGCCATTGCGGCGTTTCATGCTCCTATCGCTGGCCAGTCAGTGGGTCGAAACAGCCTTGTGGTGCGTTTCTTAAGGGGTTCTAGGCGATTAAATCCACCTCGTCCCCTCACTGTTGCCACTTGGGACCTTTAACTGGTCCTTAGGGCTCTTAAGGGAAACCCCTTTGAGCCGCTGCGTTCAGCTGACCTCAGGCCTCTGACGCTAAAAACCGCTCTGCTACTCGCACTAGCATCGGTCAAGCGTGTTGGCGATTTGCAGGCCCTCTCTGTAAGCCCTGCATGCTTCGAATTTGGGCCTAATGACTCTAAGGTCGTACTGAAACCCAGGCATGGCTACGTTCCCAAGGTGCTCTCTACTCCGTTTAGAGCACAGGTCATCTCGCTCTCTGCTTTTCCTCCTTCTGCGGACGAACAAGGGCATTGAGGACCTATGTAGAGCGATCACAGCCCTTCAGGCAGTCAGATCAGCTCTTTGTTTGTTTTGGTGGCCGCACCAAAGGGTCTTCAGTCTCAAAGCAACGTCTCTCACGTTGGATAGTTGACGCTATTAATCTCTGTTACTCCTCCTTGGGCGTTGAATGCCCCATAGGAGTCAGGGCCCATTCCACTAGAGGAATGGCTTCCTCCTCGGCCTGGTCCAATGGAGTTTCCATTAAAGACATCTGTGAGGCGGCCGGCTGGTCTTCACCGTCCACTTTTGTCAGGTTCTATCATTTGGACGTTCCGACCTTACAAGCTCGGGTCCTCTCGGTGTGACCAGGCGGCCTCTCTCGAGCTCCGCCTCACGCCAATTCAGGAGTTATCTCCTCTTGTAGTGTAACAAGGGTTAACGGCGGCTTCGGCCTTCTTACTTGTTCTCATGGTCCCCTCTCGGTGTCCAAAACAAGTTATGTCGTTCCCTGCCATGGCACGGCGCGGTTGAATTCGTTCCCCATACGCAGTACGAGTGAAGTATCGAAAGGGAACGTACTCGGTTACTAACGTAACCTTGGTTCCCTGAGATACGTAACGAGTACTGCGTTACTTGCCATGCCACGAGGCTGCTGCTTCAGTGTCGTCGCTTTAGTCGATATGGCCTGAAATCCTATGGCGAAACGCCTGCTTATATTATCCTTTACCCCGCCCCTTTCGGCGGGAAAGTTTGCGCGCTTTGTCGCCATAGGCCGCGCAGCTTTGCCGCGCCGTCATTGGTTCAACAACTTGTCTATGAGTGAACCAATGACGGTGCAGTTACACTGCGTTATTGAAAAAGGCTTCAGTAACGGGGGAAAAAGGGAGACTTTTCCCCATACGCAGTACTATTTCCGTATCTCAGGGAACCGAGTACGTTTTCTGTCTATAAATATATCAAAACAGTTGTTCCCTTGACTATTACAACATGTAAATATTAAAGCGTCTTTGGTGTTTCCATGGTTTCTACATAATAAAACCGGAAACCGAGGGTAACGCGGGTATGACACAATTGACAGGCGACTCACATGTCCCGGAGCCTTGGTTAAAATTGCAATTTTCTCACGATTTACAAATAGTTTCAAACATTTGAGATATTGTAAGTATTCAAGTGAACAAAATATATAACACTGGCCTATTTTTTAAATACTTCCCTCTCTCTGAATAAATACATTGATGTTTTACTTCTTTAAAACCAATAGATTTTTATATTTTGTGAATCAATCATGAAAAGTTCACAACACAAGCAAATACAAAAACGCGCTGCAAAAGTTCACAACACAAGCAAATACAAAAACATGCTGCAAAAGTTCACAATGCCAGCAAATTCAGAAACGCACTGCAAAAGTTCATAACACAAGTAAATACAAATTTTACAAAGATTCAAATTTGCAAACCTTAGCCGTGCTGACATGTTCTTTTTTAGAGAGAAGAGGTTTTCTCCAGGCAACCCTTTCCAACAAGCCATTCTTGTTCAGGCTTTTTCTAATTGTAGTGTCATAATCCTTAACATTTAACAAGCTAACTGAGGCCTGTAGAGTCTGAGATGTAGCTCTTGGATATTTGCAATTTCTCTGAGCATTGCACAACCTGACCTTAGGGTAAATTTTATAGAGGTGATGACACTTGCTGATGATCAATTAATCAAGGGCATTTGATTACCAGTGCCTGACTGCTACTTTACCCTCTTAATTCCTAAGGAAGCAGTAAGGCTTAGCTTTTCACACATGGCTTTGCGCCTAGTTTTTTTAAATAAATATTGACACAGTGTAATATGTCATGGGTTGTTGTTCATCTGAGGTTGTATTTACCTAATTTTAAGACATTTTGAGGATCACATGATTTTTTATTATGTCTTGATTCATAAAACCATATAATTCAAAGAGGGTGTACTTCCTTTTTCACATGCCTATATACTCAAAAAAGTCCAGATGCTGACAGATTTTTTTTCTTTCAGTTCATCACGCAAGTGTTTACCAGCCAACTAATAATGATCACTCTTTTTTAAGTAATCATTTAAAATACAATACAATGCATTTAGTATACTTTTCAACTGATTTTCATTTTTTTTTTTTTTTTTTTTTTTTTTTTTTATTGATATATACACTGACCTGTTAGGAACACATAGACATAGCATGATGTTGAATACCTGATTACACTTTCTCAACTGAAAAAAAAAAAAAAAAAAAAAAAAAAAAAAAGTACATTGACTTACCATGCTGGTGCCCATTTTCAGAGTCCAAGTACAGTCCATGGTTTTCCTTATCCAAACAGCATAGAAATCCACAGTTCAGGAAACTGAACTCTCCAACTCTCCAATCAACTGCCAGCTACATTCCTGGAAATAAAACATTAATAGCGTTAGCATTAGTTTATGTTTTAATACAAACTTTAATACAAGCTTGTTTATGGTTAATACAATTGTTCACAATCCACACATATATTTTCTGGTTCATCCAGAGAAAAAAGGAAATAGCCTCATGACAAAAGTTTACTTTTTCACAACACACAAGTATTATTATTTCTTTTGATCACCTGACTGACCTTCGCCCAAAGTTGCAAGAAAAAGCAAAAAAAGTTTTTTTTCCACAGCTAGTGTGTAAACATTAAGTGCTTAAATGCATGGTCCACCCAAATATTCTGTCATCATTTACTCATAATGTTGTTCCAAAACTATATGCGTTTCTTTCTACTGTGGAACACAAAAGAAGCCATTTGACGCAAGTTCTGAGAATTAAACAACATTGGAGCCCAAAAAAGAAAGTAATAATTTTTAGGAATGATATGAGGGTGAGAAATGATGACAGAATTTTCATTTTTGTGTGAACTATTCATTTGATTTAAAACTTCCTGTGGTGACATTTAGGCCATGTACATTTTCAGAACTCACAACTGCATTTTCTGTGAACCCCTGCTGTGTGAAGTGTACTGGACAAACAGTGTCTGGCACATCATACAGATACAGTGTTTGCCAGTATAGGCCAAAAGTCACTTCCATGTGATCAGCCACCTTCAACAAACATTTTTGCCATATATTTATTGCCAGATAAACCATTTAAGATATCAAAATCTGTATGCAATTTAGAATAATCACTGTCTTGGCATCATGTTCACCAAGTTTGGTGGTGATCACATGAATCCCTATAGGACAGGGGTGGGCAACTCTATCCTCCAAAGTTTAGCTCTAGCTCAGGATTACTAGAAAGTTACAGGTATGCAAGTTTGATCAGGGTTGGAGATAAACTCTAAACCTTCCCTCTGTTTGGTTACCTCCCCCCAGCCCAGTGGAAGGTACTTTCCAGTTATCTTTAAAGACACACACACATACAGCATGACCAAACAATATGGCATAATGATGATCACCATGACAAATGTGTTGTGGATTTTTCCATTTATTTAAAAGAAAAGACATAGATCCTTATACAGGGCTCAACGCTAAGGATTTTTTTTCTACTGGCCCAGTCGGGCCAGTGGTTCAAATTTTTACTTGCCCCTCCAAAGTTTTCACTTGTCCCACAGCAAAAAATTAATAAAATTAAAAGACAAGAAAATGGGCCTATAAAATAAGCATAGTTTTTGTTGTCTCTGTTACATTTGGCCTCAATAAATAGGGTTATGACACCAAAAGCTACTAGATTAACTTATATTTTAAATATTGTTAGACAAATAAACAGTAAGTAATAAAATAGTAACAAATAATCAAATTACGAGTAATAGCACAAATGAATACAAAAGAACAAACATATAAATGAAATGAATGGTGCTTTTCAAATGTTTCATGTAGGTTTAAACAGGAAATTTTCAGGTACAGAAATTGTAATCTATTGTAGAACTATAACTATAGAATAGATTAAACTTTATTAAAACTAATCAGTCAAGAGCAGTTACAGATGCATAAATGTTTTGAAATGCTGAAAATATAAAACGTTAAATACTGTTATTTGAAATCATTATAAAAATAAAAAAAGACACTTTAAATGCGAAATTAAACACGCTAGCAGGTGGCAGTGAATCACTGTTAATGAGCGAATCATTGAGATTCAACCGATTCATTCAAACGGCTGATTCATTCAGGAAGTGTTGCTCCGAGACGCAAAACAATTCTGTGGATTATGTTTGGAACTATTTTCGTTGGCGAAATACAGCGAAACAGACGATTTGGTTTCTAAAATGTAAGTCATTAAGTTCTTGTTCATTAAACTGTACGCTGAATAAAATAAATTTCACATTTGTAATCATGCTAATATTTTGAGAAAAATGGCGCTCTTTGTTTAATATTGATTAACTATATTAAATTATATAAATATAAAAAATATATACGGGGCATTTTTGCCCCTTATCTTGAATTCTGGTTATTCTAAAGGCATTAATAGACTAAATCACACAGTCAAAACGTACACTAAATATGCTCGCGCACTAGTCTAACCTACTAGACTATGTCAAGTGCATGCGTGCACTCTAGGGCTGCACGATATATCGCATGAGACTGTCACGCGCATTTAAAATTTGATGTCGTTCCGGTGTCTTTAATTGCACGTTTTCCCGCATTCTGTGCATCTACCCTTACGAAAATTAACCATGGTTTTACTATAGTAAAACTGTAGTTAACCATGACTGTAGTAGCCGTGGTTTTTTGGTGCGGTTTAAAAAAAAACATGGTTCTGATACCATGGTTTTACTACAGTTATATTGTAGTAATGCTACAGTAAAACTGTAATAACCATGACTGTAGTAACCATGGTTTTTTGGTTCAAACCATGGTTCAAGTACTTGTTGTATTACCATAGTTTAAGCATGGTTTTGCTAAAGTAGCCTACCTCAAATTACACTTAAGCCTATAGTTATTTAACAAACATATACAAAATAAAAACAGACTGACAAGTAATATTCTACAGTAAGTCATAGATCTTACATCATCTGAAAGAAAATATGAACTGTTGCAATTGTTCTCACATGACATAAATGATTATGATGAAACTTTATTTAAAAAATGGTGATAAAGTACTGCTGTGCAGTAGCAGAGATGGATTTCTGTTAATTTACAAAAAAAGAGAGCTAATTGTTTTGCTGTAATAATGTATTATCTCTATAGAAATTAATTACATGTACAAATAATAAACATGACTTATTGCACATACACAGCATTATACCCCCTACCTCCTTATGTAGGGGCTGCAACTATGATTATTTTGATAACCAATTTATCTGTCATTGTATTTTTTATTAATTGGATGACAAATCTAAATAAATTATACATTGATTTTTTTAATTAAAAAATTAAAAAATAAAAAATTAATAATTTTAATCCATTATTTTAAACAATATCATTCCACATCATGCCCAATGTTGTCCATTAAATAATGTGTAATATAAAGCCTAAGAAAACAAATATAAATATAGCTGCAAGCAGCAATTACGGGGCCAAGCACAAAAACGGCACAAGAAGCCAGCCAACATGGCTGGGAGCATCAGACCAACAGCAGCAGTGAGCAATTAGAAAAAAAAGTTATTAGCATTTTTGTCAATTTTGTTATAACTTTTGACCACAAGGTGGCGCTGGTCTGGAACCTCTCAGGCTCCTTCAGGGCATTGTCCTGATGACCCATATCAAATTTATGAATTTTGGTCAAACCCTTCAGAAGTTATAAGCAAAAAAAGCCATTTTTCATATCTCCACTCCAGTAGGTGGCGCTGCGCCGAAACACTGTATGGTGCCTCAGGTCATGATTGTGATTACACGTACCAAGTTTGGTCTGAATATGATAAAGCATTGCAGAGATACAGCTTCAAGAGTCGTTTTTGCATCATGCCTCAAATTCGTTGCGCTGTTATACGAAAACGGTTTGACTTATCGACTTGAAATCCATAACTTTTTGTTGACATGGTCTGAAGATGATACGGTTCGATTTTGGTGAAAATCGGAGCAACGGTCTAGGAGGAGTTCGAAAAAGTAGGTTTTTAAAGAAAAACAATACAGCGGACAGGAAGTTTAGCTAACTATGGCAAACTTGATATCTATTTTCTCAGCATGACCCACAGAATCTACTGAGACCAGATTCATTCCAATCGGTTAACATAGTCAAAAGTTATTAGCATTTTTGTAAATTTTGTTATAACTTTTGACCACAAGGTGGCGCTGGTCCGAAACTTCTCAGGCTCCTTCAGGGCATTGTGCTGATGACCCATACCAAGTTTCGTAACGATACGCTAATGCGTTCGTAAAATACAGCATTTTAGCACAAAATTCAAAATGGCCGACGGCCAAAATGTCCGATATGGGAAAATTGGTTAGCATTCGACTCAGCATGATGCCCCCAATCCAACGAGACCAAATTTATGATTTTTGGCCAAACCCATCAGAAGTTATAAGCAAAAACCTAAATTTTTCATATCTCCGCACCAGTAGGTGGCGCTGCGCCGAAACGCTGCATGTTGCCTCAGGTCATGCTTGTGATGACAGGTACCAAGTTTGGTCTGAATACGATAAAGCGTTGCGGAGATACAGTCTTATGTCTATTTTCACAAGCACTACGTACAATTTGTTCGCGTGTTTTTCGAAAACGGTTTGAGGAATCAACTTGAATTCCATAACTTTTTGTCGGCATGGTCTGAAGATGATCTGGTTCAATTTTCGTGAAAATCGGAGTAACGGCCTAGGAGGAGTTCGAAAAAGTAAGTTTTTCAGAAAATTCAAAATGGCGGAAAAATTTTCATGACGGAAAATGACGTCATATGGTGCAATCGATTCGTCTTGACCTAAGGAATCAGAGGAAAAAAGAATTTTGTTTCTAGCACTTACGGTTCAAAAGTTATTAGCATAAACATAAGTGCAACTTTGGACAGCTGGTGGCGCTAAAGGGATTGAGATAGAGACTCCAAATTTGCTATGGACATAGCTCAGACTGTCCTCTAACTGTGTGCCAAATTTCATAACTTTCCCGCAAGCGGTTCTATGGGCTGTCATAGACTTCAAGAGCGGAAGAAGAAGAAGAAGAAGAAGAAGAAGAAGAAAAAAAAAAAAAAGAACGCCAACAATAACAATAGGTGCCTCCGCACCTTCGGTGCTTGGCCCCTAATGACTGTATCTATGTAGGCTCTGCTGTACATTATAAGCATTAAAGGGTTAAAATACAAACATTACATTCTAAAAAACAGTTTGCTTGCTATTTTTTTAACAGAAAATAAAACAACTTAGTTAAAAATAATAAAAACAAAACGAGGTACAAGGAACAAGCACAATCATTTGTCTGAACATTATATTAATGGCCAATTCCAACAATAGTGCATTTACTGTTACTGCTCTCATAAATATCATTACTTGTGTTGCATGTAGGGTTTTAAACCTACACTTAATTTCTAACAAAAAAATATTTTAGCAATATGTGTATTTTAGTCAGAATTACTGAGCTCTTTTTCTACTGCGCTCTGTTTGTTTTGATGCGCTAATGAAATTTGTTGACGATTATGTTCATCAATAATATTACCTAGATTTTATTGATTAGTAGTTGCAGCCATAGTTTTATACAACCTGTAAACGCACACACACACACACACACACACATATATATATATAAAATTATTAGCATTTATACGTAATTGTTCAACAATAAAACAATACAATAAAATGTAATAGCATAATAGCATATATGATGCGTATTATGTCAGTGTGTGAATGCGTAATATTATGATTAATGAGTAATATAGCAGCACTCCATGACACAACCTCTTCGTTGTATGACTGAGGTGTGAGGAAGTCTTAATATGATCACCGTACTGGAGTCTTTTGTCACAAGTCCGAGTCGAGTCTTGAGTCATTAAAAAAAAAAAAATCTATTATTTTTTTTATCCTAGTTGTATTATATAGACAAAATAATATGAACTTTCCATCATCTGTTTTGTTTGAAATTAAGGTCCTATGGTGTAAGGGATTTTCAATACAGTCGCTAAACGTCAGTGTGTGAATGAGTAACATTATGATGAATGAGTAAAATAGCAGCACTCCATGACACAACCTCTTCACGGTATAGTCATTGCACAAATTTGATCCATAACCTGTGTGAATGACATAACTGTGCAGCATTTTGTTTGAATGTCACATATATTTGTTTGAATATCTGTGATTGAAGAATGAACTGAACTTTTTAAAAGTCAGTACAAAGCTCTGATATCACATTAACCAAATAATTTACCAAATCTGGAGAGCTATTTGGTAACCCTATTGTCACAAACTGAATAAGCGGAATTCAACATTCAACTGAATACAAAATGATCATTATTTCAGGGCTGTAAATGCCTACAGATCTTACTAATGTGAAAAAACGGTGACTGGATATAAATGGATTTCTGTTCATGTCAATGCAACAATCCCATGCACAGGTGAAAGTGATAAAAAGAAATAAGCAATAAAAACTAGGCTACCCTATATCTTATCCAGCAGCCTTGAGTGAATTGTTTGTTGTTCTTTCATTTGACCAGACAAATGTTGTTTTGAATATCATGACAACAACAGGAAATCAACACTACTCTTTTTGCCTCCCTCACTGACTGTCTGCATGGGGATTTTGTTTCCCCTCATCTGACACATACAATGTAATGATATAAAAACACGGTTATAAAAATGCGAGACGTATTGCAATATATTGAAAAGTTGGTAAATAACGGGCATAAAGGTGGTTTGATGTTGGATGTTTGATATTCGCACATTTAGGGACCGTCTCTAAAGTTACATCCGATATTGGTATGCACGTTTCTAACTTCAATAAAACTCTAACTTCATAAAACCAGCTGTAAAGTGTTCATCTAGGTGTCAGCTATCATGCACACCTTTTATATTTTTGATATTTATTCAAATAAACTGTAAAATCATACGTAAAAATCGCTATTTTTCACTACTGTATGTAGCACTATACTGTATATACACTATACTGTATAGCCTACTGTATATTTTTCACTACTGTATATAGCACTATACTGTATATAGCACTATACTATACACTATACTGTATATTTTCACTACTGTATATAGCACTATATTGTATATACACTATATTGTACATTTTTCACTACTGTATATAGCACTATACTGTATACTGTATATTTTTCACTACTGTATATAGCACTATACTGTGTATACTGTATATTTTTCAGTATGGGCTCATTCATATGCCATAATTTAAAGCTCAATAACATTTGAGGGGAAAAATTTCCAGCCGTAAAACCAACTGAAGTGTTCATCTTGGTGTCAGCTATGGCTGTAAATTATTGAGCTTTAAATTATGATATATTTTATATGAGCCAGTAGTGAAATATATCATATACAGTAGTGAAAAATAGAGATTTTTACGTATAATTTGACACTTTATTTTAATAAATATCAAAAATATGAGAGGTGTGCATCATAGCTGACACGAGATGAACACTTTACATGTGATTTTATGGCTGTAAATTATTAGTGCATACTAATGCCGGATGTAACTTTACAGACGGTCCCTAAATTTGCGAATCTCAAACGTCCAACTTCAAACCAACTTTATGCCAGTGGCTTACGTTTAGCGAATGTTCAAAAAAAACAAACAAACAAAAAAACGTTTAGCGAATGTTCATGGCAGGATAAACGGGTGAAGTGTTTTCTGATTAATTAAATAATGTGGACACAGTTTCCCACAAAAGCATGATAATGTTTTATGTTATAGCCGTATGGAAAAGTCAGATTGACTATAATAATAAAAATACTATAAAAACTAGTGTGCGCCTTAATAAAAATAAACTCTGAATCACGAATAGCCTATGGAGCCTAGTATGCAAATGACCACATGAAACGTGGGCGCGGCTTTTATAAAGGAAAGTCCGAGATCATGGAAATGGTTATGACTGATGCCTCTCGTTGAAAGCATAACTATGTTCGCGCAGACAGCTCCATTCATTCTTTTGTTATTGCTTTCTCTTATCGAGGAAAATTCGCTCGAAGGTAAGATGACTAACTGCAATTTTAAATTCTTTTCAAGACTCTTAAATGTTTTTTGTTTTTCACTTTCATGACAGAGTCTGCGACGAGTAGAACCCAATCGTTCTCTTGCCTCATAAATTTAGCTAATCCTACTCATATTAGCTAATCGAGAACCCGCATAGCCTACACATGAATGCGTGATAAGATTCGACTTATATTATTGCCAAACCGATGCTTTAGCATGGCTATTAAAAAAGCACTTTAAACTTTGTGAAAAGAACTTTGTTCATCTGTGGTAAATAACAGTGCATACAAACGCTAATCTCAACCAGTAGCCTAATTTGGCAACATAAAGGTCTATATTATTATTATTATTATTATTATTATTATTATTATAATATGGTCGAAAATGTGGAGCTATAGTTAATTTGACGAATTTATCTCAGCAGATTATCAGTGTGCTGGAATTCGGAGAGAAGATCGCTCCTATGACTTTAAACTGCCCCCTGATGTGGACGAGAACGTGCAAACGGATGGATGTGATGCAGAGTGGACCGTTGATGTAAGTACACAAATTTTCCTCCTCTGACACGCCTTTTTGCATATACTTTATTTTAACCTTGAAATGTATTAAATTATTAATTAAGAAAATAAATGTAACCACTTAAAACGGGGCAAAAGGAACTTTGTGGCTTTTTTTTTCTCCCAATCCCAAAAAGGCTATGGCAACTTCATAGTGCTTTCCTAACACCTGTTTGTCGCTATTGCGCTGCAAGATCCTTAATTGTTAGGCTATGTAGTCATAGGGGCATTGAAAAAAGATCGACTTGGAGGTAATAAATCAAATATATTTTTTTATTGTTGTAGACTTATCTCTCGCATATATTTTAAAACAAATAGGCTAGTTTAGGCCTTTAGTTTCGTTGAAGGGTAACAGTTTTCTGTTGAATATCCAGTTGTACCCTATTATTGTAAATATGTTCTAAGTTTTGTCTGTGCTTTTTCTTATTTTGTCACCGATCAGGTATGTGATTTGGTCGATTAATAAAGTTTCGTGCTGGTGAGAGGCATCATGCCCATTCAAACCGGGGCACGTGTCCCGTCAGATTTTGAGCCAAATGGATTTGAATGAAACTTCCAAAACACACACACACAAAAAAAAAATATTTTTTACATTTGATAATTAACCCTTTGAGTGTGGATAATCACGTTCAGCGCGTCACGTTATCAACTGCTAATTCAAATCTGCGGCTGCGCTTTAGCTGGCGCTCAGCGCTCGTCAGGGAGCCAGGCTATTCACAACTGTTCAGTGCTTTCAACCATATAATGTTCCTGACATTTAAATACAGATAACTATTAGCAAAAACAAAAAAAAACTTTTAGTTTGCAAACTATACACTGATATCTATGGAAGCTGCAATAATCCTTTCAAATATAATTTGACGACTTTTTTAATGAGATCTTATACACATTGCGTATGCAACTATAAAGCTTAAATTAATCTTAGAATATTTTAGGTACAAAATGAATAGTGCCCCAAAGTTGTTGTCTTTTGATGAATGTCTTAGATTTGAAGCTAAAATGTGTCACACACCCTATATGGCGACGCAGAACCGTCGATTTTTTACGTGTGGGTGTTTGGGGAAATCTGTCCAAACTTATATTTTGTAAAATGAAAAAAAAAAGTAATGTTTAGCCTCCTTCGGTTAAAATGACTTTTACTGATCGCCCGAACTCAGCGTACGCAGGTAACGTAATGGAGGACGTTAGGTTAGCACTTGGACTTTAAAGAACAGTTTCTGATTCACAAAATACGCTACAACGCCGAGATAAGGAGCAGTTTACCTGGCGGTGTCAGTGCTTGCTTTTAATTAACGTTAGTTTGTTAGATGAGCTACAGAATACGTGGAAGACTGAATCGATTACTTATGTCTATTAAATAATTAGGCTACTTTAAAATAAAAATTACCCCAAGCTTTACTCACCCTCAAGCCATAGGTTTATATGACTTATTCTTTCTGACGAACACAATCGTAGAAATATTAATAAATATCCTGAAGCATCCGAGCTTTATAATGGAAGTATGCGTTACCAAACGAGAATGAGCTGAAGAAAGTGTCTCCATCCAACATAAACATATTCCACACGACTCCGGAGGGTTAATAAAGACCTTCTGAAGCGAAGCGATGCGTTTGTGTAAAAAAATGTATATATCCGTGAAGTAAAATGAAGTAAATTACCGCTTCCGTAGACCGCCTTCCATTCAAATTACAGAAAAAAAACCCGGAACTGGCGTCGCGTCAGTTCCGCAATATGAATAGGGAAGGCGCAGCCGTACAGAAGGCGGTCTGGTGGAAGCATAGAAGCTAGCTATTTTTTTTAAGCTATTTTTTTAAGTGCAAAGAAGCAAAATGGTGTGATATATATATATATATATATATATATATATATATATATATATATATATATATATATATATATATATATAATTAAGGATCTATATATATATATATATATATATATATATATATATATAAAACAGGTTTTCAATTAAGGATCTATATATATATATATATATATATATATATAGCCTACACTACCGTTCAAAAGTTTGGGATCGGTAAGATTTTTAATATTTTTAAAAGAAGTTTTGTCTGCTCACCAAGATTGCATTTATTTAAATAAAAATACAGTAATAACAGTAATATTGTGAAATATTATTACAATTTAAAATAACTGTTTTCTATTGGAATATATTTTAAAATGTAATTTATTCTTGTGATGGCAAAGCTGAATTTTCAGCATCATTACTCCAGTCTTCAGTGTCACATGATTCTTCAGAAATAATTCTAATATGATGATTTGCTGCTCAAGAAACATTTATTATTATCATCAATGTTAAAAACAGTTGTATACTCTTTTTTTTTCAGGATTCCTTGATGAATAGAAAGTTCAAAAGATCAGCATTTATCTGAAATACAAAGCTTTTGTAACATTATACACTACCGTTCAAAAGTTTGGGGTCAGTAAGAATTTTTTTTTTAGAAGAAGAATTTAAAGAAATTAATATTTTTTCAGCAAGGATGCATTAAATCAATCAAAAGTGACAGTAAAGACATTTAAAATGTAACAAAAAGGGATATTATATTATATTTCAAATAAACGCTGTTCGTTTGAACTTTCTATTCATCAAAGAATCCTGAAAAAAATATTGTACACAAATACTTTGTACAATTGTACACATTAAATGTTTCTTGAGCAGTAAATCAGCATATTAGAATGATTTCTGAAAGATCATGTGACACTGAAGACTGGAGTAATGATGCTGAAAATTCAGCTTTGACATTACTTCCAGAATCACAAGTTTTGTGTCTCACAATTCTCCTAGCAATTCTTCACAGCAATCTTGGATGGAAATTCTGCACACTTTTCTCATCCTTTCAAAAATGTAACTCGTCATGGAATCAGTGTGATTTACTGTCCAGTTTCAGTCAGATTCCATGTCACTTGTCCTGTGAGTTCAGTTTAATAATTCCTTTGTTCAGAAAAGTTTACTAGACTTTATTTAAAGGATTGTATTTATTTACAAATCAAATGCTTTTTGATTCTCTTGTAGAAATACACCAGGGACCTCACATGTTCTTGTGAGTTTTTCTTTTTTCTTTTTTTTTTTTTTTTTTGTATCTCTTTGCCTTTTGTTCTTCACATTAACAGAGGCTATACAACAATAATATTAGAAGATAACAAATGGCATATAATTCTTTGTGTTATATCAGGCACCAACGCTACGGACAATCCAGTTTTTAGCACTCCACCATCTAGAGGTAAATCAAGTTACTAATAAATCCCAATGGGCGTGACAAAAGGTTGGGGCATGCCGAAAGTGTGGGCCGCGGAGAAAGGTCTGTCTGTCAGACTGTGGGGTAGAGTTAGGGGTGAGTTTCCATTGTAGCAATTCACCTTTCGGCACACCTCCTTTCAGCACGCCCATTACTCCGACCTGCAGTTGTCCTTGTCTCAAAAATCCTCTTGCTTTTTCAACACTTTAAAAATGACTGGGATATAAATGAAGGTTTAGTCAAGCATTGGGGTAGAACACATAAGCCTTGGTTTCACAGACAGGTCTTAGATTAAGCCTGGCCTAGATCTTAGTTAAATTAGGACATTTAAGTAACTTTTATAAATGTGCCTCATAAAAACATCACTGGTATGCATCTTGAGATAAAACAATGGCTTTAACATA
Organism: Megalobrama amblycephala; assembly: GCF_018812025.1. Lineage (NCBI taxonomy): Eukaryota > Metazoa > Chordata > Actinopteri > Cypriniformes > Xenocyprididae > Megalobrama > Megalobrama amblycephala. The sequence continues at coordinate 20,433,868 of NC_063056.1, read as the reverse complement.
TTTTAAGATATGTCAGTGCAAGTTGCTTTCAGTTAAAACAGTTCAAACATGCATTTTAGTGTGAGACTAGGCTTGAACCTTGTCTGTGAAACTGGGCAATAGAGAGCTTTTGTAAATCCATGTACTTACTTTTTGTAATATAATTGCATTTACAGAAATATTGTCCTCTGGTTCATCAAAGAGACAGCACTGTGAGTAAAGTCTTTAAAACATTCATAATAAAGCACAATAACGTTTACCAATGTCTCTTTGGTTAAAATAGATGATAAACTGAAAGAAAAAAAGTATTACGAGAAAAAATAATAATTCTTTCTTTCTTTCTTTCTTTCTTTCTTTCTTTCTTTCTTTCTTTCTATCAGATAATTTTTACAGTTATTGCCCTGTGACCTTTTATTAAGTACCTTGTACTTAATAGGCTATCAATTGCATTTTCATAAAGCGTTTATCGGTAACACTTTACAATTAGGTTCATTAGTTAAACATTAGTTAAAGTATTAACTAACATGAACTAACCATGAGCAATACATTTGTTACTGTATTTACTAATCTTTGTTAATGTTAGTTAATGAAAATACATTCATTAGGTTCATTGTTTGTTCATTTTAGTTCACAGTGCATTAACTAATGTTAACAAGATTTTAATAATGTATTAGTAAATGTTGAAATTAACATTAACAAAGATTATTAAATGCTGTATAAGTGCAGTTCATTATTAGTTCATGTTAACTAATGTAGTTAAATAATGTTAACTAATGAACCTTATTTAAAGTGTAAAGTGTTATTAAAGCAAGTGTCATGACACCTGCATTGTTTGTTGTATAAATGGATATTTTGGTGAACTTTTCTTCTCTACAGATTGTGCCATTGCTGTTGCTGTCAGTTTTGTCATAATCCTTGGCATTTTGGCTTTCTTCATCTGCAGGACAAACAGGTACTTAACACATTAAAGTAAAACACTATACAGCTATAAAATATCTGTTTATTAACTAAACACAATAAAATGAACTTATTTAATTTTCTAGCACTGCGACATATGCTCCTACTAGCGAACCAGTTGATGAACAAAACCATGCTTAAGGAGAATTAAACTAAGGAGGCATCTGTACTTGCCCAACAAACAACACATGGCGTGGAGTCATAACATAACATTTATTATATTATATTATATTATATTATATTATATTATATTATATTATATTATATTATATTATATTATTTACCTAGTTCTGTCTTGAAACTCTGATGATGCAGGCTGATGGGTCTTTAACTCATTTAGTAGCGATCACATCATTATCTACACAGCACAGCTGATTGGTTGCTGTTGCATCAGAGGCCAATGAGCTTGCTGCTCAAACATTCAAATATTTGGCATCGTTTGCTGTTAGCAGTCTGCAGTGCACCTTCAGAACCCTCCTCCTTCCCCAGCTCCACATTTATAGATCTGCTACGGGGGTTAATTCATGTATGTTTCATGTGCCAGCAGAAGCAGCAGCATGTCTTACATACTCAGAGCAATGTCTGTGAATGTATTGGCAACAGCAGCATAGCAGATCGAATTCGCCAAGACCATTACCATTACCATGCCAATCTCAATTATCATACCAATATCCTGAGAGTTGTCATGACAGATATTATATTATATTATATTATATTATATTATATTATATTATATTATATTATATTATATTATATTATATTATATTATATTATAATCCAACAATACTGGGACTTTTAACTGTTTGTATCACTCTGCTTTGTCTCTGTTTGCATGTTACATTTTTTGTAGGGATTTTTCATAGATTTTTTTTTTATTATTGAATTTCTGAGTTACTGAATCATTAATTAATTCATCCAATTATTCAAGTTAATTTGTTAATTGAAATGTATAAAACCAAAATCACAATGTCATGCTTTTGGTGTTGGCAAAAAGGAGTAGACCAATACCATAAGAGAAGACATGCCGACTGATACAAACAGTGAAATGGCACAATGCTGTTTTACTACATATAATCACTGTTGGATTACTGATTGACCAATAAAATTAAAGGACTGTAAATTACTTCTACTGTAGTTCTGGGATTTCCACAATTCCACTTTTGTGGATTGTCATATTTTTTTCTGTAACTCTTTAGTCTTAGTGTCTTGGGTTATTTTAGAAACTCCCATTAAAACTTTGTGAATGGTTCTTAAGTGTCAAGTCTCTAAATCTCTCTCGTAAACAGGTCAAAACTGTAATGTGATAGCTTGGAATTGTGTGTGTGTGTGTGTGTGTGTGTGTGTGTGTGTGTGTGTGTGTGTGTGTGTGTGTGTGTGTGTGTGTGTGTGTGTGAATAAGTGCTTTTAAGATTTAAGAGCAGTTCTTGAAATTGACAAAAACACCCTGCTATGAATTCCATGTTGGCTTATTCTTCTAAGAGCTTGTGTATGTAACTGGCACCTAATTTATTGTATAATTTTAAGACACCTCCTTTCCTTTGGCGTCATGCGTTGTCTAGGAGGGTGTGTCAGTGTAGCGTTTGCGCAGGTGATGTAGATGACTGCTCTATAATCTGCTCAAGGAAGCATCCTGATTCTTTTATTTTTTTTATTGGTAATATTTGTTTGAGGTGAGAAAATCTTGGTTTTAAGATTTTTGTGATAAAATAAACATTGGTCTATATGTTAAAATAATGCTTTATAATTATAATTTATATACCAAGGTTTAGGTACAGAATATGTCTAATCATATATCAGCCTTTACAATAGAAATGCTTGCAAGATTATTGGCTCTTCAATGGGTGGGGAAAAAAAATCAATCTACCTGAAGTGGTCATATGTTCATGCATTTATTCAGGACAATCAAGTTTAAAGAGTGGGAATTCTTCAACTAGGCAAGACATTTTATCAGATATATTACAAAGTTTGTTCAAGTTACATCAAATAAGAGCAGTTATTTCCTTTGTATGGTACTCATAAGGAAAAGAGGTGGTGGATCAAGATGTATTGTCAGATGTGATCTTCCTGAAACAGTCAAGCATGTGGCAGAATATGCACCAAAACACCAACCACCATAAAACGTTGAAGAAGAATATCTCTGAAGCCTAGTTCTGTAGTAAACTAATCCTGGAACATAACCTGCACAAATTCTAAAAATTGGGAACTGGGCTACAAATAAAGATATAAGGCAAAAAAAAAAAAAAAAGAAAAATAAATAATCTAGTCAGTCAGTACTCTCTGAATGCATAACTTATTTAAATTATATTAAAATTAATGCAAGGGTGGAAGTGTGTTGCTTAGCAGCAGAATGCGTGACACGTCAACGTGGTGACAACAGCGCATGGAAGCTACGCCAAAGTCCCTTTAAGACAAGTTATTTCACTCGGCGGCCATCTTTGAGACGCCTCTCGGGCATCCTGGGCATCATGCAGCTCCAAAGCTGTTTGCCAAGCTTTTGATTAAATTTCATATTTGAAATCACCGATGAAATCTGACAACAACTGTCTCATAATTTTTTTCCAAAAGCTGGAATCATGACAAAAAAAAACTATTTTTATGTTGGATCAAGCTAATGCGCATGCGCAGACCTAAATGCGCGTCTCTTGTGCCTCATTTCCAGAGATTGTATATAATGGGGAGATAAGAGGGTCTGTATCTCTTACCATTGGAGAAAGCGTTACGGTTAACTTAATCACGTGTGGCACCTCTCAGCCTATCGTGTAATGACAGTGACGTCAGTTGCAACATTCCCTAGTCTGCCTTCTCTTAAAAAAATACATTTTTATCAAGCTAAAATCTACATATTCCCAACGAAAGTATTGTTTAGTGTAAAACATTCTGAAAATTGGCAAACAGGCTGTGGATTAATTAAATATTTAGCTATTTCCCCACAAAAGCTGTTTAATCAGCACAGCCTCTCGTCCATTGACTTCCATTCAAAAAACAGCCTCTGGTCTCGTTACCTGCGTACCGCGGGGGGCGGAGCGTTAGCTTTAGGCATTACGCTTTTTTTGGCTAAAGGTTGCAGGCTTGCCTTCCAGTGGCTTTGCTCATTTTGGAGGCGCGCGTCTGACTGTTTCTATAGAAACCGGTGCTTCTAACGGCCGCTGCAGTGACGCAATGACTTTACCAGTCGGCAATTGGCTCTTATTTAGAAGGCGGGACTTATTCCGCCATATTGCGCGTTACACTTTATCCCATTCAAAACAATACGAATGACATGTCTTGTGTTATTCTATAGTCTTTGAGCTACGCTGTTATGGCAGAGAGAAACATAGACAATAAATACATATACTGTACATATACGTTTGTGTAAAAAATTCCATATTTAACGAGTTATGAAGTAAAATATCTAGCTTCCGCTAGACTGCCTTCCGTATTCAACGTACGAAGAAAGTGTAAAACACTTGCAGTTCAAAAAGCTTACACTACAGCCTACGCCTTGCCTATTCAACTTATAGAAAAAGTGTAACTGACTTTATTCAGCTTCATACTCGTGAACCATGTTCACTGCCATTATAAAGCTCGGATGCGTCAGGATATTTATTAATATTAATATATTAATATATTCTCAGATAGTGTTCAAAAGAAAGAATAAAGTCATATACACCTAAGATGGCTTGAGGGTGAGTAAGGCTTGGAGTAATTTTCATTTGAAAGTGAACTAATTCTTCAACACTCTAAACCCTCATGGTCTTCCTCTGAATTCAGTCCCTCGATTTGCTAAATCGTGCACAAGATTTACTATTTCATTCCCTCGACTTGCTACACTGCGCACACGATTTATCATTTCATTCCCTCGATTTGCTAAATCGTTGCTAAATTCATTCCCTCATTTTGCTAAATCGTGTGCACGATTTACTATTTTGTTCCCTTGATTTGCTGAATCATGCATGATTTACACTCAGAAAATGATTTTTGATGCTGTTCACTTTATTTAAACAATTTATTTTGATTTAACACCATTGTATCAGGTTTCTGGTTTAAATGTGACTGATTCATGTTAAATTGAATAGAAAATGATTACTGTTTGACTTAACTTGATGTTTTCATATTGAAATAACATGTTTCAGTCAAGTAACCCAACTAGGAGATAATTTAATCAAAAAGGACTTTTACTTCCCATCATGCTTTGCAAAGGGGCTGAACTGAGAGAGTATATGTTGAAACAAAGTGTTATTTTAAGCATTTTTTAGCAAGATGAGAAAATGTATTGTCTTTTTAATGGTTATTTTGATATTTTAAAGTGTCTGTTATGTTAATGGTTTGGGGGTTACCAATGTGGTGAAGTGTTGCACTTGTGCTTGGGTTGAGGACCAGCTAACAAAAATTTGTATCTTTTTAATACTGAAGTGACCATTATGGTAGTACTTTGAATAATGTTTCCCTAAAGCATCTCAAGCTTAGATTGTTCCTAACTGCATTGGTGGTAATGGATCCATGATCACCTTGGAAAACCATTAATTGCTTAAATCAATTTAAATTCAAATCTGATTAAAACAAAAAGACAGATATTCATTAAATTATCATAGCCATGCATGAACAAGACATTAGTTGGTCTAACAAGGACACTTTAACGCCGTAATGCCGCTTTGACTGCCGGGTAAAGTCTTCCGCGTAGCTCTCAGTTTTGCGGGCTCAGCAGAAGTGCGCATCGAGGGCGCATGGCAGCCGCAAAGGGGGGCGCTCACGAGCACCTTTCGTTAAGCTTAAATGACGAATGAGACACTCTACGGTCTTTTGGATTTAACACGCGCACGCAGCGGCCATGGTAAGTCCACAAGACCGAAAGTGCACATGAAGTGTGCCATTTGGGACAGGGCCAACTCCGCCCACATCCAAGCCCGTTATGGGAAGTTCGGATCATTTTACTGACTCGGATCTTTGAATCACTGAGGAGGAGCAGGAGCACGCTCTCGGATGAGGTGGAAGAAGCTGCGGAACAAACAGCTAATCAGATGGATCTGACAATTATGAGAAACATCATTTCTATACTGACGTTGATGACCGTATGTGCGGCTTCCAGAGAACTCAACGGTAAGAGACTGCAGTTTTGTAGCGACAAGCCAACAGTACAGGCGTAATTTGCTGGTGGGACAGGTAGGACAAGTCCCCATCCCTTTTTGCCAGGGTCCACTTTATTTTTGAAACATCTCTAGGCACGGATGTACTAATAGCTACAAATAAAACATCTCCAGTTAACTATCAGAGCAGAACTATCGTTCGTTGTTTAATAAGAGGCGATCTGGCGCTAGAATGTGTTGATTTTGAAATCAGTGTTCGTTGCTGCAGTTTCTGAGCGGATACAGTGTGTCCTCTTGTGGCTCACGCACAGACGATCACACAATCCATCTCTTAACACCGGTTGCACAAAACGTGTCCTTTCCCTTGATATAAAATCAATGATTAAATATAGTAGTGTAAGTGTAATATTCTAATTCTATTGAAGGTGTACTTCCTAAAACAAGTATTGTGCTATATAAATAATAATAATATTCTGAGTATTTTGCAGTTGGTTTCATGTCTCTGTCTAACAATCATTGAGTTTAAAATAATTAAAATAGTCCTATTACATTTACACTATATAATATATATATATATATATATATATATATATATATATATATATATATATATATATATATATATATATATACACACAAAATGGAAAGGGATCATTTATTTTAATTGATTTATAGGGCTAATAAAAATTGATAGGAAACAGCTACTGCGAAGATGGAGATGCCAGGATTGCATTTTACTATTGTTGATTTAAAATTTTCCACGTTGAACTTTACAAGCCCATACGTGATTTGGTAATGGACAATGAATAATAAAAACACGTGATTTAAAATGTGCGTGCACACAGTTTTACAGTTTATATGGATTTGTGTTTTGCATTTTTCAGAGTGTCCCACAACTCAGGAAATGCTACTATGTGAGAACTTGGTTACCTCTAAGGGATTCGCATACCAAGTGCCTCAAAACTTGACAGTTTACCTGAGAGATCCGCATTGTGAACATGGATGGTATCTTATGGTGGGCCAGCCTTTTTGTTTTAAGTTTCATTTAATAGACAAATTACAATATTACAAATAGAATTATGATTTTTTTTTTTTTTGTTGTTGTTGTTGTAATTATTCAGTTTTCTTCTGTCCATAGAATGGAACATTTATTGCTGACTCAACTGTCGATGGGGAGAAGTCAGGATCTGTTGTGGCTGTGACTCCTGAGAACCTGACAGTGAGCACCTGTGCAAACCTTCAATGGCAACTTCACTGTGACAACATTCAGGTATTTGCAACTATCTGCCTGTGTATATTTACACATGGTTAGATGATAACTGCTGAATTAATAAAAGCATTGCATGAGCTCCATTATCAGTTTGAATGGACAGATGAGGTTCTAATGATATTATTTTTATTCTGTTACAGTTTCATTGTATTATCAATTATACAGGTAAGCACCATGAATCCTAAAACCATAAATGCTCTGATCTATTGTTTATTAGAGGATTAGTTCACCCAAATTAGTTCACTTATAACAGAGTCATCATTTACTTACCCTCATGTTGTTTCTGAAAAGTATGATTTTTTTTATTTCTTTAGTAGAATATGAAAGGAGATGTTAGGCAGAATGACGATCTTTGTAACCACTCACATTCATTATATGGAGAAGATGCATCATGCAATGATAATAAATTGTAATTGAGTAATAGTTCCTATAGATTTTTAGCATGGATTCAGTGTGAATTTGTGTGTGTGTGTTTAAAGTTAAACAACAAGCTACACGTGACTCCCTCCCAGGAAATGGCACAGTTTCAGAAGACAAAGAGGATGGTAAGTAACCACATCTTAAATTAGGGTAGCACTTTATTTTACAGTCCTGTTTCCCATGTACATACTATGTATTACAGAAATTATAACTATAGGTACTAACCCATAACCTACACCTAAACCTAAACTTAACCCCTGTAGTTACCTTGTATTACTGAGTATTTTAATAGGCAAGTACACTGTAAGTACACATACTGTAAAATAAAGTGCAACCTAAATTAGTTATGAACTTCAGCATTAATTGAGGTTTTTTTTTTTTATCATACATTACACACCTCTCTCTTGTCATGTTTGTTTCAGCAAATTCTCCTAACTGGCTAACTGCTGTAATTGTGGCGAGTGTGATTGTATCTGTTGCCATCCTGTCTGTTACCATTTGGATTTTTTGGGGAAAAAACATCTATGAAAGTAAGTCCCTGTTGTAAATTTGTGTGTTCAGTATTGCTGTTGTTGGTATAGTGGGATCTACTGTACATATTAATGATATTACTATATCAAGATTATAATATTGAGGTGCCTCCCATGTTATGTTACACAATAAGCAATAAAAAGCATACCAGTAATATTTTGTTTAGAATGTGTAACATTTGTCTGGTTATTTCTATAATAGTCACTAACATTTGCTACTGTTTTTTCTATTTTTTTCCCCTAGGTTTTTTTTCCCAAAGTCACAATCTAAGAAGTAGATCACCCCAAAATTAGGCCATATTCGTTGTTAGTTCTGTGAAAAACTATTCATTCTAGTCATTTGTTTGCAGATGGTGCTCCAAAGTGATGCAATTATGCCTTAACTTTCCAAAAGTGTCTGAATAGTTTTTTAGGCCATTGTTTTCTTCATGGTTGCATGGTTGTCTTTAACTACTATGTAATAACATTTAAATCAATCATTTGATACAATGCATTTATTGTGTAAGTACACGTTTTTACATTGTACTTTATATTTTAAAAATACCTGCATGAAATTACATCTGTAATTAATTTCTGTAAATATACTGTTAGCCTATATATATTTCTATAATTACGCTGTTGGCCCTTCCCTTACCTTAATACAGTGACGTGTTCGGCTCACTTAGTTTTGTTGTGGCCACGAGATATTCATGGGAGGGAACGTCATATTAATTTGTGGGAACGTGATAATATGTAGTGGTCACGAGTTATTAATTCATGTGAATGCGATAATAAGTCGTAGCCACGAGGTAATTTTGTCGAGGTAGAGACATCGTTATGTTCTTTATGTTGAGGGAACGACATCTATTTCTCATGGTCACGAGTAATGCATAAACAACCTGTGAATTATCAGGAATGGATAGGCCTATAATAATATTCATTTTTGAATAAGGAAAAACGCAGAATTAAAAAATTATTAGGCTATGTTTGTCGTGTTTATTTGGGTTTCTTTCTGTGTTTGCGATGGTGCCTAGACAGAATTAAGTTTACCAATACATTTCAAAAGAATATGCATTATAAAACATTTTTATCCCATCCATTAATATTTTATATTATTAGTAGCCTATATTATTATTCATTGTAGGCCTATTTGTTTTATTTCCCCATTTATTTCCCGTATCTCTTTAGTTTAGGTATATTAGGCTGTTAATTTTGTAAATAAATGCCCGATCATGCAAATAGTTTAGATTTTATGGCTGTATTCCTGTGACTCGATCAGTGACAGATAAGTGAATGTATGTAAAAGGCGCGCGCGCATAATAATCTATTATAGGCTAATCGTTTCTTTATTATTTTTTTATTATAGGCCTATTCATTTCTGATAATTCAGGTTGCTATGGTCACGACAAAAACTAAGTGAGCCGAACATGTCCCCTCCCGGTCACCGTATGGTAGAAACTACACCGTATGGTGTAACTGTACAAACAAAAACCTCACGGTTCGGAACGTAGGCTACCTCGGTTCTGAAGTCACGGTTCGGTACGGATTAGGTATTCGGATTCGGTTTTTTTTATTAAACAGTAGTTTACTAAACAAATGGTGTCTATTAAGTAAATTATAACTAAAAGTTTATTAAGGATAAAAACAATTATGTCTGCTAATGATGTAAACTATGGAACCCTTACTTGCACATTACTATATTAAAGGTTAACAACAGAGCCCAAACTAGCCTAAATTCAATTGCTATTTATTTTTAGTAGGCCTAGGCTATAATAAACACTCAAATAACACATTGTATGCAAACATGTAAGCTGCACATATAGTGTTTGCATTAACTTCTAAATTATAAAATTATGTTTTTACTCCAATTCGTTGTTGAAATATAATAGTTTCTACAGTGGCTGTCATTTTCACGACATATTTATTTAAACATACATTAAGTAATTAAGACATCACCAACAGGTTAAGAAAAATATAGCCTAATGAATATATAGGCTATTAGGCTAGAGTGCATATTTTTAAGGGAAAGAGTTCATTTCTCTGGCGAACTAACAAGCTGTGGACACTGAATGGCTTTTCTGAGGTACATGACTGTTTACAAGCTGTTTTATTGACTTCTTTCCGCCATTGAAACACTTGATTGAGCGAATACAAGAGGTATGACCGTTTCAGTAAGTTGTAGGTTACTGTATCTTTCAATATACCTTTGAATGTTCATTCATGTTTATTCTGTAACTAGTATTAAAGAGGAAGAGATGATCACGTTCACTCGCGCTTGGCGCAGCCGATTGAACGCGCCTGAGAGCTGTCCATATCAAAGCGCGTCAAAACGGCATTTTCTGTTTGAATTTCGTGATTTCATGGACAGAATTTGAAAGATGACAACTTGTTTCTTATCGAAAGTAATAAAACACAGAGCTTCTTGCGATTATTGGTGGTTAGGCTAAATGTATTCGTCGTATTGCCTACTGCTTTCGTCTTATCCACCTTTGTCCGTTGTCGTAATTCACCGGGAACTGAAGAGTTACCAAACAGTAGACCCTAATGTTGCAATGTAATGCATTCGGTGCACACGTGCACCGTACCGAAAGCCCTGTACCGAAACTGTTCGGTACAAATACGCGTATACGTTACACCCCTAGTAGAAACTAATATTTAAAAAAAAAAAAAAAAGATGAATCCTTAAAAATTATGGTTGTTATTTTTCTTATAATAAATAATGTTTTTAAATGGTTATGTCTACTTTGTTTTTACGCCTGAAGGTAGCCTATTACAAACACAAAATGTCTCTGTATAAGAGCTACTTGAGGGATGGAAATGATTTACTGGATTGAGTTATTTGAATAGTTATCACCATTGACTGTGTAGCAGAGGAGTGCATGGCATATTGTCCGCAGCAACCTATTCTTATTCTTATTATTCTTATTCATATATTTTAAAAAAATATGTGCTATTTACTTAAAAAAAAATAAAAAATAGGCCTATGTTAGGCCTACGTGATATTTTTGAGTAGATTTTAAGGTTTGATTCATTAACAAATCTACCTGAATAAATCTAATATCCTAAATTATTAAGTCTATGACACAATTATTTTTTTAGTGAAATGTGCTTTATATTAGATTGACTCTCAAAAGTGTGTAATTTAGAGTAAATGGAAATGACCTGTTTTTGACTTTGAGTTATGTTGTACAATTATGCTGCTATAACAGCACAGGCCTAGGAACAAACTTGTTACTGCACTGGCAATAGCAAAGTTATTGCTCATTGAACAAAGCAACATGCTTCATATTGTTAGTATGCAGTTATTCTTCTTCTGCACAATGATAACGATCAAAATATAAACAACAGAAACTCTTCCAGATGTCAAACAGCAACATTAAACATTTTTCCCTTCACTCAAAACACTTAATTTCAATACTCTCCATTTACAGCCATATATGCAAAGCATGCTGGGTAGGAATAACAATGGTGTCTAAATAAATTATACACCGAACCACAATTTTATTAATAAAATGTACACACTCTTTTTAACTATCACCTTAATTTTCTCCGATGATTTTTTAAATTTGTTTTACAGTGGGCAGTTGACACGCTGCCAGACCACTAGTGTGCTTTTATTTGGTGGCAATGTAATAGACTTTTTCAGTTATGAGTGTGAATGAATGTCCCTAAGGTTGATCAAAGTTTTTCGTTTCACTATTTGAGGAATTTTCAGTTATGAGTGTGAATAAATTTCACTATTGATCAACGTTTCACAGGACTCTTTGAAGGTTGATTTCTGTTTTACTAGTGTTTGTTAGAGGCTTTTCAAATTATGCATATGAATTTCACTGAGGTTGATCTATGTTTTTCGTTTCTCTATTTGGCTTTTCACGGCCCCATATAGACGACCAATATCTCGAAATTGTGGCATTATAACTCATAATTGAGGGTTTATTTCTCGCAATTCTGACAAACAAACTTAGAATTACGAGATGTAAACTCACAATTGTGGAATAAAATGTCGCAATAATCTTTTACATTTTTTTAATTCCATGAAATTAAGCTTCCATATTTGAATCATTTAATAGACGCTTTTATCCAAAGCGACAAATAAGGAGAATATAGAAGCAATCAAATCAATATAGGACAACAATATGCAGGTGCTGTGACAGTTAGCACATCATTCGACTGAACTGTAGCTATATGCAATGCATTTTAAACATTTTTTTTTTTTGTTAGCCTATTTGTATGCAATAAATGCAAGTTCCTGAATGAGCGTGCTTTTATAGCGTACATTCAACTATAAAACTTCCTGCACAAATGTTTAAAATAAGATGTATAGATGTAAGATGTATGAATAATAATAAAAAAAATGCATTTTTTTTTTATTTTATTTATAGCGCTATTTTAAATATCATATACGATATAGCCTATATCACAAGACAAAATAGGCCTATACTGAATACGCTTTATTGCTGTCACAATACCTGGATGATAAAAGCTTTTTTCTTTTTTTTTTAAATCCTGTGCTATACAATTCTGTTAATGAAAAATAAATTACACTTTGTATATTATAGAAGGTGTAGGCCTAGGCCTTTAAAACGTATGACATCATTTGAAAACAGCGAAGAGTACAATATGATGATAAAAATATTTAAGAGATGAGCATGCTGAGCAAAACTATTCAATGTTTCACTAGAAAAATGACGTAATTTGTAAAAGTTCTATTTTATTTCCATAATAAAGTCAATGATTGCAGGGCGTTGACTAGAGACTAACGCATTGTGACAGAGTTGTCAATTGCATGTGATTGTTGTGAGGTTGTCATCAGTGTCTATCCTGAGAACTGATCAGCCTCTGAAAACTCAGAAAACGTTTCCACGAAGAGCGGGCGCAAACCCGTAAAGAACGATAAACAGTGCTGAGCGTGTCTTGGATGGAGAGCAGCGAAGCGCGAAATAGGCCACATAGCACAGTGTAGTAGCCTAATTCGCAAATGTAACTCATTTTAATTGTTATAATAAAAAAAAATCCTGCATGCGGTGAGTGGGAGGGCATATGATTTCAATATAATATTCCTTATAATAATATTTCAATATGTCAACAGAATGTCTACAGATAGCTTATGTCTTTTTAGTTTAGGCTATTTTTATTTTTTACAAGACAATACTTTAAAACAGGAACGACGCTCGGAAACCCAACAAGAAAACACAATCTGCCAACTCATGTTGCATAGGCTATTTTATTTATTTATTTAAACTTTTTTTTTTTAAAATAATTAAAATTTCAAAATGTTTTATAATAGTCTAGCCTATAGCCTATGTCCCTATCTCACCACAACGATGCAGCTGCTCAACCTGAATTGGGCCTACTTAAACGTGTTCAATATAAGTGAGACTGAGCGAGTAACGAATGTTAATGCTTTGATATAGGCTACTGAATAGTCTGTTTGTAAATGACAAGTTCCAGAAGGAAGGAAGTGGAATGAGATGTAACTCAGAAGGTTACAGTATCTGAACTATAAGCTAAATGTTTATGGGCCTGTTTGTAGTGACAGTGTTAATGTTTTATCTATCTATCCATCGATCGATCGATATAGAGGCTTTATCGGCTTTATAGCCTTTATATAGAGGCTATACAGGCTTTCTTTGCGCAAAATTGCAAAACGGATTCTCCCTGCAGAATCGTTAGTGCTGACAAGCCTATGGACTCAGGATCTGTATGATGATGTTTATGAGGACCCAGTAAACGGCGCTGTTTTTATGCATAAGGAGGTGTACTTCTTTCTTTCTTTTTAATCTCACGCTAATAATAAGGCTGTTTTGGCGATCCAGCGCGAAAAACCCCTTCACCTTCCCCGCCCTTTTTTCCTCCAGTTTTTTTCCGCTTTGGTTACTTGCACATGTAAGGTGTACATTTTCAAAACCCTTGGTACAAAAATCGAAACTGATCACACTTGTAACACAACTATCACTCTTTCAAAACCTGATCTCATGTTTTCATTCTAGTAGTACATATTTTCATTCTACACTGTTTCAGAACACAAGATCATTGTGATATGGAACATTTGGTTTAATCACCGAAACACAACTATGACCTTTCAGTTTAGTAGCCTACTTTTAACAGTCAGTTCATTTAATAGCAAACAATGCAAGATACATGTTTCAAATCACCCTTGTTGCTGAAATTACACAGGCTACAGATGCCACATTAGAAAATTCACTTACATTACCTAAATTACATAATTGGCATACAATCCATAATGTTTGTAATAGTATCAAAAGGTTTTTTTTTTTTTTTCTTCAGTGTTATCAAAAGGTGTGATGAAGTATGACATAGTCATGAGGTTTTGTGTTCTCACTGTGCCATATGACTGAATCTACACTGACCTTAGGGTGAGTTACAGGCCACATACACACTGCAGCTAAATTCGGTTGTCCACCTAACTGAACGAAAAGAGATGCAAATGAAAAGTTTGTAATTAGTAATACCATTATTAAAGACAGTAACTGTGAATGAAACATTTATATAGCATACACTTATGTTGTATAGTAAAAAAAGGATTTGTGATTTTGTGTATTGTACTAACACAATTGAAAATATGTTGAAATGTTTTAAAAAGTGCACTTTTGATTATCTGTTGTGATATTACACTGTAAAATCTAACAGTTGTTTGTTTGCATCAAATAGTTGTAGGCTACCACGAGTTTCGAAAATTTACCAACTGCTTGTGAAAATTGCACCAAAGCAATTAAAAAACTAGCTGGCTCTGGGCAGGCAGAATATGGTGCGTCCTGTTTGCACGTTGTCTGAGTCCATGCCCACTGCACGTGGCTCAAGTTACTGTAAAGACCGCCTTCGATCCACCCAAAGAACAGCCGCTGTGCCTTTTTTTCTTTTACATCTGGGAGGCGCGGGTGGAATAGGCTTCATAGCAGCAGCGATCTTTGCGGTGGCCAGTGTCAAGACAATGCTGTTTGTAGGCATATTTTTTATTTTCTTTGTAAAGTCTTCGGGATCTAACGGTAAGAGTTTTCCCACTGTAACATTTATTTGTTCTTAACATGTGTGGTGTACATTGATCATTACGTAGTTGCAACATCACTAATGATTAAATGTGTGTAATTAAATGGAATCTTGTATTTCGGATCAGATTGCTCTGCAATTCAGGAAATATCATGCGACAGCCTGCGCTCGTCCAAGGGGTTCACATACACCGTGCCATCAAACATCACATGCTTTAGTTGCAACGAACAAGGATGGTACTTTCAGGTCGTTTGATGTTCCGGATTTAATCGATACATTTTTCATTTTAAAATAATGTTTTGTAATTGCTCAGTTTGCTTTTTTTTATATAGAATGGGACCTTTATTGTCGATTCAACCCCGAATGCCGGTGGGAAATGGTCAGAAATTGTCGTGGATGTGTCGCCTCAGAACCTGACAGTTAGTGTCTGCGAGAACCTGCAATGGCAACTTAACTGCGGCACGGTAGGAGCAATGAATGTGTTTTCCATTTACACACTAATAAATACGCAGCACACTTGTTTGTCAAAGTAGTGTGTTTCATTGTCATGCCATTAGTACAGGTGAGGTTCTAAAAATATGATTTTTCTTCTGTTACAGTGTATGTATACTATCAATTTTACCGGTAAGCATAATGAATTCTCACACCATTCATGCTCTAGAAATGAATACTTTTTAGTGTATATAAATTATGCTTTTGATTGTATTTATCTACAGTTACATATTTGAAACATTCACCACCACATGACCCCAAAGAGGAACAAGATGGCAACCATAATGACAACGGTAAAAGCAATGCTTTAGTCGTTAAATTTTTTGATGTTAATTCACCTTGCTATTTGATTACTCTAAATCCTGCTTACAATTATCTTTTGCTATCTTTTTACATGTATATTCAGCAGGTTTACCTCCATTGGGAATTCTTTTAGGGATAATTGGTGCTGGTGCATTTATCGCTTTATTTTCCATTTTGTTTTGCTCTTTCAGAAAAAGAAAAGGGTGAGTGCCATAAAGTTGGATATGTAATTTTGTCCTCTGTCCCATTAGAAGAAATAAAGACCAATACAGCTCAGTCATATAATGTATGTAGATTTAGGTCTTGTTTTTCTTTCACTGAAAGACTTCTGCCTTTTTTGCTACAGGGCAGATTGCTGCAGTATCTCAAAAGATGGTGTGATATAGTGGTCAATGCTTTGTGCCTTCAAGCAAATCACCACAGCTTTCTCCAAAGAGACTGACCCTATAATACATGTTCTGTGAGTCACATTGTAAAAAGTGTTAAATGACCAAAATTCTTTTTTCCACTCATTAATTTCTTGTATAATTTTCACAAATATATTGTTTTAGTAGCTTTTATAATCTCATCTATATAGATTGCATTTGTAGGGCTTTGTGTTTTCTTTTAATCCAAATGTAAAATTAAAAGGATAGTCCACCCTATAATGAAAATAAGTCACAATTTACTCACCCTGCTGTTGTTCTAATGCTGCATGCCCTTCTCGCACTTATAATGGAAGTAAACAGTGACCGGGGTCAAGCTTTTGAACAAAGACGCAACACAACAGTATCACAGAATGGTCCCATGCGACGTGTCATATATTAACTTATGGTCCGGTTTCACAGTCAGGGCTTAGATAAAGCCAGGATTAATCCTTAGTTCACTTAGGACATTCAAGTAGCTTATAAACATGCCTTAGAAAAAACATCACTGGAGATCAACATCTTGAGACAAAGCAATGGCACTGACTTATTTTAAGATGTCAGTTCAAGTTGCTTGCAGTTAAAACAGCTCAAACATGCATTTTAGTCTGGGACTAGGTTTAAGCCTTATCTGTGAAACTGGGGGTAAGAGTTCTTGGAGTATGCTATAGGATTTAGTGAAAATCAAACCAAAATGCAATGTATTATTTTGACTTTGGCTGTTGGTCTTCCGTGCTTGGCTGCACGTTCATGAGACTCTGTAAGCGCCACAGTTCACATATACTTGCACCCGAAATCAAGATTAATAAAAACACGTCATGAAATACAATCCATGTACTTTCAACATGGAGGTTAATATAACTGTTGTGTTTGTTGCATTTACATCTGTAACTGTCATTCTGACTGCCATCAAACTGTTCCGATCTGGAGAGATTTAACTTATTGAAGAAAGTACATGGATACTTTTTTGGGATTTCTAAGCATTGTATTTCATGTTGTGTTTCAATCTTTATTTCTCACGTGTGTTTTTAATGGGCGAGTCAGAGTGAACTGTGGTGCTAATAGAGTCTCACAGAAAACCAACGGCCAAGGTCAGGATTTTCATTAAATAATACATTAAATTTCATATTGTATACCCCCTGAAAACGTAGAATTTATGACATATGTCGCATGGGACCATTCTCTGATACTTTTGTGTCTTTTTTAAAAAGCTTGATGCTGGTTGCTATTCGCTGCCATTATATGGATGAGTGGACATACGTGGGACATTTTTTAAAAATTCTCCTTTTGTGGTCCGAAAAAGAAAGAAAAGCATACTGCATTAGAACAACAGCAGTGTGAGTAAATGATGCCCTAATTTTCATTTTAGGATGAACTATCCCTTTAACTCTGTCCTGTGCAACAAAGGCTATACCGTAGAGGCACTGACACTAAAATTAAGAAAAAATTGCATTATCTAAAACAAATTTTGATAATAATGTTGAAGTAGCTTTTAAATAGCTCTATGTCATATAAATACTATACCAAGGGCGCGCAGTCCTTATAAGCTTTGAATGCTCTGCATACACAAGCAATTTGAGAGAATGAGTTTGTGGACTTGCTAATTAATATTAACACTATAAATTACTATAAAATCTTTTTAACATTTGAGGTGTAACATGAAGCTGACATTATAAAATGTTGGTAATACATATGGGGGAGGGGGTAAACAGCATACCTGTTTAAAGAAGTCACCATCGCTCACCACTGATATATTCTATCCCCCGGTTTCACAGACAAGGCTTAAGCCTATAGTCCCAGACTAAACTTTTTATAAAACTCATAAACTGTATGTAGCATGGCACACAGTCATAATCCAAATTATTATACAATAATAATCCAAGTTCTCTCTGACAGTATTTAAGTCACTGAAGATTTTCTCATAGGTGGTCCTTCTTTTCTGTGGTTGGGAACAGACAGCTTTCTGTGTCTCCATTGGTAGTAGTTGCATCACACTGTTCATTTGCATAAGTTTTTCCACCTGAAATAACAATCTCAATGAAAATGAATGATGTCTGTTTGTTTTGTCAGTGTAAACCTGTGAAGTAACTGTACTACCAGGGAAAGTATTTGAATTGTGGCTGTGAAAGCAAAGTGCAACGAAATGCTTTGCCAGTGAGTACAGACATCTTATGCATTATTAATTGAATTTAATCTGCTAGAAGGCACTTAACTCATTGTCAGCCCCTAAACAGCATATTAGTACCTTAAGAGCTAGATCAAGTGAAGATGTACTTTAGAGGCTACTGCTGTTGTTTTTTTGTTTTGTTTTTTTCTGAAAGGGAACTATCGTACAGTATACAGTACTGTCTGTATACAAAATGAATCAAAATGGTTATGTTGCTGTGTGCCAAGCTATATCTGTGTGCCAAGCTATATCTATATACTTACTATATATACTCATTATATTGGGTACTATTGAGTTGTCACTTTGTTTTACAGTACATGCACTTATGTATATTTACAGTGTACTTACCTAAGAAAGTACTGTAATATTAGGTAACTACATGGGTTAAGATTGGGTTTAGGGGTAGGTTCAGGGTTATAGTTATTACCCAGTTATAGCAATTACTACAAATAAGTACACATGTACATGGGGAGCTGGACTGTAAAACAAGTGCTAAGAATTTGACTAAACACCATAACTGAAAGGATGATGTTACACTTTGTAATTTTATTTGTAATAACGTGATATTGATCAATAACTGTAAAAGTTTAGTGTCAGCTGCCATTGTGTTGTGAGATGAAATTTGCACTTCTAAGACAATTATGCAAAATGTATCACATTTCTGTCATCACTTGTAAACATTATACTTATCTTGAATGTGCATTTTTACATATTTTAGTGTAATGTAGTATATCTTTCATATATTTAGTTTTGCCTTTGCTATCCAGTTGATTTATTAAAGGGATTTCTGTTAATAAAATCTGATAAGACCTTCCATACCTTGTGAAGTTCCTTCCTTGGTTTTCCATTTTAAAACTTTAAAGTTTTCCTTTCTTTTGAAGTGCTGAGAAATGCAGAAATTCTAAATGCCTTACACTGCAGTCCACCTATCTTTTTTCTGATTTGGTTATTTAAAATATATCTGGGTAAAATATATCAGCGGCGTCTTAATCCTGGTCAAACACAATTTTATTTCCTTGAACTTGGTAAATAAAACATCATGAATAAACCACATGTTCCAGTCTACAACCAACAGATAGGTATTTATATTAGGAAGCTCAATTACAGCTTAAGTGTTTACACCATAAACATCTGCTTTTCATAAAGAGCATCTGCACAACTGCTACAAGTAACAAGCTTTGTCAGCAATGACCCTCTGTTACCTGTTTAGACACATCTGCTAAAGTAACAACACAAATGGGCTCATCCTTTAGTCTGAGAAGGTTTATACTATTCATTTTCACCCAAACCAATTCCTGATATACTTTAGTTTTTCCTTGTTTTAACCAGACCAACATTATTCAGAAATCAAAACACAGTTTACTGCATGTTTGTCCCTCTGCTACACTGTAAGACTTTTGTAATCATTTCACCTGTACTTTGCTGATAAATACCCAATTAACAAAATGTATTAAACAAGAGAATGTGTTAATCCGAATTAGGCAAACAACATAGCTTTATAATAATAATAATGGTCAGAAATTATTTTTAGGACAAGAACTTAAATACATTTTAAGATATTTTTTCCATATATTCTGATATAAAAGCCAATAAAACGTTTCTTCCTGGTTAGGTCATAAGTGGATAATTACTTTCTTATAATTTTGTATTTAATATAATTTTGATGGTGAATTTGCCTTAACAATTGGCTAAAATGAAGTCAGTATGATTTTCTTTTCCCTCTTATGAAAGCAAAAAGGAGAATTTGCTTGCAATGAAGAAAAGAAAAGAGATCTCACCCAGACTGAGACATTGTGAGATCATGATCAATTTTGGCACATGAGTATAAAAGAATGGACCTTTTTCACAGACTGATGAAGTATTTTAACATTCATCAACATCGTAATCCATGCAAAGTTTTTTTAATATATGTTTAATATATGTACTATAGATGCTATATACTATACTATACATGTTATAACACTATACTTTGTATTATTGTCACGAATCCTGTCAGTTCCGGACTACATTTCTCCTGACCCGCCATGGCTGCCCGTGGCACCTGACCCACCGTGGCTGCTTGAGTTCCTGGACCTGCCCTGGAGACCTCCATACCCGCCTGCACATCCAGTATCTCCTGCCTGTAGGTCTCCAGGGCACCCACCCCCCCTCCCCAGTTGTGCCATCTACGGCGCGAGGACGCGCCTTCCGGGAGGGGGACATTCTGTCACGAATCCTGTCAGTTCCGGACTACATTTCCCATCATCCCCCCTGTCAATCACATGCACTCACTCCACCTATCACCTGTTGCCACATCCACCCTAGCACACCACACTGATCATCACACCCAGCTGCAGCTCATTTTCAGGACTATAAAGGACTCACACTCACACCACCAGTTTGCGAAGTCTTGATTACCCAGTGTGTCATTTCTGAGCGTTTCCTTGTTTCCTATCTGCCTGTGTTTGATCTTGCCTGTTCCTGTTTATTGACCCGTTGCTGCCTGTCCTGACTCTTGCCTTGTATACTGTTCTGTGAATGATATCCGCCTGCCTCGATCTACTGCCTGTACCCTGACTACATTTCTGCCTGTTCCTTACTGTTCCTGTTTGCCCCTGATCGACCCAGCCTGTACGAATATGCTCACTGTAAATAAAAGCTTGCATATGGATCTCTGCCTCAGTCCAGCTACGTTACAGAAGACTTCGCCATCAACACGATCCAGCAGCTTTCCCGGAGGACATTTGTACGGTATGGACATTGATCAATTGTTGTTGTGGAGTACGCAGGGCACACGATCACTGGAGGATTACGTCACAGAATATCTGAACCTAGCATATTATTCGGATCTGCCTGACTGCGCACTCATTGACTTTTTTTGTGATGGAGTTAACCAGCCACTCAAAGAACAATTAGTTCGCAATGGACCCCGTTCCACCCTCAGTCATTTTTTGGATTATGTTTAGTTGACTGTTGGCTCTCAGTTTACTGTGGGTGTCGCGGAGGAACGCGATTCCTCGTCTGGTTGTGTAATGGCCGCCGCGCCAGATGACACTCACAAAATGGCGGTCACCACAATAACAACACCAAGTCAAGTCAGCACTGATTACCTTGAACCAAGTCACATCTCCGCTGATTGCCCAGAGCCAAGTCACGTCTCCGCTGATCGGCCAGAGCCAAGTCACGTCTCAGCTGATCGCCCAGAGCCACGTCACGTCTCCGCTGATCGCCCAGAGCAACGTCACGTCTCTGGATCAGTCACAAAGCAGCTAGGATTGCGTTCCAGTGTGGCTGATCCACCACAGATTTCAGCGCGAGCGGCTGGTATTCCCAAGCATCAGCCGGCCATTTCGCACTCAAGCCCGGCGACCGCTTCGCTCTCAAGTTCGTCTGTTTCAACGCTCTCAAGTTCGTCTGTTTCAACGCTCTCAAGTTCGTCTGTTTCAACGCTCTCAAGTTCGTCTGTTTCAACGCTCTCAAGTTCGTCTATTGCAACGCTCTCAAGTTCGCCGGTTGCTATGAACTCATGTTCGCCGGGTGCAACGCAGTCAAGTTCACCAGTTGCTACGCACTCAAACGCCCTGGACGCGATGGACAAAGGGGCTGCTTTGCCAGTGCCCACGGGCAAGATGGCCGCCCCTGCGGTGCGTAAGGATGCAGGGGGCGTTCCAGCCACTGAGTCCGCTCTAGAACCCGCTCCAACCAGTGAACCATCGCCTCACCCTCAGAAGAGGAGGAGGAGGAGGAGGAGGAGGAGAAAGGCGTCCTCCTCTCCTCAAGACGCAGACGCCCTTCAAGAGGCCGCTGTGGGACTGGAGACCACTCCAGAGGTCTCTCCAGCTCCGCCCAAGCGTCATGCTCTACCAGCACCGCCTAAGCGTCTTGCCCTGCCGGTGCCTACTGAGCTCCTCGCTCTGCCGGCGCCACCTGTGCTCCTTGCCCTGCCGGCGCCACCTGAGCTCCTTGCTCTGCCAGCACCACCCAAGCTTCCTGCCCTGCCAGCGCCGCTCAAGCTCCTTGTGCTGCCAGCGCCACCCAAGCTTCCAGCCCTGCCAGCGCCACCCAAGCTTCCAGCCCTGCCAGCTCCATCCACGCTTCCAGTCCTGCCAGCACCACCCAAGCTTCCAGCCCTGCCAGCGCCACCCAAGCTTCCAGCCCTGCCAGCGCCACCCAAGCTTCTAGCCCTGCCAGCGCCATCCAAGCTTCCAGCCCTGCCAGCGCCGCTCAAACTCCTTGCGCTGCCAGCGCCACTCAGGCGTCTTGCCCTGCCGGCTTCACCCACACGCCTGGCCCTGCCGGCGCCACCCGAACTCCTTGCCCACGAACCTGCGACGGGCCCCGCTGAAATCCCCAAGAACTTTTTGGGGGGGGGGAGCAGTGTACCTGAGGGTGGGGAGCTTGTGGGTGGGGACCCTGCTCAACCATGGCCGTTAAGGGCCTCTGAACTGTTATGGCCATCTCTGAACTGCGAATTATGGCCTTTAATGGACTCTGACCCGCTGGGGTCACCTTTAGACTCTGTTCTGCCGTGGCTGCCTGAGCCACCTGTCCTGCCGTGGCTGCCTGAGCCATGTAACGAATGTAGCGGTTCGTACAGTTATTAATTAATTTATGGATGAAATATGAATATAATAATTCATAAGGTTATGAATAAATTATGATTCATATATCAACCCAACGGGGAATTAAACATATATTGTGAATCAATTACAACGAATCATAATCAATTACATATATGATTAGTTCTGGTTTAATAATTATCTAGAGAAACTGTTCGTTTGTCCAGCAAACTAAGTCCCTCACAGAATATTATAAACAGAGTTATTTTCTGGCCATGAAAATAACTAAAGCATAAAGCGATCGAAAAACGTTAAAGTGACTTGGTCTTCAGTTGAAAGAACAACAGAACAATCGAGCATGAATTATGTGTTTAATATATGCAGCTACGGCTACCGAGATTATACGTCTAAAATATATACAGAAGTATACACATATATATACACAAGAGTGAGAATGAAGAAAAGACATGGAAAGAAAGATGATCAAAGAATGGCAAATTACACAGTCAAACCTTTTCGCGAGAGCCAGCACAGAAATCAGTTTAAACACATTTCAGGTAAATTATAATACTTGCTTATTGGTTCAAGTCCTTGTGTAGCAGTTTCAATGCGCCTGGCTGGGTTGGTCCTTTCCGAGAGGGTTTCTCCGGCGGGGTTTTCAAAAGAGGTTTAAACTGAAGAGTAACTTAGCCGAAGAGAGAGAGAGTCTAAAGAAGTGGTCCTCCCGAGCTGCGCGCGTGGTTGGGAAGCGCGGTCACCTGAGGCGTCCGTCCACGAGGTGCTCGTGAGTCAGTCGGGAGACAAAGGAGAAGAAGAAGAGGGGCGCGAAGAGAGACAAGAGAGAGCGAAGGTGTGTGTCGTTGTCTTTATGGAAACCCAAGCTAACACACCTCCTGAATTGTAGCAGCCAATAGAGGCGCAGCACTATTTGGCGGGCAAAGTTGCTTTGTTTGGTCTCCTAGCTGAATTTGCATACTTAATGCCCATCAGATCGGATTTCGAGATGGAGTGGGTTCTTCACAGGATCATTAAACACATAGAAAAATGCATTTGTCCGTTTTGTGACATGTCTCAATGAATAGCTCGAGTCCGGAGCTTTGAAACGAGATCAAACTCGATAGGTCAGAAAGGCATAGAAACCAAGTTATGGTTTACAGACAAAATTATATCGTTAAAATGCACACTAGCACAAATACACTCATTTAAACACTAGGAAACATGCATAAGCTCTAAAATATATCATATATATATTCCAGCATAGTGGTAGTTCACATATACAGTTAAAAATGTATGATTGTGTGTTTCTGTATGTGCCTGTGTGTGTGCTTTTGTGTGTTCCTGTGTGTGTGGGGTGTTGGAATGTGGATCTGGTCAGTCTCTGGGGGGGGGTGCTCCTTTTGAAGTCACCAAAGAGAGGAAGTTGGACTTTACTGTTTACCATCGCTTGTCCACAAAAGTGTCAAGTGGGCTCATCTTATGGCAGACTATGCGGAGCCGAGATGGTTTTACAACCCAGTCCAGCATGCTAAAAGCGTTCTGAACATTCCCAAGTTTATTGATTATCCTGATACGTGTGCATATGCTACAGACCCCCCTTTGGCCAACGAAGTCCCCGTGCGGACTTCGTTGGACGGTAACCAAGTTCGACGGCACATGGATCCGGATGGTCACGCAGCAGGTGGTTCCTACTGGTCCTTGAGGGAGGGCCGATAAGCACTTGTTCATGGACTCTTGCATCCCTTTGATCCCTTGGGATAGGATGAAGGCCAGGCCCAGGGCGAGTGTGTACCTGATTGCCATGGAGAAGCGACGGACTGTGTTGGCAGCAGTCCAAGCGTGGGCTTTAGGTGAGCTGGGCAGGACAGGCAGTCGTGAGAGTGCTTGGAGGGCTGCATCAATAGGAGTACTGTCACTTAGCTGGGACCCCCTTTGTCAATCCTCAGTTCCATTCCTGGATCTAAGGTGTGATGGTGATCCCTGGAGGAAGATGGGATTTCCAGTTCTGACTGGTCCTCTTTGCTTGAGAGACAGTGCACTGCCAGATGGCTGCGATGAAGGATGGGACTCAGGGGTACCTGGATCCTCTTACTTGGAATGGGCAGGCTGACACGAGTGGCGGTGTTGTGCTGATTGTAGATTCGGATGGCAGCATGAGTGGGGGTGTGGACGAGCAGTCGATCACCCACAATCTCGGCTTGTGCTCTGCTGACTGGGGTGCGAGGCTTGGCCTCGGCAGGGCAGCGTGTGTTGCTGATCATAAGCTGCAACCGGCCCATTCCTTCAGTGTGGTTTCTGAGGAAGAGCTGGTTTGGGCAGAAGTACTGCAAGTCTTTGGTGAAACCACACCTGCGAAAGTGGGGAACCAGGCACAGCCGTGGGTTGCTGTTGTGGTGGGCTACCACATCTGAGGTGTGTTTCTTGGCATGGGTGTTACATTGCCACCACCTGATATTGACCTTGTCTTTGGGTCTGGAGAGGTTATCTCGTTCACCGCTGGGTAGATTGAGAAGGACAGCCAACTCATTCTGCTCAGGGTCGACGTGCAGTAGGATGGCAGCACCCAGGGAGTCAGTGAGGTGGGCTGGAACAGTCTTGGTGGGTCTGCCAGTAGCAAAGTCCAGCACACTTTGTGTAGGATACTGAGGGATCCTATTCATAGCCACTCTGTCCATAGAGAAGCTAATTTCTCGCAGCAGGTCTGTCAACAGAGCTATAACCAGCTGATTTTGGGCAAAGTCATTCTGGAGGACTGTAAACAGTTGCTTCCTTGAGTTCGCCGTTTGGATCAGCAGGAAACTGTGAGTATAGAGAACCACCACAATACCTTTCCGGGATTTGCAGGTGGTTTGCAGGGTTTGGCTCTGTGTTGCGAGTTGCTTTCTCAGTTGTAGGCGGAGCTTGTTGCAATGCTGATGAGGGGAGCAGGCTGTGATGAGACTCAAGTCTCCTGGTTGGTACAGGTGCAACGGCAGTGGCACCTGCCGTGCCATCAGTAGTTCCGTGGGGAACACCTGAGTTGACTCCTGTATGGTGTCTGTGATGGCCATGAGCATCAGAGGAGGTTTTACAGTCCAGTCTTTCTGGTCGACTGACCGTGGAAACGTGACTCCTCGGTTTTGCAGTGGGGCTCTGTGACTTGCGTTTGCAGTTTGGACTTGACAGCAAACCTGACATTCTCTGACATACTCTGCCACATCTTTCTGCATGCTGGGCCAGTATGCCACTTGTTCCAAAGTCTCATAAATAGTTCTGGTGCCATGGTGTTTGGCGCATGGTGTGTCGTGGGTGTATATCAGTTCACCCCCCTTTTGGCCCTGTGGCAGTACAAGCTTTGGCGCTGTGAGGGCATCAGGGACATATTTTAGAAAGTTCACTCCCACACGCAGCATGTGGTTGGTCTCATGTAGTTGTTTGTGGCCAGGGGCCGTCGTGGGACCAGATGCCGTGAACGGGAGGTTGGAGGGGTATGAGTGGTGGTGCAAAGCATTTCGCATGGAAGTGTTGGCAAGTTTGGTTGTCAGTGGCAGTGGCAGTAAGGCGGGAAATGTTGCGGGAACAGTCCGCTGGCTGCGGGTAGTTGTTGCCACACTAAGGGTGGGTGACTGGGGTGGGTGTGACCATAGTTTGTTATGCAGGGTGCCAGTCTTGGCAAGGGCATTAGTTTGGTCGTTCACGCCTTTGTCACGCCCTGGTTGCTTTAAGCATCTTTTCACCTTTTCCCCGTAAGCGATCGTGTCGTGTGCTTGGGTGAGGTGATCACGTGTCTGGAACAGGTGTTGATGTTCCACCTGCTTGTTGCATTCAGTCTTGACACCAGTTTGTTTCCAGCCCAGAAGATGGCATGTGAAACGAGATCTAGCATAGTGTGAGTCTGTGCACATGAGATCTCTGATGTTATGGACAGAGGAGACTTGAAGGGTTATGAGGGTAGCTGCTGCTTCACCATACTGACATGACTGGGGACCCCACCTGCTGTTCTGTGGTTGGCAGGGTTGGTTTCTTAACCATCGTACCCCTGCATTTGCCTGTGGGATGCCCTTATGGGTGTAGAAACGTCCATTGACGTAGGCCGTGGGCATTCCTTGGCACGCATTCTCTTTGAGGTATCTGTGACAGGCTGGTCGCTGTTGTTGGGGTACCATTATCTCCAGTGTCAATGCTGGTGTGCTGTTATAGCCGTTTTGGCAGGCAGCTGAATCTCTGCTCTGTGCAGACTTGTGCTTTCTGGCACGTTGTGGCAGTGGCACTTGCTGGTTCAGCTTCCTGAAGTCGCTGGTGGGTCGCCACTTGTTGTCTGGCTTGACAGTGGACCAGGTAGGGACTGAATAGGTGCTGTTGCATGGGCAGATAACACCTTTTCCTTCTGTTGAATGAACAAACTCCTGCACTGGGTCATGTGGGGCGATGTGACCTTTGTACTGCCTGATGAAGGTGGGAGGAGCATTTGGGTGTGCTGCACTATGCACTGTGTGAAGTTTAGTGAGACCACAGCATAAAAGGTCTTTGTCAAATGTCACTTTGAATTTGTGCAAGACGTTTCTGAGTCTTTGACAGTCTGCTTCATTCTTTAGGGCACTTGCATCTTTCTGGATCTGTTGGCCTTTAGGCTCAAACCTTGGGAATGGCTCCTCTGTTGTGGTGTTAGCTGTCAGATTGGCTATCAGAGGTGCAGCGCTTTCCTGAGTTTCCCAGGCAGGCTGTTTAGAGACTGTGGGTACTGCAAGGTGTTTGTCCTCCATCAGCTCCGTTCTGTGCACCTGTTCTGTGGGTACCAGTTTGATGGAAGTGATGGAGATGCTCTTCAAGGATGCTGTGAACCTTGCGTGGTCTGAGCTTCTTTCTGGGACCATTGCAGCTGGTATTAAGTTAATGACCGTTAACCTGAGTTCAAAGTCATAGGGCCGTGGTCCATTATCCATTCTAGAGGGTGGGCTTTGGGAATGCTGATGTCTGTGACCATGCATTCGTTGAGCCAACTGTGAACTACGTAGGGTGACACTTCAGTTAGCAGTGTGGCTTTTAGAGTGAGTCCAAGTTCCACGCCTTCAGGTGAAAGTGTGAAGGAGCCCAGCATGTGGCTTAGGGTTTGACCACATTGCCTGTTGAGCCAAACAGCACCCCCTTTGGTGTAAAGTGGTACTACAGTTTCCTGTGTGTGGAGCCAAACAGCACCCCCTTTGGTGTAAGGTGGTACTACAATTTCCTGTATGTTGATCCAAATAGCACCCCCTTTGGTGTAAGGTGGTACTACAGGTTCCTGTATGTTGATCAGGATGCAGACCTGTTGGGTGGTCTGGCCTGACAGGAAGTTGGCAGTGTTGACAGGAACAACAGGAAGCTGTACAGTCATTGGGGCCCACAACAACTCATTTGCATTGTCCGTATGAGCATTAGAGTGCATCAGGAGGTCTGGACGGACCAGGAAGTGATGGGTTAAATGCCGGTTGTTCCATTTGAAGTTCACAACACAGGTGGCCTTGACGGTCATCGTGGTTGACAGACGAAAGTCCAATGGGAAGCGTGTTTGCATGTTGACAGATGGGAGGTCCGGTGTCCCTTCACTGAGAGCACTTAACAGCGTGTGGCTGAAGGCTGAGTTGTCTGCCCACAGTGTGAGAATAATGTCTGTTGTAGTTACATCATTCAGCTGTGAGTCTGTCGTGACCTTGGAGCAGAGGGGGTTACAGTCTATGGTGAGTTGAAGTACACTGGGTAGCGAACTTGAACCGTGCTCTGAGACGGGGTTCCCGCGGTTAGCTGGGAGATTTCCCGCGACCTCTGTGACCTGACCGTCTGGCTCAGGTGGTCTGGGTGACTGGGAAGGCAGAAGTTCACACACTTGAGCCCAGATTTTCAGCGGTCTGGCGTTCAATAAGGGCTCAAAACAGTCTAGCGGGTCTTTGTGGGTGAAACAGAGAAACGTGTCCATTTGCGCTACGCACACAGGAGGTACCGGGCTCACTCGACCAATGGTGTGGTGCGTGGGAGCTGTGTGTTCAAGATGGACCTCATTTGGACTGTGCGACTGCACATTCAGCTCACATCTTTGTGACTTGAGAGTCTGATTTTGGCTTTCAGCTTCATTTCTCAGTCTTTCAACAAGGTAAGGACAGGTTTCTGGGCAGTGATCAGAGACTGTGTAACTGGTTTGATTTTCTACAGTCTTTTCAGGAGCAGTGTTCTGCTTGGAGTGAGCTTCATCGACCAAGTTTTGCAGCTGCTGAGTAGACATACTGCATGAGCAGGCCAAGGCTGCCAGATGATCACTCACCGCAGGGTGCAGTTCTGGGAGAAACAGAGTTTTGAAGATGAAATCTTCCTCCATTGCTGGCTGACCACGTGCTCTGGAGTAGGCCGTTTGCAGTCGGCTGTAGCAAGTGTATGGTTTTTTCAGTCTGCCCCGTTTTAGGTCCATGGCAGCAGGGAGCCCTTGATCTGATGCAGGGTCAGAAAGCTTTTGGATCAGAGCCTGTTGCAGGTGCTGGCAGTTGGATGTGACAGCTGCTGGCAAAGTTTCCTGGCCGTTGGACGTTTTGGGCAGTGGACTTTTAACCCCATTTGGAATTAGGGCTTCTTGACTGGTTAGGGGAAACTCGGTGATGTGTGTTTCCCCTCCCATGCCACTTTTCAGTACTCTGTAACCAGTGTCAAGTTCATTCACATAGTCTCTTTGTTGTTTCGGAGCCATAGCTCCTTTCTGGGCCTGTTTGAGATGATTTTCACAGGTCAGGGCTTTAGTGTGTCTGTCTTTCAGCTTAGTCTCTGCTTTGGCTAGGGGAGCTTTGCTGTGTTGGAGGTTTTTCAGTCAGTTCTCTACGCTCCACCTCCAGGTGGAGTTCTGCAAGGGCTTTTTGAAGTCTTTGCAGCTCCTCCTGTAGCTCGGGTTTGGATTCATCCGCTGTCCAACGCTGGTCCTGGGTCTCGACGAGTCGCTGATCGTGGTGACGATGAATCTGGGCCTGATTCCGCCGGGCATCCTCCGCCTGGAGCTTGAGGTTGTGGGCGATGGCTCGGATGACTTTCGCCCATTCTTTGTAGCTCGGCGTCGGATCGTGGGCCATCAGTCGTTTCAGGTTGTCGTCCAGCTGCTCGTTGCTTGGGTGCTGGGGATCTACAGCGGCGTTGGGCAGGAACGTGCTGGTCAGGGAGCCCAACCAGGTCTTGAGTCGGTCCCCGTGGGTGCTGGGGCTGGCTGCTCTGAACACGTTAGCTTGCTGTTGGCGAGAGAAAGACAGCACAAACAGAACCAATGCAAGCACGCGCAGAACTAACGACTTATAATAATGCATGATTATATAATTCTTTGGTTTGGTTCCAGTTAACTGGTGCAGACAGTTAGTGGAATGTAGGCTAGACACTTAATTGTCAATAGCCAAAAGGACCACGTGGGTCAATTTGTGTGGGTGAGTGCCGGATTTAAACAAAGAATTTGACAGGCGGTAGACCTAAGAGTCCTTTGATGACTCTCGCTGCTTGGTCGTCTATCTATTACTCAGTTTTCCGTGATGGCTCTCACAGGCTCTGCTTTTACATGAACTGAAAGAAACAAACACAGTATAGAAGCAAAACAGAACAGGGTGGATGCAATTAAATGAGAAATAGAGCAGTAGACAAATAGAAAGGAATAAAAATAGAATAGCAATAAACTAAAACAGAAGGGCTAGAGGGGAGAAGTGAAACTTAAATTTCCTATTCCAGCTGGGTTTATGACAGTGTCAGGCGAGTGCACTGTTGTGTCATAAAACCTAGAGGGATGGTATGGCTCAAGAGTATAAGGGTTGGCCCGCACCTGAATAATCAAAGAATATGTAATATTCTGTGGCTTTCAATTAGGTGAAGTGACTGTATGTCACTAATTTAGGCCTGGGTGAATTGTGGGTGCTCAGACAAGAACTCAATGGCAGGCAACCTTTCCTCGACGTTCAAACACTCCACTGCGGTGTCCGTGGTCACCTGTCCCCTTTGTAACACGGTGCAACCTCTCAAACAGGGAACATCGGCACAATTGCGCACTTCGGTAAGGTATTTGCGCCAACGGCCCGAGTGACCAGTCAAAATTGAGTTTTCCCTGAACTCAGAGTCTGTCCCCTTTACGGGCAGTTACTCCAAACGGGCGGTTCTGTCGTGCAGAAGCCTGAGCAGGGAAATTAAACAAAATTGCCGTTTGTTGTCACCCCGGGTCTCGTTGCCTCCCTGTACCTGATACACAACTCGCCGATGTCCTTGCGTGTTGCCCGTGATACGAGGTCAGAATGTCCCCGATTCACACACGGTTAGTGTAAGACCGTCAGGCCAGGCAGCTCCACTCACTGGAACTCACTGGGGCGACCGTCAACTCACCACCAGGCGGCAAAGGGCCTTATCTGCAAATACACAAGTGGTCACACAAACACAGCTTAATTGTAAATTTAAATCTCAGTTTAACTCTTGTTTAAACCAAATTTAAATAATTAAGTGTGTATGACAAAAGAAAATGAGCCTACAATGACAGTCAGAATGAGCTAGTTAAACTAGAACTGAAATGAGCAGAGGGGGTAAAACAAAAACAAAATAGTTCAGATGCACTTGATTCAAATTTGCATTAAACGAGTGCGCCGAATAGCAGAATGGGAAAAGAGAAAGCAACGAGGATAATTCAGATGCATTTGATTCAAATTTGAATGAAATCTTTTTCAGTCAAATTTAAATGAGTGCATAGAATAACAGAACGGGAAAAAGAAAGGAGAAAGCCTTCCCTATTTGTAAGTTTCCTTGAAGAGAATTGCTTCTTTTATGAGCAAAATGCCAACTGATTGACACTACTTAATTTTAAAATTCAATTAAATGTTATTTAATTAAATTTAAAATAAGTGTATGAAATAAGGGAGGCTTGGGTGTGCGTGAATGTTATTACTTAGGCAATAACAAACAGGACACAGGGCTAAGAGTGAATAAAATAAAACATTAAGTAATAAAAGGGAATGAATTTCCAAAGTAAAAATAAAGAAATAACTTGAGAGGAAGAGAGAGAACAGACAAAAAGGGAATAGATGAAATAAAACAAAGTAGAATAAAATAAACTAGAATAAAATAAGAGTAGATCGGTGAACACAGGGAAAGAATTCAAGGAAAAGAGAATTGACTTATCTGGTAGTGTCCACCAGGGGGCGCACTCTCAGAAAGTGAATTCCCTTGTTGGAAGGGAAACTTAATTTAAATTAAAAATGTAAACGTGTTCAAATTAAATTTAAATCAGTAAACCACATTCCCACAATGATTGGAAAGCATAACCACCAAAAGCAAATTACTTTTACAACTCCCCGCAGTATAGAGAAGCAAAAGATAACTTGGAGATAATTTCAGTTCAAAGTATGGAGCGGCTTTAACTCAGAACGTCCACGCGGTGGCGTCACTGAGTCCACACAACCAATAAGTAGGGAGGGGTGGCACACCTGAGCAGACTGCCCTCTGGCGTCTGGTCAGAGTTACTGCATCCCCTTTCTTTAATTCGTGATATAAAAACCAACGCGCTTGTGGGGGTTCTGGCCCTTACGCTGTTTTAACTGCACGATCACGATTACAACTAATAAATATATATGTACCGTTTTACTCACGGGTACACAACTCTGGGAATCAGTCCCTTTGGTGCAACTTTAATGCACGCGAATATGTAACTTTTGCGGGATTGCTTCGCCGCTGTTACTAATCAACATTGGATCAGGATGCTGATATAGCTCCAAACTCTCACACATCAATCGTTAAAGCAGATGACTGCTCTCCGATTAGATTTGTAAGGGGGATCACGTGGTTTGGTTAGCTAGGCCGAACGACGTAACCCAGGAGCGCCAACTATTGTGAATTATTTGGACGACACAATTAATTCAGATTTAATAGTGGCAGATAATAATAAGGCCTTTTTAGAGATAGGTGGGAGAAACTCGTCCCACAAATCTTTCAAAGCGCTGAATACGACTCAATTCGTTTATTCAAGCGGAAATTAATATTCAAAACTGTAACTTACTGCAAAGATTGTCGTCCTTCACAGATACGAGCTTGAAATATCAATAGACTGCAGTGTATTTCACGGTCAACCAAGGCTAGGCCTGCAGTGTTTTTAGACACAAACAGCAGCTTGTTAACGGTGCGTAGTGAGGACCCGTGCGTCGTCTCACTGAAATAAAGCGCGCATGCACATTACATCATACAAAACTATTCTACATTGCTCTTTTACCGAAAACCAAGTTTAAAACGTTGCCCGCATTCTCCACCAAATAATATATGTAACGAATGTAGCGGTTCGTACAGTTATTAATTAATTTATGGATGAAATATGAATATAATAATTCATAAGGTTATGAATAAATTATGATTCATATATCAACCCAACGGGGAATTAAACATATATTGTGAATCAATTACAACGAATCATAATCAATTACATATATGATTAGTTCTGGTTTAATAATTATCTAGAGAAACTGTTCGTTTGTCCAGCAAACTAAGTCCCTCACAGAATATTATAAACAGAGTTATTTTCTGGCCATGAAAATAACTAAAGCATAAAGCGATCGAAAAACGTTAAAGTGACTTGGTCTTCAGTTGAAAGAACAACAGAACAATCGAGCATGAATTATGTGTTTAATATATGCAGCTACGGCTACCGAGATTATACGTCTAAAATATATACAGAAGTATACACATATATATACACAAGAGTGAGAATGAAGAAAAGACATGGAAAGAAAGATGATCAAAGAATGGCAAATTACACAGTCAAACCTTTTCGCGAGAGCCAGCACAGAAATCAGTTTAAACACATTTCAGGTAAATTATAATACTTGCTTATTGGTTCAAGTCCTTGTGTAGCAGTTTCAATGCGCCTGGCTGGGTTGGTCCTTTCCGAGAGGGTTTCTCCGGCGGGGTTTTCAAAAGAGGTTTAAACTGAAGAGTAACTTAGCCGAAGAGAGAGAGAGTCTAAAGAAGTGGTCCTCCCGAGCTGCGCGCGTGGTTGGGAAGCGCGGTCACCTGAGGCGTCCGTGCACAAGGTGCTCGTGAGTTAGTCGGGAGACAAAGGAGAAGAAGAAGAGGGGGCGCGAAGAGAGACAAGAGAGAGCGAAGGTGTGTGTCGTTGTCTTTATGGAAACCCAAGCTAACACACCTCCTGAATTGTAGCAGCCAATAGAGGCGCAGCACTATTTGGCGGGCAAAGTTGCTTTGTTTGGTCTCCTAGCTGAATTTGCATACTTAATGCCCATCAGATCGGATTTCGAGATGGAGTGGGTTCTTCACAGGATCATTAAACACATAGAAAAATGCATTTGTCCGTTTTGTGACATGTCTCAATGAATAGCTCGAGTCCGGAGCTTTGAAACGAGATCAAACTCGATAGGTCAGAAAGGCATAGAAACCAAGTTATGTTTTACAGACAAAATTATATCGTTAAAATGCACACTAGCACAAATACACTCATTTAAACACTAGGAAACATGCATAGGCTCTAAAATATATCATATATATATTCCAGCATAGTGGTAGTTCACATATACAGTTAAAAATGTATGATTGTGTGTTTCTGTATGTGCCTGTGTGTGTGCTTTTGTGTGTTCCTGTGTGTGTGGGGTGTTGGAATGTGGATCTGGTCAGTCTCTGGGGGGGGTGCTCCTTTTGAAGTCACCAAAGAGAGGAAGTTGGACTTTACTGTTTACCATCGCTTGTCCACAAAAGTGTCAAGTGGGCTCATCTTATGGCAGACTATGCGGAGCCGAGATGGTTTTACAACCCAGTCCAGCATGCTAAAAGCGTTCTGAACATTCCCAAGTTTATTGATTATCCTGATACGTGTGCATATGCTACAGACACCTGTCCTGCAGTGGCTGCCCAAGCCGCATGACCTGCCGTGGCTGCCTGAGCCACCTGACCCGCCGTGGCTTCCTGACCCGCCGTGGCCGCCCGAGGCTCCTGACCCGCCATGGCTGCCCGTGGCACCTGACCCACCATGGCTGCTTGAGTTCCTGGACCTGCCCTGGAGACCTCCATACCCGCCTGCACATCCAGTATCTCCTGCCTGTAGGTCTCCAGGGCACCCACCCCCCCTCCCCAGTTGTGCCATCTACGGCGTGAGGACGCGCCTTCCGGGAGGGGGACATTCTGTCACGAATCCTGTCAGTTCCGGACTACATTTCCCATCATCCCCCCTGTCAATCACATGCACTCACTCCACCTATCACCTGTTGCCACATCCACCCTAGCGCACCACACTGATCATCACACCCAGCTGCAGCTCATTTTCAGGACTATAAAGGACTCACACTCACACCACCAGTTTGCGAAGTCTTGATTACCCAGTGTGTCATTTCTGAGCGTTTCCTTGTTTCCTATCTGCCTGTGTTTGATCTTGCCTGTTCCTGTTTATTGACCCGTTGCTGCCTGTCCTGACTCTTGCCTTGTATACTGTTCTGTGAATGATATCCGCCTGCCTCGATCTACTGCCTGTACCCTGACTACGTTTCTGCCTGTTCCTTACTGTTCCTGTTTGCCCCTGATCGACCCAGCCTGTACGACTATGCTCACTGTAAATAAAAGCTTGCATATGGATCTCTGCCTCAGTCCAGCTACGTTACAATTATATTACTTTTGCATCAGATTACACAAAAAAAAAGTTAATGCTGCTGTGAGGGTGTTTCTAATACAGTGGCTGTGGGAGTGACGGTAAAATTGATGTCTTTCTCTCTTCTGACTGCTATTATCAATCTCTCTTTATTTTTTTTCTCTTTTTGAAAGTTGTGAAAACACTATTTAAAGGAGCTTTTCTTTTGCTATTTGAGCAAATGGGAACACACAAAAAATATATATTTAATGTAGACTTTCATTCACCACTGTCTAGAAGGTTATTATGATAACTTCTGATTCTTCTGAGAAACCAGGAAATGTGAAAAGGGTCCAATATGGCTCAAGTTAAAGTTGTTAAAGTGGCCAGGCTCCCAGCAGGGTTGAGACTTTACTGTAACCTTGGTAACATGAGAATCAAACTCATGTAAACAAATCAGTGTGGTAAACAGCATTGCCACACCCATTTATTAGAAAGAGGATGAATGAAAAGAAACAACAGGGGAAATCACCTCCAAGTGTTGCACACCGGTACAATAAAAAGTTAATATCTGATAGGGCGAATTCTTGGTTACTGTAGGAATGTGCACTGAAAAAAAAAAACATATTGAACAGATGAGTGTTGGGTCTTAGTGTAGGTTTGGCCAGTGGTGAACAACATATCTGAGGAGGAATGTTCAACTGACTGTATATGAAATGCCAACTTGGACAGCAAAAATGTGGTAAAATAATAAAAAGCAGTTGATTAATAAGAAGCCTGTTTAAAATGAAAACATTCTTACTTGATGTTTTGTTGAACATATCTGCAGACATTTGAGGCGCTGGCTTTTCACTTTTTAATATTGCTGACTTTAAATATTCACACTGCATTTATGTTCATAATGGAGCTGTACATTTGCAGTAAATTAAATTTCTATTTATTTTCTAGTTATTTGTATCTAGCTGCATGTTTGTAAAAGAAATTTGAGATAGCTCACCACATGTTCAGTTTCAGAACAGGAACTGAGGAGGGTGAGACACATGGTTATTAGAAGGCCTTACCATAGAAAGGTCAAATATCACTATACTTAGAACTTTCTAAGATACCAGTTGACAGTTGTTGACAAAGCCATTGGGGTGGATCACATGTATTAAAATTTGTTTGGCAGATAATTAAAAAAATTGTAATGTGTTCTCTTTTTTTTTCACAGGCCTAGCATAAACAAGTGTAAACCTAAGCAGGCCTACATAAGCGTAAACCATGTGGGGCACACATATACATGTTGGCTGGGTGTATGTATGTATGTATATATATATATATATATATATATATATATATATATATATATTATATTGAACAAATGTTAGTTATTATTTTGGAATAAATATAGAAATGCGTAAAAACACTAACTAATTTATATTCGGTTTTAATAAATTACATAGTGTGAAAATACAAAATAGAATTATATTTGGTCTCTTTATGTAATGTGTATTTATCCAGGAAAATTGTGTAACAGGGACATACATTTACATTTGATATATAAAAAAATTGAGGACTTTGCCTCCTCATTTTAAAACACCACCGCACACCACTGACTCAGATCTATATTACTTTGCGTCCTGATTAAACTTACCAATTTACAAAATTAACAGAATGCATAGCTGATATAAAAAAATGAATGACTATTAATTTCCTACTTCTAAATTCTGAAAAAAAAAAAACTGAGATTATAATTATTGGATCAAAAACCTCTGCACTTAATAACCTAGAATACTGTCTAACGCCTCGTGACTAAACAACGGGCGCCAATGTGAGTGTGCACACCGACGCGAAAAAAGCGAGGCGTAAAAGCGTCATTTTTTTAAAAACGCCTCGGGTTCGTTTTTTTTGGTTTGACGCGCCGCGTTAAAAACTGGCCGACCAATGAGATTGGCGCTTTTGTTCACGTGCCTGGAGCTGCTGAAGTTACAGTAAAACACGACTTGGTGGCGCTCAAGCACAAAACGGTCTTGCCGAGCACACAAGACGACGAAGAGAAAGTAGACGAGGAAGACCCCTACAAACTATCCCTGCGTCTCAAACAGCTCCCTAGCTTCCTAGGTCATGTATCAGTATACCATGTAAATGAATGTGGCCGAATCCCTGATCAGTGCCCTGACTAGTGAAGTAGAGAGCTGATTGAGACGCACACTATGGGTGCTCTGCCACAGATGTGTATTATTTCTGTATTTTTACTTTTTTTTCCTTTTACATTCAAGAAATATAGTTGAGAATGTCTGTTTCATAAGTATGTTTATTTACACTACCGTTCACTTGCACTATATATATATATATATATATATATATATATATATATATATATATATATGTATGTATGCCATTTTATATATGCATTTTTTTTTAATCTTCTTTAACTTTATTAATATCATATGTTTATTTGCACTACCGTTAAGCACAAGCGCCACATACTGTCAGGGAGTGAATTTGCACTTTCACTCGGCGCATCGCCGGTGAAAATCGCTTGGGTGTGAACACAAAAAACGTCTCGAAAAACGCTGACGATAAACGCGTGCGATATTCGTCCCAGTGTGTACGGGCCTGTTCACACCTGGACGAATATCGCACGCGATTTTCGCCGACGTTTAACGCCTCGTGACTAAACAAAGGGCGCCAATGTGAGTGTGCACACTGACGCGAATAACGCGAGGCGTAAAAGCGTCATTTTTTAAAAAACGCCTCGGGTTCGTTTTTTTGGTTTGACGCGCCGCGTTAAAAACTGGCAGACCAATGTGAGTGGCACTTTTGTTCACGTGCCTGGAGCTGCTAAAGTTACAGTAAAACACGACTTGGTGGCGCTCAAGCACAAAACGGTCTTGCTGAGCACACATTGATACCAAGATGACGAAGAGAAGAACGACAAGTCGAGGAAGACCCCTACAAACTATCCCTGTGTCTCAAACTGCTCCCTAGCTTCCTAGGTTGTGTATCAGTATACCGTGTAAATGAATGTGGCCGACTACTCCCTGATCAGTGCCCTGACTAGTGAACTAGGGAGCTGATTGAGATGCACGCTATGGATGCACTGCCAGTTCTTGGCCACACCAATACATACATGTATATTATTTCTGTATTTTTACTGTTTGTTTTTTTCTTTTACATTCAAGAAATTTAGTTGAGAATGTCTATTTCATAAATATGTTTATTTGCACTATTTCTGTTTCCGTTTCTGACTACCATCTCTCGTATGTCATAATATGCCATTTAATATCTGCATTTTTATCTTCTTTAATTTTATTAATATCATAAATGTTTATTTGCACTACAGTTAAGGACAAGCGCCACATACTGTCAGGGAGTGAATTTGCACGTCCACTCTGCACATCGCCAGTGAAAATCGCTTGGGTGTGAACACAAAAAACGTCTCGAAAAATGCTGGCGATAAACGTGTGCGATATTTGTCCCGGTGTGGACAGGCCTTAACACTTGATGGCTGCTCTGTTAAGTCTTCATCATCAGTTAGGAACCTGGATGTGCTCTTTGATACCAGTCTTTCATTTTAAAGACACATTTCTAGCATCTGTAAAACCGCATTCTTCCATCTTAAAAATGTATCTAAACTGTATCTAAATGTTCTTAACGACAAATGCGGAACAGTTAGTTCATGCGTTCATGACCTAGATTGTTGTAATGCTCTACTGGGTGGTTGCCCTGCATGCTTAATAAACAAACTCTGGCTGGACCAAAACACAGCAGCTAGAGTTCTTATTAGACGTATGACCATATTAGCCCCATTCTTTCAACACTGCACTGGCTCACTATTAAACATTGTATGCTTAAAAGCTTGCTAATTTCTAACAAAGCACTAAATGGTTTAGCTCTCCAGTACTTGAGCAAGCTCTTAATGCATTATAGTCCTTCACTTCTATTGCTATCTCACCTAATCTTTGTAACAGTCTTCCTAGCATTGTTTGGGAAGCAGACAAACTCTGTCAGTTTAAATCTAGACTAAAAACACATCTCTTTAACCTGGCATACACATAAAACATGATCAATTTCTATTTTCAAATAAGTTAAAGAATTGTTAGGCTACATAAATTAGGTCAGCTGGAATTGACCCTTTGCAAAGACCAGCCCCCCTTAGTTACTGTTGCTTTGTCCGACAAGCCGCGGCGCTGTCACGCCACACAGAGTGAAAAATACATTGCAGAGCAAAGAGGACACTGACAACACGTCGACAGACAAGACAAAGCAGGTTACTTATGATATTAAACAAAGTCCCAGCTTTCAAACTGTGTAGTTTTTTTTTTTAATTCAAACAATAAAAAACGTTTTGTGGCTCTTTAAGGTGTCATGACCATGGACGTGATGGATTGCTGTAGCGTCTCAGCTCAAGAGGCTCGAAAACCGATCATCTCTTCCTACTAGTCCATTTATAGCATCAAATAAACATGAATGAACATGAGAATGAATGTTGTTTCAAATGCGGAAAGATGTCAATATACACAATTTTTCAAGTTTAACTCCACCGAGGTTAATCTTCAAACTCCTGACTGCTTTGTCGGACAAAATGGCGGATTCGGCGTTCTGATTGTTTAGATCGATTGTCAATCAAACTTCCTGACCCGCCGTGGCCGCCCGAGGCTCCTGACCCGCCATGGCTGCCCGTGGCACCTGACCCACCGTGGCTGCTTGAGTTCCTGGACCTGCCCTGGAGACCTCCATACCCGCCTGCACATCCAGTATCTCCTGCCTGTAGGTCTCCAGGGCACCCACCCCCCCTCCCCAGTTGTGCCATCTACGGCGTGAGGACGCGCCTTCCGGGAGGGGGACATTCTGTCACGAATCCTGTCAGTTCCGGACTACATTTCCCATCATCCCCCCTGTCAATCACATGCACTCACTCCACCTATCACCTGTTGCCACATCCACCCTAGCACACCACACTGATCATCACACCCAGCTGCAGCTCATTTTCAGGACTATAAAGGACTCACACTCACACCACCAGTTTGCGAAGTCTTGATTACCCAGTGTGTCATTTCTGAGCGTTTCCTTGTTTCCTATCTGCCTGTGTTTGATCTTGCCTGTTCCTGTTTATTGACCACTGACAACACGTCGACAGACAAGACAAAGCAGGTTACTTATGATATTAAACAAAGTCCCAGCTTTCAAACTGTGTAGTTTTTTTTTTAATTCAAACAATAAAAAACGTTTTGTGGCTCTTTGAGGTGTCATGACCATGGACGTGATGGATTGCTGTAGCGTCTCAGCTCAAGAGGCTCGAAAACCGATCATCTCTTCCTACTAGTCCATTTATAGCATCAAATAAACATGAATGAACATGAGAATGAATGTTGTTTCAAATGCGGAAAGATGTCAATATACACAATTTTTCAAGTTTAACTCCACCGAGGTTAATCTACAAACTCCTGACTGCTTTGTCGGACAAAATGGCGGATTCGGCGTTCTGATTGTTTAGATCGATTGTCAATCAAACTCCCGGCGAAGGGTCAATTGGGAACACTTCCTATAACACCCAATGTACTTGTTACATCATAACAAGAATGGCATCTACGCTAATATCAGTCTCTCTGTTAATCCTGAGGCTTACCATAGTCAGCCGGATCTGGGCTGTATCCAGATCAGAAGGAGGACCTGTGCCCAAACAAGACCACAACACATCCCATAAGTGTCAACTGAGAAGTAGAACATCCCCTGTGAAGGCCTCATCAACACGACAGCCAATGGCACAGATCCTCAACAAACCCGTCTCCATACCAGCGTGAGGAATCCAATCTTCAACCAGATGGAACTGGATTAAATATTTTGAATGTTCCAATCTCAATCGGAATGCTGAATCATACATTTTATTAGGGATCCCAATTTGTCAGTTCACTTCTGACGTACGTCGAACTGCTTTGAAACAATCTGCATTGTAAAAAGTGCTATATGAATAAATGTGACTTGAGTTGACTTGATAAGATGTACCCCCACATAGATGCCACTAAATCTCATTTCAAAGCATTTATTGAATGGTTGCTCAGCTTACACAACAAGGGTTGACATTGCCTTAACATCTGCTCTTGGAATTGTTTTGTGAATCAGGGCATTCTCTTTCATTCAGAGAAATGAGTCACCGATACCAGAGAGAACTTCCTTGAGTGTGTGCGGAGTTCCCTGCACTTACTGTATGAGTTTGCAATATTGAGCAAGCAAAATTCATTTTTTACATTAAGTTTATGTATTTATGGCTATTTATAATAAATATCTCATTCTATTAAAGTTTCAACGATAAGTTTTGAGCCTTGTTGTTCTGATTTTTACATTCTTATAATGATTTTGCAATGCATTTTGAATGCAGGTGTAGGTGAGGGTCATCTTACTACTACATCTTACTACTTCACTGTTTTCTCTTTTACTATAGTAGTTGAATTTGCAAATAGATGTAATAAACCTGCACAGAGCTGATTAGAAATCTCCCTGATGTGTTGCATCAGAACTTGGAAGTTTAAAAAAAACTATGGTGCTTTCATGGTGTTTCCTTTCTCTCCCTAAGATTGTTGGAAGTTCAAATTTAGGCCAAAAACGTGCGTGTCATGATGTACTTTATTGATCATAGACAATATGACTTTTTTCCCCATATAACACAAAAGGAGATATATACTTGGATTTAGAGTAAAAAATGTAAAAATAGAGATCAGCTCAATTAGTCTTATATCAAAAAAAACATTTTCTCAGTTTGTGTTGGCATGCAGTGTTTTGACTCTGTAGGGCAGCTTAGTCTCTTATATGCTCGTTTATTTGCCATCTTGCAGGCCTCCCCTGAAAATCTGGAATGCCTACTCATCTGCCTCACTAGAAAGGTTGTGTAATATTGTTTATGTATGTTTTATTGCTTTTA
Source organism: Megalobrama amblycephala (assembly GCF_018812025.1). Classification (NCBI taxonomy): domain Eukaryota; kingdom Metazoa; phylum Chordata; class Actinopteri; order Cypriniformes; family Xenocyprididae; genus Megalobrama; species Megalobrama amblycephala. The sequence continues at coordinate 20,391,292 of NC_063056.1, read as the reverse complement.
TGTTCTGGTAGGCCATCAAATGAATTGTCATTGACTTTTAGCAGCATAACTGTACATTGCTTTGAGCACTTTATTTTGCAGATCAATGAAAAGCAGCAATGTTCTTTTAAGTACTTGATTTTCAACTATATACTTATTTGACAGACTACATAATTTTTCTAAGCATGCCTGCATATTCTGACAGTAAGATATACTTCTTACTCCATAGAGGATTTGAAATACAAGAATACACCTTCCTGTACAGTATAGTTTATTTCCAAAATCTTCAGTTTATCTACAAAAGAAAATAACTTGGAGTTTAATTCTTCCTTTTCTGCCAGAAATTCTGCCAGATTTGCATCACAGGCTTTTTTAACCCATAAATATTGATTTCAATTATCCTGATGTGTTCTGTAATAACAGATTGTTAACTGTTTAACACACTAATATCAGAACAAATATTTTGATCTTTTATTTCCCTAATATGTGCAGTATTTCATTGCATTTCAGGTGTTATCAGTGCTCCAACTCCATTTTCTGAAGGTAAGGTTTCTAAAATCTTAAGTCTTTGATCGCTAGTTTGACAAGTTCACGAACAGCTGATTAATGACCGATGCGATCAAATTTTACCTCAGACGAATCCTGGCAGTGTCAGGAGATTTGGCGCACAGTCCTGCAGTGTGATGTCTCCTACGACGGACGACAAGTGAGTAGTGAACACACACACCCGGAGCAGTGGGCAGCTATTTTTGCTGTGGGGGAGCGATTGGGGTTAGGTGCCTTGCTCAAAGGCATCTCAGACATTTCCTGCCAGTATTGATTATTGAACCTGCAACCTTCGGGTTACCAGTCTGACTCTCTAATCATTAAGCCATTACTGCACCCATGTATTGAGTAATGTACACGTATTGTAATGTAATAATGAGTCAGCGTTCTGATGTGCAACACAGAAGCCCTGCACTGCATTCAGAAACCCTTGGATTTCATCAAAAATATCTTAATTTGTGTTCTGAAGATGAACAAAGGTCTCACAGGTTTGGAACGACATAAGGGTGAGTACTTAATGACAGAAATTTCATTTTTGGGTGAACTAACCCTTTAACTTAATTTAATTAAAGCGGAGGGGGTTGAATTGAAATGGTCTGTAACTCTGCTCATAAAGGACTCCTCTTTCTGACCTGGGTACTTTCCGCTAGACTGTACTGTAGCCATTGATTTTTATTTATGTGTCTGCTATACATTTGTGTGAAGTGTCTGGCACTGCCATAGGTTTTATGAGATTTGTGTCAAATTTCTGTTAGGTGAAAGCATTATGCTTAGAATTGCACTGCATCACTTTGTAATGACTTGCGTATGTCTCAAAAAAGCACTCAAAACCCCTGCTGTCTATGTTTAGAATCTTGATGGGGGATTTCTGTTAATAAAATGCTTTTGGTATGTTTCTGATTAATTTCTGTACAGCTGAGATAATTTTACAAAGCAGTTCAGCAGCTAAGAAGACAAAAGCAGAACTGTGATGGTCATATTGACTGATGATGGCCCATATTAGATGTGAATGAGTCAAGTCTGTAACTCATTGTGTCATCTGACAGACAGATGTTCTCACATATATGCACACCGAGGGGTTTGTCCGCTATTGAAGAGGTCTTTGAGGTCTCAAACTCATTCAACACCCTGTCAATACAAAATACCCTTGATGCCAATCAGTTCTCCATATCTGAACACTGAATTTAATCTCAAATTCAAACTTTCAAGCTCGTCTAGGTAACATTTTACACTTAAATTTGATTTGCTATATAATGTATATGACAGAGCTGGTTAAAATCAGCAGTTCCAATTTGATTGGCTTGCTGTTTCACAACATTTCGTCACAGATGTTTCTGCTGGGAAACATTTCTGTTTACATGTTACCAGCAGCAACAAAAGATCTTACTGTAAAAGTTTACTTTGTTGACATAATACTATTCTCATGACCACATGTTCTCTTCTCTTTATTACTGTAATTGCTATTCTCCTCCTACATCATGCAGGATAATACAGACAAACATTACTGAAAGGGGGGAAGGGGCACATGAAGTTTAAGCATTTCTCAGAGGTTACAGCTGTAGGTTACCAAGAATCAAACCCTGTTTATAAAGGAAGGAAGCATTTACTGCTGGTGCAGCCAATCACATTCCAGTAAGATCACCTCATTTGTCACCTCAGAGAATGAATTCACCTCAAAATGTAAATTGTAGTAACCTTTTGGCTGAGCATCGTCTGACAATTATTTAAACCACTCGCATGCCAAGGAAAACAAATCACACCACTTTTCATTTTCTCCTCATAGCTCTTTTCCAACAAGAAAGAAAGCTCCACTGTTAAACCACCTTCTGACTGAGATTCATTTGTTTGTCATTTGTTTGATTCTTTCTCTATTTAGATGAAGTGCGTAGAAAAAACTCTGTACTACTCTGTCCATTTTGCTGAGTCATCCATCATTTTCATACACTCCACCTCCCTCTTCACTAAATGGGCCTGTGCATCTGTACTTGTGCTGTAAATGTGTGTGATATGTGGTTTCCAGGAAGTGTCGTCTTGCCACGCACAGTGATAAATCAAGACTTTGCTATGTGTGTGCGGGTGTTGACTATTCCTTTTACCCTGAGCACCATCATTTTCTAGGTCTCTAGCCCAATCATGTTATCATGAAAACTGTTTTTTTTGTTGTTGTTATTGTTGATTTGTAAAACCAAGCCACACAAAAAAGATCTATATCTTTATAAACTCAGCAAAAAAGAAGCATCCCTTTTTCAAGATACTGTATTATAAAGCTAATTTTGTACAAATCCAAATAAGCATTGCATAAACTGCAATGTTCATAATGTAAGACGTCTAAGACCGTGCTACAGGGGACAGGAAGATCAGACAGCTGATCTTCCTTGCAGTGCAAAAACATGTATAATCATTAGGGGTGTGACGAGACGAGACAAGACACAAGATTGAGTTCACGAGAACGAGACGAGATTTTTACACAGTTTTTTTAAGAAATCCTCAATGATGAAATACATGACTAAAGAAATGGTCTGCAAGTGCATTTGAAATGTTTTAACTAATCAACTTGTAATGAAAATAAGGCATTTCAGTTCTACTTTCTGAGTATGAATTATCATATGCAGTAAAAGACAATACTCAAGCACTGTAACACCTCTACACCGGATGTCTACAACGGATGCGAGTGGCGCGATGCGACGCCACAAAAGACAATAGAATCCATTATAATCAGTGATGTTGTCTACACTGGATGCAGCGTTACGTGAGCGGCAAATCTCCAACAGTAGACTGTTGCCTTGTTCTGTTTATGATGTACTGACATGAAGGACAAATGCTTTGTAATGGGTGCTTTGTCGTGTCCAGTGTAGACAGCTTTTAGCTGCTGCAACATAAGCAACAATGGCCGCGTCTAGTGTAGACACGGTGTAAAAGGTTTTGCCACAAACTCAACTGACTGGCTTCAGTCTCTTCAGATCTTTGAACTGTACATGATTTATGAGCTTCTACAACTTTTGACCTCCTAACTGATCTCCTATCCACAAATTGATCATAGAAATAAAAACAGTATAAATAAAAATATGTAACACAGCTTTAGTCTTAGTCTTACTAAGTGCAAACAATAAGTGCAACCATAATCAAAGTTATCAGAGACCAAATTTTTCTTCAAGCATGATACAGAGCTAAGAGAGCTTTCATATTTGGAGATATTTGCATGCATCAGGGAGCCGCTTTCAACATGCGTGGTATTGAAATCGGGTTTGAATTTCGATTTCATGTGCAGAACAAGATAATACATTTGTCAGACGCTGAGGCTCTGATGTGCAACGTATCCTCCGCCATGGTCTTGTCAGTCATCTCGTCACTTACTCTCGTCACGTGATCAGTGAACTCTGATTCCTGCTGCACTACGGACGACTCTGCAGCTCCTGTATGAGCTGGATGGAATTGAAGTGACCGTTATCCAACTGAATTAAATGGTTTTCTATAAAAATGTATATTTCTATAAAAAGCAAAACGACAGTGGAGCTTGCAAGTGTCTTGGTGGAAGAGTGGAGTAACATTTCACAGCAAGAACTGTCTTCAATAGTCCATGAAGATGAGATGCACCGTATTTTAAAGGTGTCCTAGAACGTTTTTCCACAAGATGTAATATAAGTGTAAGGTGTCCCCTGAATGTGTCTGTGAGGTTTCAGCTCAAAATACCCCATAGATTTTTTTTAATTCATTTTTTTAACTGCCTATTTTGGGGCATCATTATAAATGCACCGATTCAGGCTGCTGCCCCTTTAAATCCTATAAGCTCCCCGCCCCCCGAGCTCGAGACTATCAGTTCATTTATGTAAATGAGGAAAGCAAAATAAAGTAAACTGTGACATATTATACCCAAAAATTCTTCATACAGTGGACTACTAGTAAAATGTATAAAAATTTGGGGCCAGCAATTATTCAGACACTTTGACCTGACTATGTTTTGCTTAAGTGTTATCTGACATAATTAAGTTTAATTTTTTCTGACAGTTTAACTCTGAGATCTTGTCATATTTTAACTATAGTGAATGAACTGTAATAATGAAAGGAATGTTCAAGGTGTCTGAATAAATTTTGGTTTGACTATATATAATAATATATTATGATTTGGTCTTATGAGCAGCTAACTATCACATGAGTAAGAGAGGAAGTCTGAAGGGGATTAGAACATCACTCTCACATATATTTTCCCTCTAATATCTCCCTTCTCACCAACATTTGTATTCCATGCATGACAAATGTTGTGAATGTGTAATAGGGAAGTAAGCTGGAAGATTTAGTCATATATTTGACCTTTTTCTGCAGCTTTGCAATAGCAAAAACAGTTCATGTCCTCCTGACATGCCATCTACTCTTTTATGTACACTATTTAAAGTCCTTGACTAATTCCTTCCACACCGATCAATGCATTATGAAAACATCCTGCAAGTTCATAGACATTACAGAGGTTGTTTCCTATAATCAAAAAATAATGTCATGCATTTAGTTTGCATTTGAATTGAGCTGCATAACTTAAAATAAGACAGATTGTATTCATACACTTGTTAAGAACACAGACATGGCATTAGTTGTGACACTGAGTAGTTGAATACACTCTTGTCAAGTGAACAAAATGTATTTTCTGATTCATTTAGAGACTTTAGCAATAGGGAATTTGAATAAGTATAGCACTATAAATACTGACAAAAGTTTACTTTTTAACAACACAAGTATAACTATCACTATTGATCAACTTATTGGCTTTCACTCTTAAAGGGATAGTTCTGTCATTTACTCCCCCTCAAGTTGTTTCAAACCTGTATACATTTCTTTGTTCTGCTGAACACAAAGGAAGATATTTGGAAGAATATTTGTACCCAAGCAGATCTTGTCCACACAAGTAGGGAAAAAACTAGTCCCTAATATGATCAGTGTTGGGGAAATTTACTTTTAAAAGTAAAGCATTACAATATTGTGTTACTCCCTAAAAAAGTAACTTATTGCTCTATTTAGTTACTTTTTATGGAAAGTAATGTGTTTCGTTAATTTTGCATTATTTTTTCTCACCTGGGCAGTTTGTTTGTTTGTTTTTATAACAACAAAAAAAAAGTTCTATTTTTGGAAAATGTAAAGACCCTTTCACACCAAAAGCAAAATGAATAAGCCTCAGGCTGAAAGAAATGCAAATTCACGGCTGTACAGTAGAGGGTGCAGAAGAATAGGATGCAGGAGAAGAAGTAAATAAGTAAATATTTGTTCACATTTAGTCTAGAACTAATCTAGAATAACCATCATGTTTACACAGCGCACACAATGACTGCAATCCCAATTTTTATCAACATGCGGACAGGAGAGGTGTCAGTCAAGAAAACAAAGTAACTTGTGTTACTAATTTAAAAAAAATATTTAGTTGTAAATTTTAAAGTAATGCGTTACTTTACTAGTTACTTGAAAAAGTAATCTGATTACTTAACTCGTATTACTTGTAATGCGTTACCCCCAACACAGGATATGATAAATGGCTGTACACTTTATGCAGGTACACAGATTGTACTGTAGTTAAACAGCATATGTAAATGTCATATATTAAAATATTTTATATTAAAGTCACCAAATCAATATCTTGTTTGTTGTGGTATGTTACATAGAAGGATTTCAAGATGTGAAAGTGCTTTATATTTGTCTGCTTATTTGTACCTCCCCCCATACCCTCTGGTACTTTCCAAGTTTCCTTGGACACACACACCTCCACACAAGCACGTCCACGCAAGCAGGCACACACACACACACACACAACGTGGCCAATATGGGAAAAAAAGAAGACAAAGATTACATGGGAAAATGTGTTGTGGAATTTTCCATTCATTTAAAATCAAAATATTTTTGATGTTATATGATGTTATATGTATATATCAGCAATGAGTAAAGTGACAGAACAATCATTTGTTTACCAACTCAGAATTTCACAAATAATGCTGACATCATTTCAGTCAGTAAATCACCAACAAAATTCATAAAATTTAAATTCTACCTTCTGCCTACACCTCACTGATCACCTCACTTCACCTATGATATTTCAACAATTAAAATACAAACCCGATTCCAAAAAAGTTGGGACACTACAAATTGTTAATAAAAAAGGAATGCAATAATTTATAAATCTCATAAACTTATATTTTATTCACAAAAGAATACAGATAACATATCAAATGTTGAAAGTGAAACATTTTGAAATGTCATGCCAAATATTGGCTCATTTTGGATTTCATGAGAGCTACACATTCCAAAAAAGTTGGGACAGGTAGCAATAATGTCACAGAACCCTTGTTTCCCTGGACTCCATATCCCAAGATCCTCCTGTTTCCACACCTGCACTCACTTCCCTCGTCAGCTCCTCATCAGCACTCATCACCTGCACCTGGACTCTATTGTCTGCACTCCCATATATTGCACTCACTCCCTTCACTCCTCGTCCGTTCTCTGTTTGTGTTAAGCGTATGTTTGGTTTCTCCTTGCCTTTGTTTGATTAAAGTTCTATGTTATTGTGGAAATCCGTATCTGCCTCATCTCTACACCACCATACCGTAACAGAAGAACGGACCAAAAACGACCGGATTTTCCACAAAAAAAAAAAGATGGAGACTTTCCCTGGCTTCCTGGCTCGTGCTCCTCCTATGCCTCTCATCCATCTGTCGGCCGGCGATCGCCTCATCGGGCTCCTGCAGGTTGGTCGTTCGCTGGAGAGGTATGTGGAGGAGTTCGTTGAGCTCGCTTATGTGTCTGACTGGCCTGAAGCAGTTTTGATCTCCCTGTTTCTGGATGGACTAGATGATGACACCATCCGTTTTAGTGAACCCGATTATCGTTTCTCCTTAAGCGAAACCATAAATTCCATTTTGTGGTTAAATGATTCCAAATTTATCGTTGATTGGGTTCAGGATGGGTGTCTGTCTCTAGTCCATCCAGAGACACGGTTGGCCGGGCCAGTCAGTCAACCTCCGGCTTCCTCCGCATACCCCTCCAGCGAACTCCCTGCCTGCCCCACACGGAACCCACAATCCTCAACTGGGTCCCGTAAGCGGAGGAGGAGGAAGCAAGCCGCTCCAGTATCTCCAGAGCCCGCTCCAGTATCTCCGGAGCCCGCTCCAGTCTCTCCGGAGCCCGCTCCAGTCTCTCCAGAGCCCGCTCCAGTCTCTCCAGAGCCCGCTCCAGTCTCTCCAGAGCCCGCTCCAGTCTCTCCAGAGCCCGCTCCAGTCCCCACAGAGCCAGCTCCAGTGCCTGTGGGGATTTTAATTGTATTTGAGGGGATGAACGAGCCCGCTCCAGCCCTTTCCGAGCCTGCAGCTCCAACCCTGTGCGTGCCACCAAGTGAGGTGGCCTGGCTTATAGACTTTTGGACAGAGCCAAGTTCTCCAGTCTCCGCCGAGCCAAGTTCTCCAGTCTCCGCCGAGCCAAGTTCTCCAGTCTCCGCCGAGCCAAGTTCTCCAGTCTCCGCCGAGCCAAGTTCTCCAGTCTCCGCAGAGCCAAGTTCTCCAGTCTCCGCAGAGCCAAGTTCGCCAGTCTCCGCCGCCGAGCAAGCAGCGCCAGTCTCCGCCGCCGAGCAAGCAGCGCCAGTCTCCGCCGCCGAGCAAGCAGCGCCAGTCTCCGCCGCCGAGCAAGCAGCGCCAGTCTCCGCCGCCGAGCAAGCAGCGCCAGTCTCCGCCGCCGAGCAAGCAGCGCCAGTCTCCGCCGCCGAGCAAGCAGCGCCAGTCTCCGCCGCCGAGCAAGCAGCGCCAGTCTCCGCCGCCGAGCAAGCAGCGCCAGTCTCCGCCGCCGAGCAAGCAGCGCCAGTCTCCGCCGCCGAGCCCTCTGCTCCAATTATGAACTTTGCAAAGACTATTTTCCCTCCCTGCCTCCCTCTCCCGCCTCCTCCCACTAATGTACTCACTGCACCTCCACCTCAAGCCCCTTCGCCCAGATCTCCACCTCAGACCTCTGGGCGATTACCTTCACCCTGGCTCCAACCTCCCTCGTCTCCACCGTTGTCCATCAGTCCTCCAGCCTCACAAGTCTCCATCCTGCCCCCGTTCACACCTTGGTCCCTCGTCAGCCTGCCCTCCCCTCTGGACTGCACTCCTCCGTCTCCGCTCCGTCCCTCCGTCCCTCGTTTCCAGTTGGCTTCCTCACTCCCCCTGGTGTTCACTCTGTTGTCTGTCGTCTGTGTTCAACTGCGGCCTTCTGGAGCCCCGGTTGCGCTTCGGTCGGCGGAGCCGCTGGTTCCGCCATCTCCCGCCGGTCCTTCAGCGCCGCCTGGGCTCGGCGACAATTCGGCTTCGGCTCCTGACCCGCAATGGCCGCCCTCGGCTCCTGACCCGCCATGGCTGCCCGCTGCACCTGACCCGCCATGGCTGCCCTCTGCACCTGACCCGCCATGTATGCCCGCTGCATGTCTGCCCGCTGCACCTGACCCGCCATGGCTGCCCGCTGCACCTGACCCGCCATGGCTGCCTTCAGCCCCTGACCCGCCATGGCTGCCTTCAGCCCCTGACCCGCCATGGCTGCCTTCAGCCCCTGACCCGCCATGGCTTTTGAACCTGCCCTGGAGACCTCCACTCCAGTTTGCTCCTCCCCCTGCACCAGCTTGAGGTCTCCAGGGCGCCCGCCCCCCTCCCGGTTGTTTCATCTACGGCGCGAGGACGCGCCTACCGGGAGGGGGGGTAATGTCACAGAACCCTTGTTTCCCTGGACTCCATATCCCAAGATCCTCCTGTTTCCACACCTGCACTCACTTCCCTCGTCAGCTCCTCATCAGCACTCATCACCTGCACCTGGACTCTATTGTCTGCACTCCCATATATTGCACTCACTCCCTTCACTCCTCGTCCGTTCTCTGTTTGTGTTAAGCGTATGTTTGGTTTCTCCTTGCCTTTGTTTGATTAAAGTTCTATGTTATTGTGGAAATCCGTATCTGCCTCATCTCTACACCACCATACCGTAACAAATAAGAGGCCAGAAAAGTTAAATGTACATATAAGGAACAGCTGGAGGACCAATTTGCAACTTATTAGGTCAATTGGCAATTGAAAATGATTGGGTATAAAAAGAGCCTCTCAAAGTGGCAGTGTCTCTCAGAAATCAAGATGGGCAGAGAATTACCAATTCCCCCAATGCTGCGGGTTTCTCAGAGAAAAATTGTAAAGAGTTTGAAGTTATCATAATCTATAGTGCATAATATCATCCAAAGATTCAGAGAATCTGGAACAATCTCTGTGCGTAAGGGTCAAGGCCGTAAAAACCATACTGGATGCCCTTAGACAGCACTGCATCACATACAGGAATGCTACTGTAATGGAAATCACAACATGGGCTCAGGAATACTTCCAGAAAACATTGTCGGTGAACACAATCCACCATGCCATTCGCCGTTGCCGGCTAAAACTCTATAGGTCAAAAAAGATGCCATATCTAAACATGATCCAGAAGCGCAGGCGTTTTCTCTGGGCCAAGGCTGACCCATTTAAAATAGACTGTGGCAAAGTGGAAAACTGTTCTGTGGTTAGACGAATCAAAATTTGAAGTTCTTTTTGGAAAACTGGGACGCCATGTCATCTGGACTAAAGAGGACAAGGACAACAAAAGTTGTTATCAGCGCTCAGTTCAGAAGCCTGCATCTCTGATGGTATGGGGTTGCATGAATGTGTGTGGCATGGGCAGCTTACACATCTGGAAAGGTACCATCAATGCTGAAAGGTCTATCCAAGTTCTAGAACAACATATGCTCCCATCCAGATGTTTCCAACATGACAATGCCAGACCACATACTGCATCAATTACAACATCATGGCTGCGTAGAAGAAGTATCCGGGTACTGAAATGGCCAGCCTGCAGTCCAGATCTTTCACCCATAGAAAACATTTGGCGCATCATAAAGAGGAAGATGCGACAAAGAAGACCTAAGACAGTTGAGCAACTAGAAGCCTGTATTAGACAAGAATGGGACAACATTCCTATTCCTAAACTTGAGCAACTTGTCTCCTCAGTCCCCAGACGTTTGCAGACTGTTATAAAAAGAAGAGGGGATGCCACACAGTGGTAAACATGGCCTTGTCACAACTTTTTTGAGCTCAACTTATCAACTTATTTTTCCCTTAAAATGATACATTTTCTCAGTTTAAACATTTGCTATGTCATCTATGTTGTATTCTGAATAAAATATTGAAAAAACCCAATATTGAAAATTGGTTATAGACCACAATATCAGCAAGCATGGCTTCGTACACATAAACATTACAATTCTATCAAACAGAACCAAAGCACAAACATTTGCTTGACCATCCGCAACAGCAGCACATGGAAAAGTTATGTATTTAGCTCCAACTGTCATTGCAGAACACACAATCCTTGTTCCTCGCATCTCCCCAAACAATTCCTCCATATTCTTCTTTTCTTTATGTTGTTTTCGCTGCAAATCAGCGCACGGGCAATTCGTATTTCAAGCTTCTTGCGGACTACTATTTTTAATAATAATCCCACCGTGTGTCTCAATCTGCTCCCTGGTTCAGTAGTCAGGGCACTGATCAGGGTATCAGCCACATTCACTTTCATTATGTACTGATTCACGATCTAGGGAGCTAGGGAGCTGATTGAGACGCAGGGCCAGTCTCACGTGAGAACTTCGGTCTTGCACGCATGATATCGCGTTGTTTCCTTGTCACGTCTCGCGTGTGTTTGGTTGTGAAACGTAGTTTACGTGCCAGACAGAGTTGTCGGCGATTCTTCCTATTGTAAAGTCATGCAGTGTGAAACCTTCTGTCGCCGATCCATCGTGCAGTTTGAACACAGCAGCGACTGAATGCTGGCCAAGGTAGTCATGCAGTGTGAAAAGAACAGTGACCCGACTACTTTGAAAATCGTGCAGTCTGAACTCGGCATTAGTTATTGTGAATAAACCTTGCTGCTTCAATTTGATCCTGCATCCTCTCCTCGTTTACAACCATCCCTGACAGAAGACAGACCCATAAGGATATGGCAGCAAACAACATTCTCTTGGCTGAGGACCGCCTGTGCGGACTGTGGCAGAAGGGCTGGCCTTTGGAGAGGTATGTGGAGGTGTTTCTTGAGCTCTCCCATCAGGTGAGCTGGCCTGATGCCTCCCTCAATGCCTGTTTTCTGATGGGACTGGATCAAGATACAATTCGGTATAGTGAACCTGCTTGTTATTTCTCCCTGGTCGAATAGTTTAAATCTTGTTCTTTATTTAAAGGGTTCTAATCTTGAAGTTGAAGAAGTTAAAGTAAAAAAGTATCCTCCTCATCCAGTCCCATCAGAAACAAACAAGGCCTCGCCAGCTCACCTCTTGCCGGTTCCCTTCACATACCGCACCAATGGCTCTGTCCATTCCTGCTCACCTGTGTTTCCCCGTGGACGTAAATGGTGGTCCCTTCTCAACATGGCTGCCAGTCTAGAGTCCCTTCTCAAGATGGCTGCCGCCCCTTCAGAGCCTCATTGCAAAATGGCCGCCGCCACGCATGAGCCCTCAGTCAAGATGGCCGGTGCCACGCCTGAACCCTCAGTCAAGATGGATACCACCACACATGAGCCCTCAGTCAAGATGGCCGCCGCCACGCATGAGCCCTCCGTCAAGATGGCCGCCGCCACGCTGGAGCCCTCAATCAAGATGGCCGCCGCAGCCACGCCTGAGCCCTCCGTCAAGATGGACACCGCCACAACTGAGCCCTCAGCCGTAATGGTTCCCACGTTTGTGCCCCTTGGCCTATTAGTGGAGTACAAGGGGATGTCATAGGATCCTGAGACCAGCTCCAGACTCCGCTCCAGTCCCCGAGCCCACTCCAGGCTCCGTTCCAGCCCACAAAGCTCGTGTCACATCTTTTCTACTGATATACCTTCATCTAGTAATATACTGATATACCTTCATGATTTTTGAAGGCAGTATAGATGTAAACTTCGCTGTATGATATCCCACAATCTTGTGCTTGCAATTCTGTGACAGCTATGCCATCTGAAAGTTGAAGGTAAGTTGGTGGTACGATTGTGTAAATGTTACCAACTTTTCCAATTGTGATGTTAAATTACTATTGTAGTACTTAAATATTTGCAAAGCTCTGCATCAGAAACCTGTCCGAAATCAAGTTCACACATACATATGATTAAGTAAAGGTTATGTGTATTTGGCATGCTGTCCAGTGGAATGGAATTCTGACCCAAACCCAGTGTACTCCTCCCAGTTGTGGTAAGAATAAATAGAACTAGAAGTGAGGAGACGGGGTGCTGGAGGGATGCTGATAAACTGTCAAACGAACAGAGGTAAGTCTGCTGTATATAACTCTTGTTGTTAATTAAGTTGATTAACTGAATGCGTATCTCTTGTTTTAATTTGATTAATTATCTGAACGTGCTCCTCCCAAACTTTGTTTTAAAACATAATTTCGTGAGGTAGCTTTGTGCACAAATGCTGCGGTAACACTTTAGTATAGGGAACACATATAAACTATTAACTATGACTTTTCCCTCAAAAAACTCCCAATTTACTGTTTATTAATAGTTAGTAAGGTAGTTGTTAAGCTTAGGTATTGGGTAGGATTAAGAATGTAGAATAAGGTCATGCAGAATAAGGCAATAATATGGGCTTAATAAGTACTAATAAATAGGCAATATTCTGATAATAATCAAGCTTGTTAAAAGACCTTAAAATAAAGTGTTACCAATGCTGCTTGTAAAGTCATTGCTGACATAGCAGTGAGCCAATAAGTGAGCTGCCTAAGTTTTCAGATGCAGCCAAAATGTGCAATGCTGGTGGGCCTCCAGGACAGGTTTGGGAACAACTACCCTAGACAATAACAGCCTTTCTCAAGCCAAAGTGTGAGCTGAGAGACATTTCCTTTTTTCTTGTTTGTTTTTTTGTTTGTTTGTTTGTTTGTTTTCCTGCACAACAACAATCCCACTCTGCAGTTCAGAGGGATGGATAAACCTCCATTATCATGGAATGAGCTCATCTTCTTGTAACATTCAAAATAAATACGGGGCAGTTGTCATTGTCCAAAGGCTGATATAAATATTTCCACTACTACTACCCACTGCAACTGTGACCCCACTGCTTTACTGACAATGAAAGTGAATTCACTGAAGGTCTGTTGTGTTTAATCCCCCCCCCCCCCCCCCAAAAAAAAAAAGAAAGAAAGAAAGAAAGAAAGAAAAAGCTTTCTAACCTTTCTCAACATAGCTAGATGAATGTGCTTGAGGTTTAAAGTACTCTGAGTAACACAGAATACAGAGTCTCATTGTTATCATACAACTTAAACAGCAATGAAAGGCAAAGCTGAGCTGGGGAAGTCCACTAAATAAACTGAACATACTGGTAAGAAAGAGAACACTACACAGAAAAAAAGGATAAAGATCATGTTTAAAAAAGAGTGTATTATGAAAACAAAAGAATGGCAAGGTCAAGATAGAAAACTATATGTTCCTTATCACCACTTAAATCACTTTTAACTATCACTAGTCAATGAGTCACATTTTTCCAGACATCTGGCAGATGATAGAAGGTGTGGTGCTGGTGATTCTGTACTGCTCTGTTCTCTCACGTAGCAAAGGGAAAGTTTATTCTCAACAACAAAGAAAGGAAAGGCTTGTGGTCATTTTACACTGATCTGCATGGGGAAAAAAGTTTCAGTTTCATTAGCAACAGCTTGTACGCCCACTTGATCACAAGTTGCCCATTTTTTTTAGTTCAAAATATGTGGAGCATTTCTGAATGATAAATTAGTGGAGTGTTGGTTTACTGATACACTGAACAGACATCAGCAGCACCTATTCAGATTCCATCATAATTCCCACCAGCTACTGAATTGACTACCATAGTAGGGGGAAAAAAAAAAAAAATACTATGGCAGTCAATGAGGGGTGAGATCTGTTTGGTTACAAACTTTCTTCAAAATATCTTCCTTTGTTTTCAGCAGAACAAAGAAATGTATACAGGTTTGGAACAACTTGAGGCGGAGTAAATGATTTTTGAAGGATTTTCATTTAAAGGTCCCGTTTTTCGTGGTTTTCTGAAGCTTTGATTGTGTTTATAGTGTGCAATATAACATGTGTTCATGTTTCGCGTGTAAAAAAACACAGTATTTTTCACATAATTTACTTATCTGTATACCGCTGTTTCCACTGTCATAAAAACGGGCTGATGACTTCCTTGTTCTATGAAGTCCCTCCTTCAGAAATACGTAACGAGTTCTGATTGTGCCAGCGGTTCCTGTGTTGTGATTCGACAGCAGCTTAGCGAACCTTGCCCAGAAAGGTCACGCCTCTTACCATAATGTGGATATGCACGCGCTCAGTGTTATTGTAAACATGTCTTTAATTTTACCCTATCAATTTGAGCCGGAATCAGACCCGGTGATTGGACTGCGGGATGAAAATAACAGCGTTTCGACGACATGGCGACAAACACACTCTACAAACGCAACTCTTGTGTATTCCTGTGGGCGGAGGTTAGTCAAAAAACTGTTTTAGTGACGTCATTAAAGAAGGAAGTAGAGGGATGTAGTCCAAACTGGCCGTTCGATGTAGGCGACTTCTGTTAAATAAAATATCTCGCTTGGCATTGAACTTTGAGCTTTAAAATTTTACAGATTTTATTTATACTCTAACAACAACATTACACACTAACTAAAGTTTGAAACATGGGATCACGAAGAACGGGACCTTTAAATGTGCATAAACACGTGGAGAAGTCTTGTAAAATGCATTGTCATTGTGTGATTACATTGTGTGAACCACCCAGTCTACGGTAGTGTTTTTGACCTAACATTTTTTAATTAAAAAAATATTTTACATTTTCTATAACTTCTATGCTGAGGTGAGTGACAATATGATACAAAAATGACTGTTATCCCCAACAACTGCATACACTACACATGCAAAATAAAAATAACATGTAAGACATAAGCACTGTTGTTTCAAACATCAAATTTAGCAGTGCTGGAGTGAATGTCAATTCCAGTCTGAACATGTTGTATTGATAGTACATTGCACACAGTATATTCTATTCTCCATTGTTGGGGAAAGCATTAAAAAGTCAATCATGTAACACTATTGCAAAGAGACTATAACTGAACTAAGTGACAATGTTTTCACTGTAAGGAAATGGATAGACGTTTTTATATTCTTAACGTTTGCTTTATATATTTTTATTAAAATATTCATAGAGCTTATATCAGTACAGCCAAGCCTTTGGTACAGCTAAGGATATCAAGCTATCTTTTTCTTTGTTTTCTGACTGCTGTGTTTATATACAGCAAAATATTTTACAAACAGTGTGGTCTAACATTATTTAACATTAAATATTACATAGTGTAAGCTAACATTCAACAATTAAAGCTAGTTGAAACTTGAAACCAAAAGTGTTTCTGTGACACTGCTTGTCATCTATTTCCATTTTGCAATTCATGCAATGAAAGCTGTTTTGAGCTCATCCTAACTACTGGATGTTGGATGAGACAGTGTGGGTGTGAGAAGGCCATGCGAATGTCAGATAGCAGTGTCAATGGCAGTCATAATTCAGCACAGTTCAGTAGTTCTTAGTGTAGTCTTTGTGGTTTATGAGTCTGCAGTATCATGTCTATTTTCAGATAGAGTTTTTCCACAGACCTCAAAGACTTTTATCTGTCATTTCCAAACACCGTGAACTCCTATTTGTACATTTTCCATTATTTATTCTAACTTCTCTCAAGAATCTTAAAATATTAAGAATATTTGTATAAAATATCCTGTCATTAGCCTAAAAGATGTGTTGTGTTTATTAGAATGTTCTGCAAAAATATCATGTGAGAGCCTACACACGACTGAGCCGACTGCTGTGACATGGGGAAACAGATGCACTGATATGATTTTTTGGGGTCGATACCGATACCGATACCGATACCGATTTAATTATTGGCCGATACCGATACCGGTATTTGTCGCTTCCTCTCTTATGTGAAATTTTGTCAAAATAGATAGTATTTTGATCATGTTTTAAATAAGCAAAGTTAAAAAACACCTGCATTAAAATATACTAGCAGGTTTATTACTGCATCATCAAATAATTTTTAATGAACATGGATTGGATCGATTTAACATTCAGCAGGCCTACATAAAGACAACAGAACAAAGATACATATGAAATAAACAGTGCTTTTTAGGTAGGTTTAATTGTTTTGAGGTATGTATTTGTTTACTGTTAGTTGTAATAAGTGTTTTGAGTAATTTGCTGTATGTTGATGATAATGCAATGGAAAGTTTAATGCACACTTCTTGTGCTCTGTAATGTTTAGCTTTTGTGCTGATTTGTTTGGAGTGAAAACGGACGCAAATAAACTTAATAAAGACTTAATAAACATCAGTAAAGTTATTTAGTCAAGAATAGTGTGCGATCTTTTGTTATTTGATTAACATTAAAACACAGACATCAGCGATAGGATTATGCAACAGTCATTATAAAGCTAAGTGCCTTCACGCAGTTAATTAATAAACCATTGGTTTGTTAATTGTTTGTCCCACACACACACACACACACACACACACACACACACACACACACACACACACACACACACACACAGGTTTGTTTTGCTATCAAAGTGAGGACATTCCATAGGCACAATGGTTTTTATACTGTACAAACTGTACATTCTATCCCCCTACACTACCCCTAAACCTACCTATCACAGGAAACTGTCTGCATTTTTACATTTTTAATAAAAAATTGTTTGAAAGGTTTGCTATTTTAAATATGAGGACTTAAATTTGTGTCCTCATAAATCACAAAAATGCACACAAACACACAAAATGACATTCTGTAATGTGCTCTCCCTCAAGCCATTCCAAAACTGTATGACTGACTGTTTCCTGTGGGAAAAAAAGATTGTAATATATACTTTTTATTAAAAAAAGTCTCAGTGCAAGTCAGTGGGCACCAA
Organism: Megalobrama amblycephala; assembly: GCF_018812025.1. Classification (NCBI taxonomy): domain Eukaryota; kingdom Metazoa; phylum Chordata; class Actinopteri; order Cypriniformes; family Xenocyprididae; genus Megalobrama; species Megalobrama amblycephala. The sequence continues at coordinate 20,373,818 of NC_063056.1, read as the reverse complement.
TACTTAATTCTTAAAAATATAATCATTTGTGTAAGATAGATAGATAGATAGATATTGAACTGATTAAATGATTATCTTCCTACAAACCACAGTTGGGGAGGTTGTTGAAACTTTAGATAATTCCAGTTTTCCTGTCATCAAACCAAAACCGTGGTTTATGATGTAGTCTATTATATTTAGTCTGTGAGGTCTCTAACTGCCTCTAACTTTCCATGGTGTGCAAGGACATGGACAGACCATGAACATGCACACAAAAATCATCCACACTTTTTTTTTTTTTATGCACAGGGTACTGTAATTTTTTGACATGCAGGGCACTCCATTGTTTTTAATGAGAAACATTTCGTGTCAATGCACAAATGTGATGGGCATGGGAATTTTATCATCATTATGAAATTAAATTCGTTGGTATAATTTTACCATTTTGAAATATGTTGGGGTGTGATTTAGACAGGATATAACAGGCAGATACAGCTACAGTCACAATTTATTCCAAAAGTACAAATATTCCAAGTGTTCCAAGACCAAATGATTGATTTGTGTGAGGAATAGACCCAAAGCGATCACCGTCTATATCCGCCGCAAAGCTCAGATCCTGTCATTTAAATCCTGTCAATGTGATTTAAACATTGCCGCCATAAGAAGCGTGTCATATTTTATTGTGAAATGGCATTGTTTCTTGTGTGTCTAATGATTGATTGCATCATGTGTATACCACAAACTTATATCTCTCTTTGCTGTATATACAACAATGGGCCTGTGAAACAAACCTATCCATATGATTTGATGTTCTGGGGCTTCAGATACCTCCAGGATAAGCAGTACACTGTCTCAAATCAAAAGAGCCAACCCTGGTGCAGCTATGATGCTCTTGTGTTGAGATATGGCTGGGTCATGTTGCTATATGGTTGCTAGGGAATGGTTAGGGAGTTTCCAGGGTGATACTTAAAAGCCACTTACTGTCCAGAGTAAAAGGAAATCACCCTCATCCAATTACCCAAATTTCTATGACATTTTGATTCAAAGATAAGATCTCACCAATACCTCTTCAATGTAATGAACCATTTTTTTGGCAGGAAAAGACAAAATCTAAAAAGAAATAGCAACTGAGGCAGCACCTGAAGTTCTGATCTTAATACTCATACCTTTACAGAGCTGATGTGTGTTTACTGGCAATGGATGGCAAGCTTCCTGATAATTTGTATGTAACGTATTTTAAAAGTGTCTGAACACTGCCTGCGAATAAGTAATATTGAAAAAGACAGTACTTGGTAAAGGGCTCACCTCATGTGACATTTAGTCACGCTTATTACAGAAAATGCACCAACCACAAAGCTGGGAAACCAGCCAACTGACGAACAATTACAGCCCCATGCTGACATGTAGGAGAGTACAGTTGAGTGGCTGAAGAAAAGTAGTTTGGTTTTGTCAACTTTAAACTAATCCTATAACCCTGAGTTTGTTCAATTACCATATACAGGCCCTGGTTTCATTGGTAATACAGTATAACGTAGGTATTAATATGTAACATTTACAGTACAAACGTACATTTTTGTACATTTGGATAGATGCTGAAACATGGATGTATTGACAAAATTTTAAACATAAACGTTAACGCATTTACAGCTAAAAAACATTAAATATTTACAAACCTTTTGTATTATAAAGATATTTATATAAAATGGCTATGTTATACAAATATGATTACCTAAACATAGCCATTTTACAGAAAATATAAAAAGAATATATAAAAAGTAATAGACAAAATGTCTAGGAAAATTACAAATTTACTAACAATATCATTAAAGATTTTGAATTGCGAATCCACTAAACCTACCCATAACAATTTTTGATAAAATGTAGAAACATAAACTGTATAATAACAATAATTTATTTATTGCAAAAATATCAAATTCGGTTCTAAATGTTGCAGTCCTCTCTGGCGGTATATATAAATATAATAGTTTTGTATGAGGTAAAGAGCAGAATTTGTTATTAATCGCTGAAAATCTTGTCCCAATACACTTCATGAAGGCCTACATCAACCGAAATTTCGCAATCTGTGATAAAGAAGGCAATTTGGCAATGAGGAGGCAATTTTTAAATTTAAGAGTGTGGGATTTGACATTTACAGTTGCTGCTGAGGATGCAGATGATGTTCACTGAATAAAGGCTTGAATTTGGGTCAGTTCCTCAAAATTGTATGGATTCTAAAGACTTGGAGTACAGCGCACATAACATTGATTACTTTTGTGAATGTATGTTTGTCTGGCTATCACCAGACCAAGCTCAATTTAAAATTGAACATTGGTCTGGGGAGTTTGCTATACTTTTCTACTGCACAAGAGGCGTGATCAACGAGCATTATTCACGCAATTGGATAATCCTTCAACCAATCAGATCAACGATCCGGGTGACGTACTTTGCAGAGCGACGCAAAAACTCCAGACAGGTTTAGTTTGTATTGGTTTGTAGCATTGATCAGCGGTTTGCAGAAGCAGCAATGGCATCGAGCGATTTTGCAGGTTGTGCGAAAAAAACATGAAAGTGAGTGGTATTTACACCCACTCGAGTGATTTGTTTGCTAAAGAAGTCATTCAGCATCGTTGAGAGGTTAAAAGGAATTGGATTGACGGTCGTGCTAGCCGTCGCTTCTCTATCGTCATCATGTTATACTAATAGCGAGCAAGGTGGATAAGCCAGTCTGTGATTGGTTCCCGCAAAAGTGTAACAGAAGCAGTTGAAATGAATGTACGGGTTTCCAGACTGAGTTGCCGGGCGAAATCAAATCGCCGGCAGATCAGGCTGGGTTTACCCAGTCTAAATTTATGTTGCAATTTTTGGTGTATTTTATGGTTCTGTTGTCAGTCACAGCATAGGGCTATACTGAGAAAACGGCTTTTGTATCCCATGCCACGGCACTTGAAATATTACATGATAAATAATCGATTGCAGAAAACGCTACTCATTTTAAAATCTTGTTTAACATTATTTAATCTTATGAAACGAGTTTGCAAAAAAACATATGAATACTCATGAAATCATGTTGGATCATTGGATTGTTGACATTTGGAATTGCTGCGATCTCATGTAAGTGATAGTTTGCTGAAAGCAAGAGGTTATAGAATGCTGCCGTGATTATCTATTTTTGTAAGTTAGCATCACCCTGGTGCCCTCGACAAAAACCAAGGATTATTCCATCAGCTTTCGAATTATTGCAGAAAATAAGCTCTATGACAAACAAAAGTTTACAATGCTTATGTTTTGTTTATCTTGATACCATTTGGAATACAAACTGCAAAATTAAAAAGCTAAACGTAGGCTATAAACAAACTACACTACGGTCGCATGACTTTAACGTCACCATCACTAAGCTTCCAAAAGCGTTTTCAGTCTTTCTTTAAAAACATTTTCCCTGAAAGTTCCGATTATAATAGTTTGGGGAGAGCACAGTTATAAACACAAATGAGGCTGTGAAAGCAGACTACTAAGTAGAAGAGATTATTTGTTTGGCCGATAATGTTTAATGTCCCTGACAACATCTGTATTTCCATTTATCCACAAGTAAAGGCTTAAAAAAAAAAAAAAAAAAAAAAAAATCACACGAGGGTATTACTTATGTATTTTATGTCATAGAATAAAATGTGAAAATATCTTGAGTTTGTGTTAACCACACATTATTTCAAGCACAAACAAAAACCCATTCAAAAGCATCCAAAAGCTGAAAAATGCTCCTTCGGAGGATGTATTCCAAGGTAGGAAGGCATCCAATTTAACTTGCTGTCTCTATCATTATGTGGTGAAAATACTAAGTGTGTAATAAGTGATTCGACTGTTCATTGTCCCTCAAATGTCTCATGAATGAACTTGTTTCTAGTCTCAAAGCTTATTAAACTGTTTTTCTTCACATTTAATGAGCTAATAAAATATTTCAACTCAAATATTTCATCTCTAATTATTTACTTCTGGCAAGTAACGTGCAATAAGTTTATTTTACTATAACAACCAGCTGGATGTACAGTATATAGCTCTTTCCAAACATGGATATTTATGGAACCTTATAAAAATGTTTCTATTTAGCATAAAAACTGGTTCTGTTATTGTTACTGTAACAGTGCTGATGTAGAAGCAGATGAAGACAATAGTGAAGAAAACCCAAGTGCAGTTTATTTACAGTGTCCAAATATCCAAAAACATGATATAAACAGAATCCAAACCATGAAATAAAACACGAACAAAACTTGACTATGAACAGACCCGGCACATGGATGGAACCATGGAATGGCATGCATACTTACTTTAATACAGGACTACTAGTCAAGCCAAACATAATACAGAGGAGACTATCACATGACTATCACAACCAATGAACAAAAAAAACTAATGAAACAAGAACCAATCAGAGCATGACACATGAAACAACAGAACCAATCAGAACATGCCACAGTAGACAAAGGAAGCCCATGACAAACAGGAAACACGATTATAAGAATTTCAAAATAAAAGACAAGAAAACATGAAACCATATTACCTAAGATGGCCAGAATTATTTGTTTTATCAAAAATTTGGTGGCGAGTTTGCCGGAAGAATTGCCTAGAATGAGGCCAGTAAGATTTTTATTTCCCCTCTTATGAAATTTATCATAGCAAATAGGAGAATTTGCTTGTGTTTTTCAGTTTAAGAAAAGTCTAGATAACAATTCTGGACTCCCCTAGCCCTTATGAAAAACTTGTGTTTTGGAATGAAACATAGGCCTAACTTTTTCAAATGTATGTCTGACTACTGTCTGTCTGAGGCAGTAATGTAAACTCAGAGAGCAAAGCGTATTTAAATTCTAAGACCTATCTGAAAAATCTGTTTAAAAAAAAAGCCTTGAAAATAAACCACAGTGAAGTGGTCACTAACACACAATGCCTTAGGGGAGAACAGTCTTCATTCAGGATATCTGTATGTAATTACTGCCCTTTTTAATATAACAGACTTAGTCTTCAACTTTATCTGTACATTATACTTATGACTTTATTCTCTACTTATATGCAACTGAACTGTTTGTATCAAGTATGCTGAGCACTTATTTCTTTTTTTTTTCTTTTTTGATATCTCTTCAACATCAGCTACTGATTCGTTTAATTAATTTTACCCAGCTAATAAAAAAAATCTGACACTACAATTAACTACCAGATATAAAGCTGTTGCTCTGAAGATCAGCGGGTAAAGATCAGCAAGTAAAAGCTTTCTGTTTCAGTGTAAAATGATATATTTTGCACTCATGTAACAGATCTAATATGTGATAGGCCTATGTGGGGAATGTAAGGGGAAACTCTGTATTAACAGTTAAATGGTCCTTGAGAGAATATTTAGACCTATTACAGTTTTTTTTTTTTCTTTAATGAGGAATGATACAGGACATGCCTTGGCACAGTCATATCATGAAGGCAATCAAATTAGGAATTCATGCACCCATAAAAACTATAAAACACACCTAATAATATATAACCTAATAAATTTTAAAACAATCCAACTATGTGTGTGTCTGCTTATCGGAGTGAATGACAGACAGAGAAACATCATATGAGTTATTTCGTTCTACTAAATAATGACCCTTCAGCTGATTGTGACATAGCCTACATTTATTAGCCTTAGATTATAGGGATTTGTGGTTTTTGATGTCACTTTGAATTACAAGTGTCAAATAGATAGATTCATGTGCTTACACTTGTGTTATTTTTTCATAGAAAACAAAAAAAAAGGAATTATTTAATATAGGACATTAACAGTCTGTGGTCCAGTTCTAATGCTCACATGCCCTGTTGGTGCTTTCGGCTGTGGACAGGGGTCAGCATGGGCACCCTGACTGGTCTGCAGCTATGCAGCCCCATATGCAACAAACTGTGATGCACTATGTATTCTGACACATTTCTATCAGAACCAGTATTAACTTCTTGAGCAGTTTGAGCTACAGCAGCTCGTCTGATGGATCGGACCACACGGGCCAGTCTTTGCCTGCCAAGTGCATCAGTGAGCCTTGGCCGCTCATGACCCTGTCGTCGGTTCACTACTGTTTCTTCCTTGGACCACTTTTGATAGATACTGACCACTGCACACCAGGAAAACTCCACAAGAGCTGCAGTTTTGGAGATGCTTTGACCCAGTCATCAGGCCATCTCAATTTGGCCCTTGTCAAACTCACTTAAGTCCTTACTCTTGCCCATTTTTCCTGCTTTAAAACACATCAACTCTGAGAACAAAATGTTCACTTGCTGCCTAATATATGCCACCCACTAACAGGTGCTGTGATGAAGAGATAATCAGTGTTATTCACTTCATCTGTCAGTGCTCATAAAAGGCTTGTTCGAGATGCATCGGCGCTGCGCAGACCGATCGGCGAATGACATCAAAGTACCGCGAGAGCAATGGGAGACCAGACGACTCCTATGCTTTTGAATCGCTCTCGCGGTACTTTGATGTCATACACCGATCGGTCTGCGCAGCGCCGATGCATCTCGAACAAGCCTAAAGTTATGCCTGATCGATGTATATAAAATTTAAGCCCTACATATATCCCAGAACTAGTGTCATGGCAGTAAGTTTGGTGAAGCACTTGTGTATTCCTCAGGAATCAATGCACATTTCATAAAATATTTCTATATAGTTTTAATGGGAACTCTACTAAAGAACAACACTGTTAGATTCTAACACTGTCTGTGCTAATCCAAAACACAAAGAAAGATGTAGTCAATAGCTGGTCTCACTTGCACTGTGGAAAACATTTTCCTGTATGTGGTAAATAAACCTCATATGAATAAACCACATATTCCTGTCTACAACCATAACAGATTTTATTTATTTTTTTACCAAGGAAGGCAGTAAGTGGATAATTTGTTTTATTACAGATTTGGTGGTGAGTTTGCCTGAAGACTTGGCTAGAATGAGGCCAGTAAGATTTTCCCCTTATGTAATTCAAAAGGAGAATTTGCCTGTATTTCTCTGTTTAAGAAACGTCTATATTCTGTACTGAAAAGCATGTTGTGTTTTGGAATCAAACATTTCTTTTTATGTCTGTTTACTGGCGTTTGTTAATTAAACGTTATTAACAACAATAATTACAAAAAAAGCAAAAACATGATTTCTTGATAATTTGATATTTTATACAAGTGATCTCATAATGTCTAAATATAAATTCAAAAGCAAAACATGTGAATATTGTATTATGTAGAAGAGTATTGTGAGAAAATATTACCTGCATTCAGATTTAGCATTTTCTTCAGGTCAATCCTATGTTAATAATAAAAAAAATATGTTTAAATGTCCACTGCAATATCTTGTCCTTTTAACAGTTAATGGGTTTTCCCGTGACTGACAGCACTAGTCAAAGCATTTGTCAGTTGTGTCTTGTTCCGTGTTCACAACAATTCAGTCTTTTCAATATAAAAGATTTCACTACTGAGTGACACACTCATAAAGACAGTCTTTGCCGCCATCTAATGGCGTAATAATGTAACTTCTGTTGCTGTTCACGGTCAGGGATATATATATATATATATATATATATATATATATATATATATATATATATATATTCTGACGGAAAAAAAAAAAAATAGTAAAAGCATTCGATTTTTGCCACAATACCATGGTCATTTGGCCATGAACAATATATGCATATATAATAACAATTAGGCAATAATAATTGGTTCTAATAAAGAATCAAAAAATATCAAGAAATAATTTGGTTGTAGCTACTAAACAACACTGTTAAAATAAATGATACAATATAAACATAACTTATGTGCATTATGTATTATAACAAATGCCCGCAGAGGGCATGTTATTGGTCAATTGCTTATTTCCTACACAATGCTATGCTACAGCAAATGCTAACCCCTAAATCTACCCTACACCTGACCCTAACCTTAACCAGTGAAATTGACTGCATGGCGGGATTTGCGCTGAATAGCGTGGTAAAGAAAGTTGCAGTTCAGGAGATAAGCAGTTAATAAGATATATCCGATATGAGATCGCCAAGCTGGGCTGTTCCGTAACTCCCCAACTGAACCTCACCAGACAATGGGACCTTTTTAGTTTTTAGCCAGCATTGCGTGTGGAGACCCCACCCCATTTTTGAAGTTCTGCCTACTTTTGGAGTACACGCCCCATTTTGGAGCTCTCCCGTCTGCTGTCCCAAGTGGCACCCCAAACACTTGCGGTCTTCCTACGAGTCTGCACTTTCGTGACGTATTGTCACTTTGACTGTCAGGTAGAAGTCTTCTGCAGAGCTCGCACCAGTGTGCATCAAGGGCGCATCGACCACATGGGGGGCACTTGCAAGAACCCTTCTGAAAGCTAAAATGACAAATGGGACACCCTACGGTCTTGTGGACTTAACGGACACACCCACGTGGCAGGCATTGTAAGTCCACAAGACCGTTAAGGCATATGATGTCGAAATTAAGTCAAGACGCCAAGGTGAAAAAATACAATAGTAAATACTATAGTGTTTTTGAACCATACTATATTATAGTATTTACAACACTTTGTTAGTGAATGTTACAGCATACTGTAGTATTAACTATAGTGAACTGATAAACTGTAATAAATACTGTAGTATACTTTTTTTTGTAGTTTTTACTACAGTAAACTGTAGTGTATATTATAGTATAATATACCCTATAGTTGTAGAAAACTTAGTACAGTATTGGGTAGAGTAATTTGTTTATATTACTATAGTTGGTATATTATCACAGCAACTATAGAATTACCACAACAAATTAATTCAAGTACTTTACTATAGTAAGGTTCAAAAACACTATAGTATTTACTATAAATTACTATAGTATTGTTTCACTTGGCCGTCTTGGACACCTAATTTCGTGGGACATGGTTCTGTTAATATTATGTACTACACCGGTGGTTATCTGCTAGGACACCTGTGTAAACTTGATGGGAAGGATCGTGCATATATTAATAATTAATAATACAATACGAAATTAATAATACAATACATGGAAACACGCAAAAGAGGGCGCGTCGGGTCAAGTATGACGTTTTGCTTGTTTGCTTGCAACAACAAAAAAAAAAAAGCTTGCGTCAAATCAGGAAGTCACACAGTAGAAGCGTCATTCGCCGTTCTCTCTTCAAGATGTCAAGATGTGTCACTTTTCTCGGTGAGTTATTTCATTACTACTAATTAGTTTTACATTTCTATCTACTAATTTCCATCTGCAGTTCATCTGGAGCTACAAAATTACACAGGCAGAATGGTTTGAGCTGCGGTTGTAAAACAGTGGGTAGTGCGGTTTTTAAACTGTATGTGGGCTTTGAAACGTTTTACTACCATTTTTTTATACTCCGAGGTGGAAACAGTCAACTAGTTTTATTGTTTTGGCTTCACTAATTCATACAAACAAACGCTTCCTTTTTTAATGTTACACCTACTGTTGCTCATTTGATTTTATATTAATCCTTAGACATCACCACATATCACGAGAAATTTTCACTTTTAAAGAAAGTTGCGTTGTTTTGCATTGTGTCAATTTATTTGATTCGGTCTTAAGCCATTGCAAAGCCTACCGTGCGGCGTCGAAATACAGGGAAAACCCCCTGTAGGGAAAGCCCCCGTCTGCAACTGTGAAGAAACCTACCTGGACCAACTAATAAACACAGGAAGCCAGCAGTGTAGTCCCGGTGAAAGGATAATGTTCATTACTAATTTATATAGCCTTGCGGATACACCAAAGACTAATAAACTCGAGAGATCAAAGCTGAATTTGATTAAGCTATATAGACCCTATTTGCCCTTCCTGACAGTTACTGACCTGTCCTGACACAAACAAATAACTTCCTCTGACTTGAATAAAGCAAGATCTTTCTGTTATTTTATGTTTTTGTTAATAATGCTAGATTAATAAGATTTTCATTGCATGTGGAAGTCAAACGTTTCTTTTTTGTGGACAAGGAGAACATGATGTCATTTCCTGTTGATAAACAACAACAAAAACATGGGGTGATATTTTTGTCTTGATGTTATTGGCAATAATAGTTTGAGGTTAATGTGGTTTCTGAGATTTTAGAATATATACTGTTTTCGGAAAATATATTTGTTTGCCATATTTTCAAAGACCTGCTCAAAAGGGTCATCTTACTACAGTAGTGAGGCTTTCTAAATTTCTAAATAAACACATGAGTGTTTTTCCAGGTCTTTATTTACTACTTTATTTGTTGCCGAGTAGTAGTGCGTAAATATGAAAGTGGATAACACGTCTTACTCATGTTCTGCTTCCTTTGCTAATGTGCCTTTATTGATTTCCTTTTTTCAGAATGAAGGTCCCCCACTATATTAAGTTTATAGCATATATGTCTACCTTAAGAATTATGCCATTATTTCTCTTGTACTAGTGGTGTGCAGGCAGAATAAACAATTATACATCCATTAAAAAAATTCCTCTGTTGTATTGCATCAGATGTTGGTCATGTGAGGTATTGATTAAAAAAAAAAAAAAGGTTATGTTTTCTTTTCTCTCTGTATGATGGCAGTTGAAGTCCTAAAATGGACGTCCTTTAACCCTGTGTTGCATCATACATGGTGCCTTGGCTTTGGTTTGCAGTCACGAGTCTTGAGTGGGTGTAGGCTGGGGTTTGATGACGTTTGTTAGTAATTAGCTTTAGACAGTGAAAGACACCAGATAAAGGAATGCAGGACGGAGAAAGTTATTAGGAAAGCATATAATCTCTTCACAGTTGACCTAACATCTTTAGAATTTAAGTGGCCATATAGCATTTGTATTGCTATATTTAAGTGGCAATATAGCAATACAAAAATGCAACAATATGTATCATGTTTAGTTCACACGAAAAAATGGTGTCACCATTGCCCTGTGCTTGAGGGAGGAGGACCAAGTCCAAGGCTATTTAAGTCCATTTATGATGTATTACCAAGTTTAGCATTTTAATGAACAGTACTTTTTAACTTAAAAAAAAAAATGTCTTAGATGTAATAATTAAAAAAATACCATTTTAATTAGGCTTTAAAATATTTTGAAAGTATTGAATTGTGAGATGAGGAGGGGATGGTATCATGTATCAAATAGGTAGTGACGTGTGTAGTGTTACAGTCCTAGTAACGTTAATTAGATGAAGAAGCAAATGATGTAGGTTTTCTTGATTTTTTTTTTTTTTTTTGCACAGTAGAAATCATTTGTTGTTTCTCATGATGACTAATTTCTGTATAAATACATTTATACTGCCTCTGTGGTTTAAATATACAGTGAAACATATCTTTTTAAACCACGTGCCACATCCTGAGGAAATTATTCAAAGTTAATGCATCCGCATACAAATCTGGTTTTCCTTTAAAAATATCTGTTCCATGAGTAATAATGTCCCTGTGGAATCTGTGTCCTACAGGCTTCATTAAAAACTGTCTTGTGTACAAACAGTATGTACACAACAGTCATTCATCCATATTTAACCATTACTTACTGCAGTTTCTTTAACCTAACCATTTTATCTATGCTGTACCTCATTGTCATTGTCAAGTGAAATGTTTTATTTTACTTTAACTACTTTACATATACTTTATATATCAGAATATACAGGGTGGAAATCTGTTAGAATGGATTTTGAAATTACTTACTTCAAAAAATAACAATACTTTCTTTTCTTCTTCTTTTTATCAAAGTACAACTGAAATGATTCCCAGCAGCTGCTGAAATTCTGAAGCTGCAGCAGAGGAACAAACATGCTGCAAACTGAATCATGTTTGTTTGTTTAAATAAGGAAAGCAAAGTATTACTCAGCATGTGGTTTGTTTGAGTAATGATTAAATTAGTCATGGCTAGTAAAACCTTTTAAACCTTATCTCATATTTGTTAAACACATATCAAAGGATGTTTACATATGATTAGCAGAAAGGTGCTGTTAGCAAAGCTCAGTCAACAATAGCTAAGTGTTTTATCAAAGACCTTATGCTTATGGTATAAACACATGAGCTGTAATTTAGCTATTGTCATCTGCTGATAATACATGAATGTGGTTGTGTGTTTGCCCTGCAACAGCATAAATGTGAATTAATTTTTTTTCCTCACACGATATAAATGAATCTTGAAATATGCAGTTATCTGTAAAATTTTAAAAAGTGGGCTCAGGGGGATCATGACATTTGGGGCCATTGGCCTCAAAAAAAGTTATGATACAGGCTTCTGTATGTTAATTTTTGCAACTGTTCAAATGAACCTGATTGTATTATGCATGTTCTCTTTCAGTTGTGGCCGTGCTTTTGTGTATCATTCTGTCATCACGAGCATCTGATGTCCTGCAGTGCACAGGGGAGAGACTTAATGATGGACAGTTCTTCTTCAGTGTTTTGTATGAAGTTAAGGAGGACGTCCATGACTGCGAGACCCAATGGCTTGTTGATGTAAATACTTTGTCTTAAGAAAACATAAAGTGGTAAGAATAAGTGTGTCAAACCCTTTGAAAATATCTGGATTTCTGCATTGACTAATCATAAAATGTGGTCTGATCTTCATCCAAGTCACAATTAAAGACGAACACAATCTGACTTCACTAATAACACACAGTTGAACATTTTATTGAAGACACTGATTGATCATTGACAAGGCCAACTGGGGCAAAGTAAGTGATGGGGCGTAATGGTACACAAAAATAACTGTTCGGTACATACCTCGGTTTTGAAGTCACAGTTCGGTACGGGTTCGATACAGCAGGGGGGAGAAAACTAAACCTAAATGGCCTAAATTTTTTTTTTTTTTTTTTAACAAAAGTCTGTTTTTAAATAAATTCAATTATAATTAGTTTCCTTAAATATATATATATATAAAAATCTATCTTGCTGTAAACTATATAGGGACCCCCTACTTACACATAACTATAATATAAAAGATTAAAATTAACAACAGAGCCCATTATTAAATTCTATTGCTATTTATATTTAGATATAATAATCAATTAGTGAGGTAAATGTAATGCTACATGATATATTATTCTCAAGCTGTTTTATTGATATCTTTCCACAGTTGAAACATTGGTTGAGAGATTATATGTAAACACATCGATCGATTGTCTCTTCTTCTTCTGCGCTTTTTACTGGTAGCAAACAGCGTTTCATTACCGCGCATGCCCGAGTGTGGATCACCTGTGACCGACTGTATTTGTCCTGTGTTTGCATGCACCGTACCATGATGGTTCGGGATGAATACATGTACCATTACACCAGTAGTAAATGAACATCTGTTTAGGACTACTCCACAAGATAATCGGGAGTCAATTAAGGAGACGAGATTGGAATTGTGATTGCTCAGGTGCCCTGCCTTTTTAAATAAAGGCACACAAAATCAATGCTTCTTGGGAAATGTTCTGTGGACAGTTGAGACAAAAGCTGCAATTTTTGGCAAAAATAGAAAATACTTTGTTGAAAGGAAAAAGGGCACTGTGAAGCATGGTGGCTGCTTTGCTGCCTTAGGGCTTAGGTACTTTGCAATACTTATTTTATAGGACAACAGTTAGAGAAATATTTTGGGGAGATTTATTTAAATCATTTCATAATGTGACAATCAAAAAACATGAAAGACCCGCACACGAGAATAGAGCCAAAAAAGCTCAAATGAATTTATATTGTCACATTATATTCCCTATATAATGTGACAGTAGCCCATGCATATCGACTGTCGCTAAAAATCAGTGGTAAAACGTGAGGAAATACTACAATTTTTTAAAAAACTGGAAAAGTTAAAATCTAATGAAATACACTGACACTTTATTTTTGTCTTTTCAAGAGTTACTGAATGCCCTGCTACATATATCCTACAGTAATCGTAATTCTATTTAAAACATATTAATGTACATGTGTAATTACAGTCATTATAAAATATATAGTTGTTTATATACACACTATACATGCATATATTTGGAAAAAAAATAACGCTTAAAAAAAAAACCTTGCGTACATAGCATCTACGCGCCGAACCTGCAACACGCTCAGTCAGTCAGGCTGCGTGTCAACTGGAGCAGAGCAAGCGATCAGAGCATTTTTAGATTCATTCCTATGGAAGTTGAGCGTCACATTTAACTTACGCGCGGCTCAACTTCCATGAACCGAAGACACTCGCGCTTACCCGCTCGCTCCGCGCCAACGGACACGCACCGTCAGTCAGTCAGTCTCTCTCCTGTTTAGTAGTGATGTCCGGTTCGCGAACGAATCGTTCTTTTTAACCGGTTCTTTTTAGTGAACCGGTTGAACCAGTTCACCAAATCGGTCTGAATCGTTCCAAACAGTTCGCATCTCCAGTAAGCAAACATGAATCCACAAATTACTAAAGTTATTCACTTTTTGACGTGCCTGACACTACCTCTCGAAATAAACCAACATCCCGGAGTTATTCAGTTACTCCAACAGTGACTTAACCTGCTGTAAAGAGAGAACTGATGATGATGGGCACGAGCTGCAGACCAGCTGATATGAGTGCGCATGCGTGGCGCACACGAACGAACGAGGGGTTACACAGGTAACCTAGGTTCTGTGAACAAAGTCAACACGCCACAGTATGGGTCAGCCTTGCTAAGGATGAGCTGTCAGGAGACGGTATATCAAATTAACCACGCCCCGCTTGCAATCACCATCTATATATACAGGTGTTAATCACCCGGCCCTTTCTCTTTTTCCGACTGGCTTCAAGCAATCCCCGAGTGACCACGCCTCGTGGCGTGTTGACTTTGTTCACAGAACCTAGGTTACCTGTGTAACCCCTCGTTCTATTTCACTTCAGTCAACACGCCACAGTATGGGTCAACTGTATACCAGATAAGGTCAGGAGGGGAAATCTAGCGGGGCAATAACCAGGAAAACGATTAATGCGACAGAACATTTTATTAGTTTTCCACATAATTCACAACAAAACCACCAGGTAATAACCTTGACATAGCTTAACATAAAGCAGTTTATACCTGTTCTGCTGCTTGCAGAATAGTAGATGAAACCGTCTTAGCAAGGTCCAGGCGATAGAACCTGGCAAACGTCAAAGAGGATGACCAACCTGCTGCTGCACAGACTTCCTCCAGAGAGGCCCCTTTAAATAGCGCCCAAGAGGCACCCACTCCTCTGGTAGAGTGGGCCACCACCCCCTTGGGAGATGGCATCCCTGCGCTGTGGTAGGCTAGTTCTATCAGCCTGACCACCCACCTTGCGAGCAGCTGATTAGTCCGTCTTAACTGTTGAGTGCGAGTAATATATGTTTTCAGTGCTCTGACTGGGCAGATCAGATGCAATCTGGCTGCTTCTGCAGAATCATGAGGAGGAGGATGAAAGGGTTCTAGCACCAATGGTCTGGAGACATAAGAACGAGGTAAAACTTTTGGCAGGAATGAGGGGTTTGGAAGGAGTGAAATAGATGAATCTTCTCCCAATCTCAAGCACGCAGGGTGCACCGACAAGGCATGCAATTCGCTCACCCTCCTAACTGAAGCAATAGACAAAAGAAATGCCGTCTTCAATGTAAGAAGTTCTAGCTCCAAAGACTCCAATGGTTCAAAGGGGTGTTCTGTCAGAGCCTTCAGGACAACGGCCAAGTCCCATGAGGGAACTAGCCGAGATTGAGATGGGCATAACCTACGAGCTCCTTTCAGAAAACATTTCACAAGAGGATGGACACCAACTGTGTTGCCTCCATAGTCCATATGGCGATCAGATATAGCAGCAACATATCCCCTCAAGGTTGACTCTGTCAGACCTGTATCCAACAGGGACTGGAGAAAAGACAAAACGGACTCCACCTTGCCTGAAACCGGGTCTACTCCCCTGGACTGGCACCATCGAGAGAACCTTTCCCACCGAGCAGCATACAGCCGCCTTGTAGATGGGGCTTTTGCCGCATGCAAAGTTGTTAGGACTGCTGCCCCAAGAGCTCTGGAAGGCTCCCGTCTAGCGGCCAGACGTGCAGCTTGTACCTCCCTGGATCCGGGTGCCAGAGTTTCCCCTGGGCCTGAGACAGCATATCTACTCTGACTGGGAGACACCATGGTGATCCCCTCTGCACTGCCACCAAATCTGGCATCCATGACTGCTGGGGCCAATCTGGTGCCACCAGCAGGACTTTGGCCTTCAGGATCCTTACTTTGGCTAGGACCGCTGGCAGAAGAGGAAAAGGGGGAAATGCATAGAGAAGCATCGGAGGCCATTTGTTTGCCAGAGCATCCACTCCCAGTGACCCCCTGGGGCCCACTATTGAATACCACAGGGGACAATGTGTGGTTTCCAGTGAGGCAAAGAGATCCACTTGCGCCACCCCGAACCGAGACCAGATCTCCCGCACCACTGCCGGGTGTAGCCGCCATTCCCCTGGCCTGGGGCCTCCCCTGGACAAAAGGTCGGCTGCCACATTGTCCTCTCCCGGAAGGTGTATGGCCCTCAGGGACACCCCCCGAGCATGTGCCCATAACAGAAGGTCTCGAGCTCTGCTGTAAAGAGACGTTGAACGTAACCCGCCTTGGTGGTTTATGTATGACACTACCGTGGTGCTGTCCGAGCGGACAATCACATGCTTCTCCTGAAGCTGAGGCAGAAAATGGATTAAGGCCTGAAATACTGCCTCCAGTTCCAGCAGATTTATGTGTGCTCCTCTCCACAAGGCACTCCATTGCCCCTGAACTGGACTGCCTCGCCAGACAGCACCCCAGCCTTCCTGTGAAGCATCTGTTGTTATCGTTTCCCTTGAACATACCGGGCTCAGTGTAACTCCCTGCTCTAGGCCTGGAGTGGAGAGCCACCACCGAACTGTTGGAAGACAACCCCTGTCCTTTGGAATCAGTCGCTGTCCATTCTCGTATGGACTCACTTTGTATTTCGCTAACCAAAGCTGCAGTGGGCGCATGTGTAGCAATCCTAATGGTACCACCTGACTGGCTGCTGCCAATAGGCCGAGCAGCCTCCGGCCAAACTTCACTGTAACCTGCTCCTTCTCGAGGAGCTGGGCTAGACATTCCTTCAACACCGATTGACTCTGGGAAGTCAGAGATGCTCTCATCAATGTTGAGTCCAGGGTTAACCCCAGGTACATCACTACTTTTGTGGGAACGAGACAACTCTTCCTGATGTTTAGCTTCAGCCCCAAGTTCTGTAAATGGCCTAGGACCACCTTTATGTTGCTCCTGGCCTGCTGCTCCGTAGGGGAACAAATTACCCAGTCGTCCAGGTAATTTGCTATACGTATGCCCTGACGACGAAGGGGGATGAGCGCTGCATCCATACATTTCGTAAAGGTGCGGGGAGACAATGACAGGCCGAAGGGGAGAACATTGTACTCGTATGCATTGCCCTGGAAATAGAACCTTAGGTACTTCCTGTGGTCCTTGTGAATTGGGATATGAAAATAAGCATCCTGTAGGTCCACTGTTGTGAACCAGTCCCCTTGTCTGATGAAGGTTAAAAGAGTTGATATGTTGAGCATACGGAAAGGCAGCCGTTTTAAATGACGGTTGAATCCCTTGAGATTGAGGATGGGATGAAGACTCCCATCCTTTTTCGGAATCAGGAAATAGGTGGAATAAAACCCCTGCCCTATTGCTTCCAAGGGCAGGTGTGTTATTGCTCCCTTTCCCAGAAGGACTGATACCTCTGCTGCGAGAGACTTGCGCTGTTTCCTGTCTCCTAAAACAGTAGGAACAACCCCTTGAAAACTGGGTGGTCTTGACCTGAATTGGAGTCTGTATCCGAACTCCAAAGTGCTTAGCACCCATGGGCATCGAGTGCATTGGCGCCAGTGGAGGAGCTGTTGACTGGAGAAATGTGTGGCCGGAGGCTGAGAACCGTCAGCGACGATTCCTTCCGCCTGACATCCGTGTGATGGAATTCTCTGCCTGTCTGCCCCTACGAAAGGACTGCCGAACTCCTTGGCTTGGTCCAGCCAGAGCCCCTTGGGCAGCTGGTCTACGCTGACTTGGGTAGGCCTGGTTTAACGATTCAGGCCGAGTCCAGCTACTGCCCCCCGTTGTTATCCGAGGCCCACGAATAGCTGGTGCTCGACGTACAGAGCGTGTCAGTTCCCTTGTCCTACGGGACTGCTCCAACGCTGCCTCTGAAGGGGCTCCAAAGACCTCACCAGGGACTAGTGGAGCTGCTACAACTGCCATGCAGTCTTGGTCCAAAAGATTGGCCTGAGATAGCCAAACTTGACGACGTGCTTGAACCACACTGGCCATTGACTGTCCCAGAGCTTGTGCATGTGCACTTGTTCCTCGGATCAGCATATCCACCACCCGCAATGTCTCTGGAATGTCTTCGCTTGTCAAAGTCGAGGACAAATCCTGCAGCATACCTTCTAAATAAACCAAAAGGAGGGAATTGGTGCATGCAAGTCTCGCAGACAAGGCAGAGGCATGATAGGCTTTCCTCAGCTGACTGTCAACTACCCTACAATGCTTGCTAGGGTGTGTAGCATCTCTGCCAGCCCTGGCAGTTGCTCCTGCCAGCATAGCAAACGTGGGCCCAATCTGCGGAGCTGAAGCCAGCCCATAAGCTGCCGCCCCTGCCAGGTTGCCCAGCTGCGTCCTAGGGAGGGCAGTGGAACTCGGGGCCTTCCATGAAGAATGCAACTCCGTTATAAAGTCTGGAAGTATAGGCAAACCTTCTATTTTCCGGCGCTGTGAGCCTCTGTCAAATACTGAGGATGAAGTTGAAGCAGCTTGTGGAGTTAGGTTTGCCCGCTGTGCTGCCCTAGCAATCACTGCCTTATCTGACGGATCCAAAGGAACAGGATCCGAGGACTGAGAAGAATCATCCCCCATTTCTGAATCAGAGAAGTCCTCTTGATCTGATGGCATGGCATTGTCTTCCCTTCCAAACACACCAGATGCTATCACAGATAACTCATCTGGGTGGCGGCATGGCTGTCCATGCATCCGCTCCCCAGGACCTAGAGGCCCTAAAGGCCGCTGTTGTGCCTGTAACAAATTATCCAGAGTCTCTTGCATCCCTTGCATTTGCCTCTGAAGATGATCCACTTCTACATGTTTGCGTTTGCGAGATTGCTTACGCCTGACACCTTCCTCTTGAAGATCCTGCTCAGGCCGATACTGCACTTGGCCTGCAGAGATCTCTTCTGGACATTCCATGTTGTCTTCCCCTTGCATCTTGATAGGGAAGTGAAAATAAACCAGATAGCTTTTGTCTTCACAGACAAAGAGGGTTTCTCCGGCTGACCTGAACAATGAAACTCTTTCCACGCTGTGCTTAAAACAGCTTACTCCAACTCGGTAGCTTTTCACCTTCACAGGTGAAGAGGCCCCTTTACAAATGATCTGTGTAACTAATAACACCTAAATTATAAATAATATAACAAAACTTACAATAACAACTTAACCCTACTACTTTAAGCTTTAAATAGCTTAATACTCACCTTCACGTGTTTGTTCTTATATAACAGATCACACTAACGCGGTAGCTTTAACCCTCGCGGGTAAAGAGGCTCCTTTCCAAACAGCACGCGGCCACGAGGCAACTTTCACCTTCACAGGCAAAGAGGCTCCCGTCCACCAGCTATTAAAATGAAACAAGCAACTATATCTTACCGTTAACAGCTCTATCGATAGCCAGGAGGCAAAAAAGAAAGGGCCGGGTGATTAACACCTGTATATATAGACGGTGATTGCAAGCGGGGCGTGGTTAATTTGATATACCGTCTCCTGACAGCTCATCCTTAGCAAGGCTGACCCATACTGTGGCGTGTTGACTGAAGTGAAATAGAACATACACGGCCTGTCACGGTTCTCGTTCTCGAGTCAACCGTTTGCAACGGTTTTCGGATCATCAGTACACAACCGAGAACCGCTTCTTTCGGACATGTCCGATTTGAGAAACCGGTGAGCTGATGATACTGCGCATGCGTTTAACTTTTCAAGTGAACGAAAAGCACGTTAGTCAAGTTGTTGAACATCGGACAGTGTGATAATATAAAACATACTGAAAATATAACGTTTATTGTGCTTTTCCAAATACACCATAGCAGATTAATAGCATAAAATACTGTACATAATAATGTACATAATAAACTACATGCCCACATGAACATAATATTTTGTACACAGATCAAACTAATGTTCAGAAATAGTTCTACAAATTCATTTTTCTATATTAATATTATTTAAAAAGCAATATAGTTAAAGTTGTGCAGTTGTGCTTTCAAGTTATTTTTTTTTTTAAAGAGTGAAAACAATTAGATTTATCAAAACATTTATTTGTTTCATAAATAATCCATGGACAGCTTTAATTTCTAAACAAGGTGATATAAAGATAAAATAAAATGACGTAATCAAACTACAGCGAGAGCAAACAAGCGACTCCTTTTGAATCGCTCTCGCGGTTCTCGAATCTCAATCTCGTTCTCGGGTAGAATCGGTTGCAACGGTTTTCAGATCATCAGTACACAACCGAAGAACCGCTTCTTTCGGACGTGTCCGATTTGAGAACCGGTGAGCTGATGATACTGCGCATACGTGATTCAGCTTGTGATCTGAAGCTACCGAACAGTAACATCACAGCACCGGTTAACTAGGACAACTGATGCTATGAGAGGCCTCGAATGAGGGGCCAGTCTGGCGAAACGTAAGTTTATTTAATCATAATGTAAGAGGATCATGATGAAGACTAATTTATTCACTTTATAACTGTAAAACTTTGTTTGCACATCACTGCCTGTATATGTGTTTGGATGCTTTAGATGCAAAACTAAATTGTAAGAAACGCTTCAGATTATAATGTTTTAGTTGACTGATGTTATGATTACTAACTTTATATATTTTAATCACTTGTTTTTTCAACCCGGCCCGCGATAGACGACGTAATCGCGGATGACGTCATTACGTCGGAGCGTAAAAGAACCGGTGAACCGGTTTTTTCAACCGGTTTATTGAATCGAACTGTCCGAAAGAACCGGTTCGCGGAAAAGAACCGAACTTCCCATCACTACTGTTTAGTGCCGTTAACCGTCCTCGTCATTGGAAAGATCCACGTGGTGTCATGAATAATTAAGAGAGTGTCTTCTCATTGGATAAAAAACTCAGTCTCGTTAATAATTATGAAACACCGATGAGTCATCAAAGTACTATCGTGCTCTGCCACGTCACAGCCTGTGACGTGGACAGGATGAAGATTTTAAACCCGGAAGACGAAAATAGCGTACTAAAAGTAAAATTGAACCATTCCCCCCCCACTATTAAATCTAACAGATGCTAACATTGTCTTCAATGGTGTTCAACACACATACCTCTGTTAAAATCTCAGAAATTTTGGTTTAGGGTTTCATGACCCTTTAAATGTGCAATTAAATCCGATAGACAGTGATAACCATAGCAATAGACGGAATGAAACAATATGATAGTGTATGCCAAATGATCTGTGCATGAAGTATTGGAATGTAAATGCAAAATAATAGACCAGATACTTTCTGTGTGTAATGTGTTAATTTGTTGTTCACTTTTCAAATCAGTCCCTCCCTCAGTAACCTTTTAGATTTAAATGGACAGATTTTTAAATATAAAATAGTTCTAAGCACATTTCTTTCATGATCTGTCCTGACTGGTTATTGTTTATTTAGCAAATAAATAAGATGAGATGAGTTAATATTACGAATTGTTTCTGGATATATTGTCAGTGCTGGGCTTGCAGTTCACATGGGAAGGCTACTTTGTACTGTGTGTACTCCGCCACCACCGAAGACCCTGAACAAAACAATGACTCAAATCACAAAGTATAGTTGTTTCTGTGTCAGACTGGGTTTGTCTATAATTGTAAATTAAATTAACATCAGACTACAATTCATGAGTAATCAAACATAAAATCAGATATTTCCAAAGGGTTTGCAAACTTATTCTTGTAACATTAAATCCCTGTCCCCAACTGTTTGTCTGACTAGGGTTATTAGCTAAAACCTAAAGATGAAACATCAACATGTTTTATAATCAATACATTGCACATATCTTCAGTGAAAACGTATACATATGTTTATTCTTAACTCTGCCATCCCACTATCCTTCATTTTTCTTTCTCTCTCCCTATCCCGAGCAGAGTAAAGTGGTGGGATTTTCTGAAGCTGATGGAAATGTAGAATTCGTGCCCCCGATTGTTAATGCAACAGTGAACACAGTCTTCTTACAGACCTGCCCTGAAAAGTTTCAATGCCTGCTCATCTGCCCCAGTGGCAATGTAAGAGTAATAATGTTTTTGTGTTTTAATTTTTATGTACTACTAGGCCATTGAATTAATTTAATCGCACAACTGAACTGATGTTGTGTTTTATTCATTATGGACTTTTTATTTATTTTGCAGATCAAGAAAACTAAGCAGTGCTCTTGTAAGTAATTATTTTACTACTATATACTAATTTGACTGACTACATAATCTTTATAAACATACCTGTTTATCTTGACATTAGGATACTTCTTACTTTAAAGGTGCCCTAGATTCAGAAATTTAATTTATCTTGGCATAGTTAAATAACAAGAGTTCAGTACATGGAAATGACAGACAGTGAGTCTCAAACTCCATTGTTTCCTCCTTCTTATATAAATCTCATTTGTTTAAAAGACCTCCGAAGAACAGGCGAATCTCAACATAACACCGACTGTTACGTAACAGTCGGGGTGTACGCCCCCAATATTTGCTTATGCCAGCCCATGTTCCCAACATTATGAAAGGCATTAGACAAGGGCAGGCAGTATTAACGTCTGGATCTGTGCAGAGCTGAATCAACAGACTACGTAAGCAAGCAAGAACAATAGCAAAAAATGGCAGATGGAGCAATAATAACTGACATGATTCATGATAACATGATATTTTTAGTGATATTTGTAAATAGTCTTTCTAAATGTTTCGTTAGCATGTTGCTAATGTACTGTTAAATGTGGTTAAAGTTACCATCGTTTCTTACTGTATTCACGGAGACAAGACTGTCGTTACTTTCATTTTTTAAACACTTGCAGTCTGTATAATTCATAAACACAACTTCATTCTTTATAAATCTCTCCAACAGTGTAGCATTAGCCGTTAGCCACGGAGCATAGACTCAAACTCATTCAGAATCAAATGTAAACATCCAAATAAACACTGTACTTACGCGATTAGACATGCTGCATGACGAACACTTTGTAAAGATCCATTTTGAGGGTTATATTAGCTGTGTGAACTTTTTTTATGCTGATTAAGGCAAGCGCAAGCTCTTGGGGCGTGGAGCACCAGATTTAAAGGGCCACACACCCTGAATCGGCTCATTTATAATGATGCCCCAAAATAGGCAGTAAAAAAAAATTAATTAAAAAAAATCTATGGGGTACTTTGAGCTGAAACTTCACAGACACATTCAGGGGACACCTTAGACATATTACATCTTTTAAAAAAAGTTCTAGGGCACCTTTAAGTCACTGTCTGCAGTACAAGCATACAAGTATTCCTGTAGCTCAAACAGTAGAGCAGGTGCTAACAAGATAAATTAGCAATAGCATTGCATCTCTTTTAGGCAGATTTTGCGAATGTGCGATTAGTAATTTAAAGATTTGATCTTTCTCTGTTTCTCCTAACAAATAAAATGACCTTCAGTGTGATTCTGAGAATAGATTAGAGATTTTGCCTGTTTTATGCTACAGACTTTTTTTTTTATCTATAAATGGTGAAGCAGGTGTTTAGTCTTCTGTACACCCAGTTTAGTGCAAAGTAATATCAGGTGACTAAGAAAATAAGACTTGAGATCTTGTATTGCTCTAGTATGTGCACTGAGTGAAATATTGTATTGCAGGTGACACCACCAAAACTTTCCTTACTACACCACTTACTACACGTTCTGAAGGTAAGGTCAACTGCTTATGTTATAGCACTAACCTGTATCAGGTAAAGGAGGAAAGCAGGCGGTAGACAAAATGTTTGCTCCGTTTGCATTTGTATTGTTTTACTACTAAGGGGGACACACAAGTTCTTAATATCAAATATCTGATTGACCGCTATGCTCTTCATGCCAGTGTCCAGTATCTGTTAAACATAGTCAACTTGTTACATGAAAATAGCTACAGATATTGACATGGCCAACTGTTGTGTTTTTAGGTTTGTTTGTTCTTCCAGTGGGTTTTCGTGACTGGAGAATTCGTGTTGGGATTGGAGTGTTTGTCATTGTGCTGGTGTTGGCATCTGGCATTGTGCTTTATATAAAAAGACGAAGGTGAGGTCCTCTAAAAAGCTTTGAAGATACCTATTATAAGCGTTCACTAGAAAAAAAAAACATTACTGGTGTGCATCTTGAGACAAAACAATGGCACTGACATATTTTAAGATCTGTCAGTACAAGTTACTTTCAGTTAAAACAGCTCAAACATGTATTTTAGTATTTTGTTTTTAAGTACTGGCAAGAACAATCTAAACACATGGTTTGTATAATATTTGTCTTTAAATATTTGTATAACCATGACTGTATAACCAACAATTCTGTGCTTATAGGTCAAGACATGCTCTTTCTGGTACAGGCTCTGCTCAAGACCTTGTTTGAATCTGGTATGGAGTATCATTCTTTCTCTCTTTCTTTTTTATAACATATACTGCATTTATAATGTGTATGAATAGTCCAGTGGCCGTGTTCACAAAACAATTTAAAGCTAAAAGTAGGTCCTACCTTGCCAATTAAGAGAAATTCTTAAAAAAATAATGGGTGTGTCAGTCCTAAATTTAGGACTCCTAAATTTTTGCTCTAAGAGTATTTCACAAAGCATTCTAGCACTAAAACTAGCTCCTAAATCTGTAAAAAGTTAGTAGTCAAGAGGACTTATAAGTCACTAAGATCAAATCACAAACAATCCTAATGGCCGTTGCTGCCAACCCGCCCCAGCAATCCACCCAAAGAGACTCTACAGAATTGAGGCAATAGGCGATAGAGCCTTAAAGTGCTGAGCCTTTTCTTCATGAATGCAATAAATTATAGATTTTAATCTGTGATGACATATCATAAAGATTCATTTATGTACAGGCAAATTGTATTGAATGATGGAGAATAAGACATAATCCCATCGTCGGCACAGATAAACTTGTGGGCAGCTCTCGTGACCTGACATGCCTGCCACTTTTGTTCTGACCAACTGAGGGGAAAAGCATTAGGCCTACAATAAATCGCGCTGCCAATGATGATTAAATCTAACGATCGCTTAGCTCATATCGCATCAAACCATTTAAATTATTATTGTTATACTTTGTTCTCAAATTGTTAATGTTAACAACATTACAAGCACTGTGTGACTATGTTTTAAGAGTGTATTAGCGTTACCTGTAGATTTCAATTTCTGTAGCCACTCCACAGTCCGAAGTTTTTTTGCTTTTTGACTACGGGTGAAACGGGTGATGACTGACATTTGGAACGTTCTGTATTACAATCCGCCATCAAAATGATGTTTAATTATTTCATATCTATCTATCTATCTATCTATCTATCTATCTATCTATCTATCTATCTATCTATCTATCTATCTATCTATCTATCTATCATAGCAACCACCCAGATCACCCAAACAACCACCTTGAACACCATGGCAACAGCACAGCAACCACACAGAGCACCCTAGCAACCGCATAGCAACCACCCAGAACAGCATAGCAACCTCCTAGAATATCCTAGCAACCTCATAGCAATACCCTAGCAACCACCCAAAATACCTAAGCAACCGCATAGCAACACCCTAGCAACCACCCCGAGTACCCTAGAAACTGCATAGCAACACCTTAGCGACCACCCAGAGTACCCTAGCAACTGCATAGCAACACCCTAGCAACCACCCTGAGTACCCTAGCAACCGCATAACAACACCTTAGCAACCGACCTGAGTACCCTAGCAACCACTCAGATTACCCTAGCAACCGCATAGCAACACCTTAGCAACCACTCCGAGTACCCTAGCAACCGCATAGCAACACCCTAGCAACCACCCAGAATACCTTAGCACACCCTAGCAACCATCCAAAATATTATTTCTAAATCTACTAAATCTATTTCTTATCTATCTATCAAGCTAAATCTATCTATCTATCTATCTATCTATCTATCTATCTATCTATCTATCAAAACTACTAAACTAAAACTTAAACTTTCAAACTGAAAACTCTCAAACTTCAAACTTTTAAAACTGTTTCAAACTTTCTGGACCGGCTTTTTCAAGCCAACTTAAAGTTTGTCTTCAAACTTTTTTATCTAGTTATTGTTATACTTTGTTCTCAAATTGTTAATGTTAACAACATAAGCACTGTGTGACTATGTTTTAAGTGTGTATTAGCGTTACCTGTAGATTTCAATTTCTGCAGCCACTCCACAGTCTGAAGTTTTTTGCTTTTTGACTACGGGTGAATCTCCAGTTGTCACTGATGACTGACATTTGGAACATTCTGTATTACAATCCGCCATCAAAATGATAAGTTTAATTATTTCAGCTGCTGTGAGAACAGACTATAAATGATCCGCTACAAGCAGCATCCTCACATGATAAAGCCGACCATCCTGGACTCCTTTCTGTTTATAGACGTGACGTAATGACGCAAAGACGAACTGCTGCATGCTCAAATTTCCCGCGGAAATCCACCAGGTCGCTCTTATTAAATAACATTATTACAAGCTTACCGTTGTGAATCGAGCTAAAATAAAGAGAGAGTTTTGAACACTGGCTGGATATGTACTTGCTCATAAATTTATTTTCGATCATTTTTAACCCAAAAAAAGTTACGGACTGCAGCTTAAAGACTTCTCTCTATTCCTTTGTAAAAGTTTGTCGCAGCAGCTTTTTGAATAGGTTTTAAGAGAAAACTTTAACAACTTGTACTGCTATTTAGGAGAACTCTTAGTGGTAAGATATGTTTTGTGTATACGGCCCCAGACTATCATCTTTGGTCTTATTTTTTTTTTAATATACCATATTATATTTGGTAGGCAACTATAGTACTTCTAACATGTTTTCCATTGTTTTAAATCACAGGAGAAGACCATCATTGCACCTGGACATTTCATCTTACGTCATTCATATTTTTATTTCTAAATATGCACACATCCACTTTTCACATACCTAATATGCATATTTGTGCATTTCTAATTATTGAGGGGACTTGGCCAACTCTATATGGTGGTTATGGTCCTGTTATAGCATTAGCTCTATTATCTATTTATATTTAGCATGTCAAGGTTTTATAGCTTGTAGAATTTAGTTTGCCTTTTTAATTAAACTGATCATGACTAACCTAATGAACAGCTGAAATTATATTATTTGGTTATATATTATAGAACTATATATTTATACATAAATAATACATATGACATATTTTGTGTTTGTTATGCAAACAGACACATTTTCAGTATGTATAACTGTATACGTGTGTATGCAAGTAACTATATATAAATAACTGTAAAATATTATATTTAAATTATAGTATAACTTAATACATGTAACTATATTATTCATATTGTAAATATACTTATTAATGGTCCAGTCGGTTTGTGGGAAAGGAACTAAGTTGATTGCATGGCACTATAGTGAGCATAAGAGTAACTGCATGACCTGGGCATGTATTTTGTACATTCCTGCTGTGGAAGCAAAATGAAATGCTGTTCCAGTGAGTACACACATCTAATGCAGTACTTGTTAAATCCCACTGCTTTAAACCTGGCCTCAGTTATTAACATACATGTTACCAATAATAATAATAATAATAATGTAGTAAATCCACATTCATTAAACCTACCTTAAAGGGGTGTGGGGGAGGAGTCACATGAAAATGGTCCCTATATGTGCCATGCTGTCTGCTGATAAAGTACTTTCCTCCTTGTACTGTTGATTGATTTATATTGATACAGTGTCCACTTACTTTGTGGCAAATGAAACTGGCACTGCTAGATTTGATCAGATTTATATCACAGCATTATACATTTCATGATATGCAATGATAATATTTGTTTAACTGTTGAACTTCACAGCATCGCTATACTCTGTATTGACTTGACTTGTATTTACCTTTTAAGCACTTAAATCCCTGCTGTCCAGGTGCAAAAGCTTGTTGGGGGAATTTGTCAATAAAACATTATAAGTACATAATGATGAGTAGCTGATTTATTTCTCTACACCTCAGCCAATTACATGCCAGTATAAAATCACCCCATGTCACCTCAGCTATCGCAGAACAGGAAATGATGCAAGGAGTGAACTGTAATTACACCTGGGTGCAGCATTGTCTTCCAAAACAAATTACGCCACTTTCTATGTTCTCCTCAAGCCAAAAACTCACTGCCTGGTGCTCTGACAACAATATGGTACTCAACTGCTCAAAAACAAAGGAGATGGTGGTAGAATTTTAGGAGCAAGAGGAAGGAACCTGCCCCTCTACATCAAAGAGTCAGTGATTTTAAATTCCTAGGAACATGCATCTCTCAGGACCTCACAAAGCTGCACTATGGCTGATAAAAAGGCTCTGGAGAGAGTCAGGAAGTCAGCACAGAACATTATAAGGACACCGCTTCCTTCACTGACTGATATATACAGAGCCAGATGTCTGTGTAGCACGCATAATTCAGGGATCTTTTCATCCAGGAAATAGTTTGTTCACACTGGTGCCTTCTGGGAGACACTATAAGTCCATTCAGGCCCACACCTCTATAGACTTATGAACAGTTTTTGTCCAAGTGCCATAAGAGAACTAAATTCATAATTAGTAAATACACTATATATTGGACTGCATAACACAATTACACAAGGGATTGTGCAATATAATTTCTGCTGCTGTTTATTTATTATTGCCGCTATGTCAAGTTTGTTGTTGTGTGTTACCTTTTCCTCAGTCTTTGAAAAGGATATAATGAAAGAGGAGCTCAGGAATCCACCCCTTCAAGACAGTCTTAACATGACTAAGTTTATGCAACTGGCCAGTGATCACAAATGCTTTTCATCTATGCACGGCACACCCCTCCCAACAGAAGATTTGAAAACAGAAGCGAACATCACAGGTGTAAAATGAATGTAAATGTTCTTGATTTTCAAGTGCTGCTGATGACTTCAAAAATTCAAAAATTATAAAAAAAACAGAATTAATATTTAATTGACTTTAAGTACTTGTTTCTATAGAGTGGTGCAGGTATGACGTCACTTTGTAGGCCAACCTGGAAGTTAGCGGCGCTTTGATCGGGTTCCCTCGATCAAAAGCCTATGCATTTTTCCTATAGACTTTTGGAAAATCGCAAAAAATAAGCTCTGTGTTTAACAAAGGGTTGTGATACTTACACGTTTTGTCCATCAAGATAATTTTCACAGATGAACATAACTTTTATGAAGTCTGAAGCCTAAATGCAATTACCAGAAGTAAAAAGCTAAAGGTAGGCTATAACGAACTACATCACGGTCGCTCGACTTCAACGTCACCATCACTAAGCTTCTGACAACTCTTTCGGTTTTTATCTAAAAACATTTTCCCAGCACGTTTGAGTTAGAATAGTTTATAAAAGTACAATTATGAGCATAATGAGGTTATAAAAGCAGACTGAGCTTACCTTCTCAGAGTGATGACGTTTAATGTCCTCGACTGCCTATGTAGTCCCATTTAGCCACTTGCTAGCAACCGCCTTTTTCAAAAAAATCACAAGTGGCGTAATACTGATGCATTTTACGTCGTAGAATAAAACGTGAAACTGTCTTGAGCTTGCGCTCACCACAGATCTTATTTCAGTCATTTAACCAAGCACTTCCATGGAACCGGAAGTGCTAAAATGCTAACTCACTTCCGCATTTTGGCCTACAAAGTGATGTCATACCTGCAGCACTCTATAGACCCCTTAATCGCCTACGTCACTGTGACGTCACCGCTCTAGCTGGAGGCAAAACATAAGGAAGAACTCATAGCAGGCGTGCTAAAAGTTTGAAGTTTTGACTTTAAAATGTCGTCTTGTTGTGTTTTTGGCTGCCAGAATAGAAGGAACAGCACTTTTGGTTCAAAACTAAAGTTTTCAATGAAATCTTTCCCTCAAGAGTAATACATTCATGACTTCAAAACATATTAATTAGGATTTATAACAGTGGTTGCAGCAAACTATAAATTGTTGTCTATTTACTGTTAGGTTAAAACTGACATGCAAGTGCAGTTCGCCGTTAAAATTGTACTGTTGTCCCGATTTACGATCACCCAGGTGTGGTACATGTCACCCTTCTTGCCTTGCCTCTGGCTAGGCAACACCTCTGACAGCACCACACAAACATTTGTACGTAAATTGTTGTATTGTAATGTCTGAACGTGACCATTAATAACATAGTTGTAGGCATCCAGGGATTTATACGCCTGTAGCTTTTCCCGGCTGTAAACACAAGTGTAGATGTCCGGCCACTCCACCCTCGGCAGCCCCGTCAAGTCTTCATGCCACTCCCGTGGCCGTATGGCATATGGGTCAGGCAGCCTGCTTCCATCCGCGAGAGTTAATTTACAAAAATAGCTGTCACAGTCCCGCAGAGTCAGTGACTGTACATATTCGGACAGTTCCGAACCTTCTTCTGCATCCATGTTTAATAAATCCCTCCTAAAACATGCTAGCTTACGCTTGTCAACATTGCGTCCAGCACCTCTTTTTGCCTCCAGCTAAGCCCCGCCCACCAGGAAACAACAGATATATCCACTGACCTGTTAAGAACGCACAGACATTTGCTGTGATGTTGAATACTTGAAGACACTGGTTTGTCAGGGTCAGATATTCAATAAAATGCATACTGCCTTACCAAGCTGGTGTTCATTTTCAGAAGTCCTCTGTTTTCTTTATCCAAACAGCATAGTAATCCATAACCAATAGCTGCATTTCTGGAAATAAAACATTAATGAATAGATTAGCCTACAGCAAAGGAGAAGTAATTGTTTTTAATGTTTTAATACAATGAATAGAGCTTAAGACAGGGGTTCTTAACCCTGGTCCTTAGAGGGCCACTGTCCTGTAGAGTTTTGCTCCAACCTTGATCAAACACACCCAAACTAATTAAGCTCTTTGTGTTTACTAGAAAGCTACAGACAGGTCACCTGGGTGAGAACGCCTGGCCTAAGAGAACAGAAATCTGTAGTAATTGTTCATCATCCACAATATATTTTCTGGTTCATTCTGAGACTTTATAACAAAAGTTAAATAGAATTACTATGGCCTCATGTTCACTGACAATAGTTTATTTTTAACGGCACACAAATTTTATCAACTTGATCACCTGATGCCAGTCACTCTTATAAATAAATAAGCCAAAAAATAGCTATTAAAAAAACCCAAAAACATATATATATATATATATAATTACATATATATATATATATATATATATATATATATATATATATATATATATATATATATAATAAAATAATAATAATAAAATGGTCATAATTTTCTCACCCTCATGCTGATCCAAATTTGTATGCATTGCTTTCTTCTGCAGAACACAAAAGATGACATTTCGAAAAACCCCAACAACATTGGAGCCCAATAAATAAAAGCATAAAGTTTTGTAATGACATGAGGGTTAGTAAATGATGGCATAATTTTTGTGTGAAGAATGCAGTTGTATAAAATAATACTCACACCCATACATTTCCAGGAATTTTATCTAAACCCATGCTGTGTGAAACTGTCTGTCACATCACACAATGTGCAGGCCTTGATTTTGCCTTAACTGTCTGCATAGTTGGCAGTTTTCTCTACAGTTAGTGAGTCACAAGAACAGTTGTTCAATATCTCGGCATAAAAAAAAATAGATGGGAGAAACTATGCCACATTATTTCTGTTTAATGCATTCGGTAACACTGACAAACCATTCCCTAAATGTCCCTGCCCTTTTTTTAAAGAGGTCTAATGCACACGTATGGAAGTATGAATGTTTGTGACTGAAGGTGTTTGTTTCTGTCCCAAGATATTTAAAATATTTTGTTTAGTAGGAGACCAGAATGCCCATAAAAATACTAAATCTTTTTTGTTACCTTCCCCCATGCAGCCAGTGGCAGGTACTTTCCAGTTGTCTTACACACACACACACACACACACACACACACACACACACACACACACACACACACACACACACACACACACACACACAAACACACACACACATAACATGACCAAACAATTTGAGATAATTATCACAGTTTTGCATTTGGATGTTGTTTGCATTTTTCCATTCATTTAACAGCAAATTATATTAAAGATAGATGTTTATACATCAGACTTTAATGTTTGTTTCCTTTTCTTATGATCTGTTTTTGTTGTTCATTAGAGTTGTTTAAATCCAAAGTAGTTACTTTACACATTACAGTTCCCTTAAGACCAATTTGAGAAATGTGTTTGCCCTGAGTATAGTGACAAAAATCACAATATTTAAATTCTGCCACAGGGTTCACTGATTCCTTTTACTGTATGTCTAATTGACAAAATACCTAACGATTGTTCAACAATCAAGACAAGAAATTGTAATGGCATAATAGATAAGGTAATATGAGTGCCAGTGTGTGAATGAGTAACATTATGAAGGAGTAACCTGAAGCAGAACACTTAGCACTTAATGACACAACATATTTAGTCTCTTTACAGACATTTAATCTGTGAATAACATAATTGTGCAGCGCTTTCTATATTTCTTGATATGAATTTCATGTTCAAATTTGAGATATTTTGGCTGCAGATATTATCTTTTGAGTATGTTACCAGATATTCCATATTTTTAGATGTGAGAAGACATACAGTTGATAAAATAAGATAATTGGGAATCCTTTCATATGTTGGGAAGATGATAATTTTCCTATATCTCATTTCTTTTACATTCAAACAAACAAAGTACCACAAACAAAACGCTTTAAAATAGTTATATATAACATGAACAACTAAATGCTGGATTTCAAAATGTTTGAATAGTTTATATTCACAACAGTCATTGTTACTGTCTTCATGAACGGCTTTATTTCCTGGCAGACTAGAGATTCAGCAGAAGTCTGAGTAGATTTAGACATCTGATTTGCCAAGATGTTTCCAGTTATACATCAGACGTTTAGTGAACTGAGTGTTGGCGATACATGGGTGTGACATCTGAGGCTGAGGGTGGCCTCATCTGACCGCTATGCTGATTTGACCAGACAAGCTGAATGGGTTTGGTGTCATGACAACCATATTCCAGTCTCTCTATTCCTTTAATAAAAATAGGCTACATTCTTTCTTGACTATGTCTGGGGATTTTGTTTTTCCCTGCCCCTCCTCCTGTGACTTTATCTGCATGCCAGGAGAAAACAGGCCTATAATGACACACCTTTTATGAACAAAACAAATGTACTGTAACTGTTTAATGATGTAAGATGTGAAACAAAACATGCTCATAACTATATTTTGTCAATGGCAATTTGTAGCCTGCTAATGCCTCCATAGATTATTATTAATTATTAATAAAACTATTATTAAAAGAAATGTCTTGGTGTTTGATAATCGAAAAGTCTTTTCAGTATCACAAAGAACAAAATGCTAAAATCAAAAGAAGAATGCCAATGACTTTTTTGTGACTGGGAGGTCTCTGTTTTTGTCTTAAGATTTCTTTTACTTTTAGTTTGTTTTTAATAATAATAATAGAGTCCCAAGTCACCGGATAGCAGCACTCCTGTGGGTAATTGTGTTTTCTATGAGAGGCAGTGGCAGTAAATCACGTTGTTATCTTTCTAATATCATCAACTCGGCAAACTGTGCCTTCAAAATGAAATGTCTTTAAAAAATGATGCAGTGACGCGCAGTGGGTGTTACAGGAAATCAAAAACCGAGCAGTGCAGCCGGCTATTTCAGCAGGAAAGCAGAGCTATTCTAGTCCTATCCACAGTGCTATTAAACATCATCATGCCGAGCGCTCTGTTGTTTCTTTTATTGTTTCCGAATCCGTGGTTTTGTCTTATCGAGGGAAAATCACTCGAAGGTAAGATAGCTATATTTTCCATTTTATTTCATTTTCTAAAATATCGTTGTAAACGAAAATGTATTTTAAAATGACGATTCGATTGAAGGCCGCTAAAGAAAGAAAACAGGTATAGCCATTTACGAGTTAATAAAGTCCTCATATGACGTGTCGTATAAAATGTATTTTACTTTGTTAAAATGAGCTCCTATGACATTCTGAGTAACTGTCGATTCAAAAGCCACAGAATTGAATGAGTAGTCCACTGACCACATGTGCTGATGCTAAACTCCAAAACCCGTTTTAATGCTGGAAACATGATCGTTTTGATTAATTTGATGAATTTCATCGCAGCAGATGAAACGTGTGTTGGGATGCGGAGAGAAGATCACTCCTACGACTTCGATCTGCCCGAAACCGTGACCGTGAACGTGCAAAAGGAGGAATGTGATCTAGAGTGGACCATTGATGTAAGTAACTTATTCTCCTCTTACAGGCCATTCAGCATTTTAATTTATCTTTAACCTTAAATGTAATGAATAATTAACAGAGAAATAAAATGTCACCAGGGTACAACAGGCGAAAGGCAATTCATAGCATTTTTATTTTATTTTTTTTCTCAGAAAACGCTATAGCAACAAAAAGGTGCTTTTTTAAAAGTCGGTTCATAATGTAATAATTGTCTCAAAACGTAATAAAATTTTTAGCTCATAATATATTCTTTACATTGAGAAATGTATTAGCCTACATTATAAACTCACCAAAAACATGTCATATTTTCATAATTGTATAACTTTTAAAACATAAAAAACAGGTAGGCTATTCCCTTACAGTAGCCTACATTTTTAAAAATCTAAATCCAGTCTTAAACTCCCTCCGAAAATCAACATTTAAATATGCAATGCAATTCTTATTATTATTCTCATATTTTTATTAAATATAAAGCATTGGTATTCCTTTACAGTACATTTTAAAAATATAAATCCAGTCTTAATCTGCCTATCCACCAGATTACTGAAACTAGGCTACTGCTAAAACTAATATTATTATTAGTATCATAACTACTAGTACTTCTTGTACACATACGGTTTACATACTGTTAAATGACGGTGTTAAATACCAACACTGTGTAAAAATGTTGTAAAAAAACAAAAAAAAACCAAAAAAACAAAACACATTATCAGTATAGCATTGAGGTGTGTGTGTGTGTGTGTGTGTGTGTGTGTGTGTTTTGCATTCCGCAGGTAAGACTGGATTTAGATTTTTAATACTGGAAGGGAATACTAATGTTTTTTTATGTTTTAAAAGCTATTATACAATTATGAAAATATGACGTGTTTGGTGAGTTTACAATGTAATAAATTTGTCATGTAAAAATTGTTATTACATTATGAGCTTAAGATTTTATTACGATTTGAGAAAATTATTACATTATGAACATTTTATTACATGAACAATGTAATACTTATTACTAATAAGTATTACATTATTAATGCAATTATTACAATAAAAGCAGTTTTTACATTATGTGCAGTTATTAGGCTACATTATGTTGGAGCTGATTTATCAAATGACAAACTTTTTAGTTTATTTGAAAATGCATGGAATGATATTCCGGAAAATATTCTAAAGGAACTGCAAATTATATTCAATTTTTGGACGCATACGTTGTGACAATCCAAAAGCAACTGCAAATCGCGCATTTGTGTTTCCATTTTCTTTTCCCTGTGTAGGCCTAACATGTCTGCCAAATTTCAAATGGAAACGAAGTCAATTTGCAAATGTATTTCCAATGTCTTACGAGTTATGAGCCTGTCATTTTAAAATAGGCTAGCAAAAGAAAATCACCCATTTGCTGTTTCCTTCCTCCGCGTCCTGCCTCCCTCACAAAATAGAGGGTATTCGTCGACGTCACTTTCCCGCCGAAAGCGCGCTCCCTCAGCTGGACTGAGTGGCAAAAGAACCTGCTGCGTGACTTGATTTAACAGGGGAAACTGCGAAAATGCGAGTAAAACTAACGAATTACACTAAAGGTTGGAATTGAATGTGTTCCTTACAACTTGTCAAATAAAAACTAATCCATGGATATCGACATGCAGCCAGGAGTCGTGTTTCATGACATTTATATGTGCCTGATTTCGACGGTGGGGAAATACATAAAGCAAATCTGCATGTAAATATCCGCGTAATCACTTATATCAATGTTATATCGTCATATTGTCCAGCCCTAAAACATATAGTTTTATAGTATAGTTTTTGTCAGTGTTGTTTATTTAAAAACACACAATTATGCAGAATATAAGATCGAAAATATTTAATTGATGAGTTGTCAACATAATATATAACAATACAATATATACGGTATGATTTTACCTCAAAATCCAACATTTTGACACAAAATGATAACTGCAAATCCATGTTTCTCTGCTGGAGTTCAGATGTTTCTGTGAATTGCAGTGATCCATTTGCTTTTTTTCTGTTGCTTTCTGATTTTTTTTAAATATATGCCTCAGGTTTTGTGTCAAAGCTATTTGTACAGTCAATCACAAAGCTCTTTCCCGTTTTGGATGTGTTTTGTGTGTTTTTCGCGACATTCACGCTGAAAACCAATGCTGCCGCTCAGTCTTTTGCCTCTCAGTGGACGTGACCGCAGCCGTAACGGTCGACGGTGACGTCACTTGCATACCCTCTATTCAAATGGAATCGGCCCCGATGTCAACACAGTCAGCTCTCAATCAATGGTGCCCTCTAGTGGTGGAAAACGAAGTACCGTTTTATTGTTATTCATTCCTGTCAGAAAATAACATTTGCAATTACTTTTGAATACTAGAATATCAGAATACTTTTCCATAAAGATGATTAAAGTTAGCAGTTTTTCAGTTAAATTAGGAGAATGGATATTATTTGAGGTAAAAGCCCCATGATGTAAAGGCCACGTGAAAAGACCCACTGTTGTCAAAATGGCAACTAAAACACTAGGCTGACAAAAAAAAAAAAAAAGTTGCATGTGGCAATATATATAGGCAGCTTGGAGTAAAAAAAAAAAACTCTACAGAGCTAAATATATTTATAGGAGCAGGGCCTTTTCACTCTGTTGTACCCTGCATGTTCTAATTTTCATTGATGCTATTTGTCATTGATTGTTCAATTAATTTGTTTTGCCTTGTCTTGTATCAGAGACAATAGTCAAAAGTAGAAAACAGTGTTGTTTATGTTTACAATTGTCCCCTAGCAGTCCTTCACAGCATTCCTGGATGGAAATTCTACACACTTTGCTCTTCCCTTCAAAAAAGTAACTCGCCACGGAATCACAGTGAATTACTGTCCAGTTTCAGCCATATTCCATGCCAGTTGTCCTGTGAGTTCAGTAACAATTATTCATCCTGCTCAGAATATTTTTTACTGCTTTATATTTAAAAGGATTGTATTTACAAATCAAATGCTTTCTGATTCTCTTGTAGATTTACACCAAGGAGCTCACATGTTCTTGTGAGTAGTGTTTCTTTTTGCTGTCTCTAACAGAAGCTATGCAACAATATTGCAAGATTACAATGGCATCCAATTCTGTGTTATATCAGGTACCAATTCTACTTACAACAATCCAGTTTTTAACACATCTCTGCCATTTGGAGGTAAACAATATTTCTTTTGCAACACTTTAAAAATGACTGAGATAAAAATAACCTTAAGGGTTTAGTCAAGCATTGGGGTAGAACACATATGTTTTTTTTTCTTCTTTGCACAGCAAATGTACCTTTGTTTTGGTAAGAAAAAATGTGAAAAATGTAGGAAATGGTGGTAGTATATTAACTGCATATTATAGTACTGCATATTAACAAGTTATACAGGGAGCTTCTGTAAATCCATGTAATGACTGTTTGTAATATAATTGCATTTACAGATATATCATCCTCTGGTTCGTCAAAGAGACAGCACTGTAAGTAAAGTCTGTAAAACTTCCATAATGAATGACTAAATAACCAGCATTTGGAAAAGTGATGAGGCAATATTTTTTACTACTGTCTGGCAAAAATGTAGCCACAAAACATGTCCGGTTTAGAGAAAAATAAGGATGATTACCATTTTACCATCAAAGTTTGCCTGCTTAACAAGTTTAATGAAAATCACACACACACACACACACACACACACACACACACACACACTGTTTCTTACCAGACACAACTGACTTTGTTATGGTTGAAGTTCATAAATTCCATACAAAACAAGAATAACAGCAGTAAAAATTATCCTCATCTCATTGTAGGTTAAGTTTGTAAAACCACAAAATACAAAATGAATCTGAAGTTCCCTCCAGATTTGCTGAAACTTGCACAAATACAGCTTGTTAAGTTCCTGTTGTGCAAGTTTACAAAAAAGCCACTCCCCTAAAAAAACGGCCAGTTCGTGTCAAAAAGAGAAGCAATCTAAGAGACAATCCAACTTCGCATTTCAAGTATGACCAAAAACAACTGCACTGAACTATGAATTATGTTTGGAACCTTTTAAAAGTATAAACAAGAAATGATTTATAGGTTGGTTCAGAGGTTTTGGAAACTAAATTAGAGTTCTGGAGATGGGGAGGGAATGCAGTACAAGTGGTAGCAAATTAGTAATCAGTATAGTAGCATTATATTTAATATCATCTATCTATTATTATTATCATCATCATCATCATCATCAGATAATTCTTAGAATTATTAGTATTATTAGTTTATATTAATTAAGTATATTTGTTTTGAAAAGAATTTATCTTAAAGTGTCATGAAACCAGTGTATTGTTTGTTGTGTAATTTTGGTGATTTTGTTTTTTCTTCTCTATAGATTGTGTCTTTGCTGTTGCTGCCATGTTTGCCATAAGCTTTGTTATTTTGGCTTTCTTCATCTGCAGGACGAACAGGTATTTAACACATTAATGCATAAAAATAACTACTTACAGCTATATCCGTTTATTAACTAAACACAATTAAATGACATTGTTTAATTTTCTATCACTGCAAAATATGTTCCTACTAGAGCCTCAGCTGATGAACAAAACCATCCTGCTTAAGGAGAATTAACCTGGAGGCATCTGTACTACTTGCCCAACAAACAACAATACATGACGTGGAGTCATAATGATACATTATCCTATATACAATTAATACACTCTATATTATATTATATTATATTATATTATATTATATTATATTATATTATATTATATTACTCATTACAGGGCTCGACATTAACGCTTGTCCGGAACAAGTGGATTTTTTGAAGGGGCAAGTGAAAGAGAATTTTACTTGCTTGACCAGACAAGTAGCCTGCTTAAAATGTCAATAATAATAATAATAATAATAATAACTATGAATCACCAAAACCTGAGAATGATTCTGATTTTATTACATTTAGTGTAAGTGGCAATCGATAAAAAGATAAACTGATGTAAAAAGATGTACTGACGGTAACAATGTTGCCATTAAGGCTCGCGCACCCTCTGGAGAGCGCAGCACACAAAAAGAAACTCAGTTAATATACTACGGTAAACAATCAAAATGTAAAGTTTTATATTTATAACATAAGATATGATACAGTTAAGCAACATCACACAACTTCCTGATGGTATTCACGTTTGAAAATGCGACACCGATTTCATACGACAGTTAAGCAGTTGTTAATAATCACTTACATTTTAGAGGCAATATTGATTATGTTCTATTTCAGCAGCAAAAATAGTTCCAAACAAATAATACAGCAGAACCATAGCGCATCTCACAGCAACACCCAACCGTGTTTTCATTACTGAATGAATCAGCCGTTTGAACGAATCGTTTGAATGAATGACTCAATTATTTAAGACAGTCAATTACCACCACCTACTGGTGGTTTAGTTTAATGTTTATCATTTTTTAATATTTAAAACAATATCATATCATTATTTAATGCAGTTGTCATTTTTCAGTGTAAATAATTTAATTTGATTGGTAACGGCCCTATAGTGTTTTATTATTCGAATTAAATTTATTGAGATAAGAATAGAAATTATAAATTTATTATATAAGATTAGAAAAAAGTCATTTATAAAGGTAAAAAAGCCCTCAGAGTAAATATTACAAATATGCAGATTTAAATATGCTGATAGAACACTGATGAGAATATTTCTTTAGAATAAATTTACATTTACACAACCGGACATGCCATTTTTTTACTCGGACAAGTGAATGACCGATTTCAAGCACATGACAAGGCTTAATGTGGAGCCCTGTATTATATTAGTTTCATATTATAGTATGTTATATTATATTATATTATTAGACCAACAACACTGGGATTTCAACACTGTCAGTATCACTCCGCTTATCTGTGTTTGTACGTTCCATTATTGGTGGAGATTTTACATTGACATGGTTACATGCAGTGATGGGTGTGATGCATTAATAAGTAATTAATTACTGTAATTTAATTACTTTTCCATTGAAAAAAATAAAGTAAGGAATTACTCATAATTTAATTAGCTACTTCTGATGTAATTGCATTAAATAATGTAACAATAGTGGATTTAACATAAAAATGTAACATCTAATGATAATATGTATGTTTTTAATGTAAACTTCTCCATTTAAATACTTTGGTCAGTTCAAGAATAATTTATGCAATTTTATATTACTCATTTGAAAGAATTAAAAGAGCAGTTTCAAGTCCTTATTGTTCAACTGGTCATGGTTGAAATGGAATTTAGAAAGTAATCAGTAGTAATAAGTAATGCAATACTTTTTAGAAAGTAATTAAAAATTATATTATATTATATTATATTATGAAGGCTAATATAAATGTTTTAAGTTTGTATTTCCTCCCAGAATGGCAGATGGCACCTAATTTACAATATTTCCCTGCCTCTTTAGTTTGTGTTATGTGTAGAATATTCACAAGAGGTCACTGTCTGCACAGTTTTAGACATTATTTGTAATTTCACATGCAGTGCTGTGTCTATCTTGCCTTCTTGTTTGTTTTTGCTCATGTGTTATTTGTTATCTTGTTTGTTTCATACTGTACGTTAGTTCTGGGCAACCATTTTTCGACTGTCGTATTTGTTACTGTTGTCTTCTTCTGTAGCTATCATTTACTCTGGTTATTCTGAAACTGCCATTAAACTTTGCGAATGGTTCCTCTCAAGTCTCTGAATCTATTAACGCTTGGATTTGTACGTGTGTGTGATCAAGAAGTGCTTTCAAGATTCAAGAACAGTTCTTTGAATTGACAATAACGCGTTAACACGACTCAGTATGTGCAACAAAATCTGCCAAATCCGCCTAATGTATGAAGCATGAATGTAACGTTACAGTTAGCATAACCAAACGACAGTGCCTACAATAAACAGGAGAACATTTACGAAATGGT
Organism: Megalobrama amblycephala; assembly: GCF_018812025.1. Lineage (NCBI taxonomy): Eukaryota > Metazoa > Chordata > Actinopteri > Cypriniformes > Xenocyprididae > Megalobrama > Megalobrama amblycephala. The sequence goes on along the minus strand of NC_063056.1, from coordinate 20,332,492 downwards.
TACAAAAGACTAGCTATATAATAGGTCTATAGCATCGTTAAATTAATAAAACATCACTTACCAGTGGGTCTCACATGCCATCAGTTTCATTTTGTATGCTGAAGAGATCAAAGAATGACTAATTTTGTAGGTTTAGCAAGTCACTTCTTTATAGTAGTAGACTGTTTTTTGTTTACAGGACGCGTTGTTGTTGAGAGGGAATGGCGTCATCCAATGAAATCATCCACTGAAAAACAACACAGTGCGAATCACAAGTTCAATTAAAAAAAACACACACAACAATGCCAGTCTGTTCTACAAATCGATTAATTATATATTAATGTATTATTTATTTATTCGCAAAAAAACTGTAGACATATTAGCAAGTTCAACCAAATTAGAACAATCAAGTTTAAACATTAAAATTAAATATTGTATAAATAAAATACAAGGTTAAAAAAAGGAAAATAAATAATACAGTCAGTGATTACTCTTTGAATTCAGAGCTTATTTAAATTATAATAAAGTTAAAATTAATACATAGAAGTGTGTGTTGCTTAGCAACAGAATGCTTGAAACGTCAACATCAGGTGCTTGGGTGACAGGAGCATAGACGCTACAGCGCGCTGTCATGGCGGAGAGAAACGCTCTGGAGAAACTCGATTTCGGCGCTTTAAGCCCCGAGCAGCAGGAGAAGCTGCATCAGTTCAAGGTAATTTTCTGCTGCTGAGTTATTCACAAGTCTGCAAATATTATTGGAGATGAATAAAGGTCTACTAAATTACGTCGTGAAGTAGCCTACACGAGATTATGATATAGGCCTATTAAATAAAATGTATGGGAAATGTGATTGTTTTTGATAAAGCAAATGTTTCGACATTAAATGTCTTACTCCAGATCAAGACGAGGATAGCTAATGAAAAATATTTAAGATCTCATCCAGAGGTGGAAATGTTACTGAGTGACTTCTTAAGGTAAGTCTTTATGCTTTATGATCATCATGATTATGCAGCACATTTTGTACTGTTCATCTATGCCCTTCTGTCTCTAACAGGGAAGTGTTTCTGAAAAGGCCTACGGATATTCGTGAATTTGCAGCAGGTATATTTTTTCAACTGTCCCATGTAATAAAAGTATTACCTACGCTTATCTGACACGTTTGCAAACTTTCTTGCAAATAACTTGGTTGGAAGTAGTCTCCCAATAACATTCAGAATGTGTTTTATGTATTAGATTTTTTTTCATCATGTAAATAGTCTGTTTCTCACATAGAATAATTTATTATTATTCAAAAACTTTTGTTGAGCTTTTATTACATCAGAAATTTACCTTGAGCTAATGTAATTAAACACATAATTAAATCTTATTTGAGTTTATAATGATGATGATGATGATGATAATAGTAACATTATCATTATTATGTTAAATTATACTCTTAAATTAAAGGGTTAGTTCAACCAAAAATGAAATTTCTGTCATTAATTACTCACCCTCAAACCCGTAAGACCTTTGTTCATCTTCGAAACACAAATTAAGATATTTTTGATGAAATCCGAAGGTATCTCATCCACACATAGGCAGCAACGTCATTGCACCTTTTGACATCCAGAAAGGTAGTTAAAAACAATCTTAAAACAAGTCTTAAGGGTTTGGGACAACATGAGGGTGAGTGCTCGATGACAGAAATTTCATTTTTGGGTGAACTAACCCTTTAAGGCAAACATTATCTCTCTCTCTCTCTCTCTCTCTCTCTCCCAGATCATTTCATTGACCCAGGACTGTCAAAGAAAATTCAGGCTCAAATGAATATCCAAAATAAGTGAAAAGTGTTATTTTTAATAAAAAAATGATGAAATGTGTGTCTGTCATGATCCCTCTGTATACGCATATAACTGTGTTTGAAAGCATATTTGTTGTACCTCTCCATTATCAGCAACAATTATCGTGAATGTATCATGTGAGAGGACAGTCCAGACTTGTTTGCTAAACGAGTCCACAGGGATGAAAGATGAAATTAATTGAACAGGTCTTTCTGTTCTGTACTTTAAGTACAACCCCAAATCCTGAAAATTTGGGATATTTTGTAAAATGTTTGTGAGTTGACAATTCCCTCTTTATTTAACTGACAAAAGTACAACAACAAAAAAAAAGATTTTCAAAGTTTTCACTGACCAACTGTGTATTTTGTAAATAAAGAAATTTGATGGCTGCAACACACTCCAAGAAAAAGTTGGGAAAGAGCCATGTTTACCACTGTGACCCATCACCTTTCCATTTAGTTACACTTTTTAAATGTTTCGGGATACTAATTGTTAAAGTTTTGCAAGTTAAATTTTTGCCCAATCTTTTCCGATACAAAACAGCTGCTCAACAGTCTAGTCATTGTTGTCTGATTCTACTTTACATTATGGGCCACATATTTTCAGTAGGAGACAGATCTGGACTGCTAGGCAGACAGTCAAACACATGTCTACAAAACCACTCTGTTGTAGCACATGCTGATTGAGGCCTGGCATTGTCTTGCTTCCCAGGAAAGATGCCATCTTGATGTCATCTCATCTTTGGTTTTACCAAAGAATAAACACTAACAAGAAGCGAAACTCAATAGAATGTTCCATTGCAACACCGACGCCCAGCAGCGGCCCTGCTTTACCGCCATTTTGGGGTGAAAGCAACTCGGCAGTCCACTAGTTTCTATGGCGATGTTAAAAAAAAAAACATACATTAAAGCTAAAATCCAACCTGAATGATGACAACACAGAATAAAATACTATCGCTAGTGATCATCAAATCTTTTTTACAGCTTATTTTACACACTTTGTGTTTAAGTCTAACACTTTTTTCACAAAACCTTTGCTCTATAAAACCCAGTCAGTTTGGGTTAAAATTCTTTGAAGTTCAAGTATTAGCATTATAAACACTGAATTAATACCAACATATGAAATTAAATTAAGGACATGCATCAGAAAAATTGGTAATGTTGGACAATAAATATATAACAGCTTGACAGTAAACTGTTTTTGCACTGTTGTCTTATATTAATGTCCATTAAAGCAAGACTATTTAAACAAAAAAACACAGCCACTGTGTCCAAAAGTGGCAATTAGGGGATAACAGACACAGCAATGCATCATGTTTTATAAGATCATTATGTTTGTAGCATGATCCAGGGGATTAAAACGTATTTCAGACCTAGTGGAGTAATTTACTATTACAATATTACTCCACTAGGTCTGCCTATAGGTATACGTTCTAATCCCATGAATCACGCTACAAACATGATGATCTTAACTTTATTAATTATTAATTTATTAATTTACTATTAATAGTAGAAATATGTAAAGTTGCATAGAATGGAAACACACAATAAAGTAGGCTAACTACGTAACCTCGGATGTGTAATGGTTGGATTCCACAACTGAGCACATAAAACATAGGTTAAGACAATACAACATTTACTGTAGGAGTCAAAATGTAAAAATGTTTAAAGGTGCCCTAGAATTAAAAATTGAATTTACCTTGGCATAGTTGAATAACAAGAGTTCAGTACATGGAAATGACATACAGTGAGTCTCAAACACCATTGTTTCCTCCTTCTTATGTAAATCTCATTTGTTTAAAAGACCTCCGAAAAAGAGGCAAATCTCAACATAACACCTGTTACATAACAGTCGGGATCATTAATATGTATGACTTTCATTTTTAAACACTTGAAGTCTGTATAATTCATAAACACAACTTCATTCTTTATAAATCTCTCCAACAGTGTAGCATTAGCCATTAGCCACGGAGCACTATCAAACTTATTCAGAATCAATGTAAACATCAAAATAAATACCATACTTATGCGATTAGACATGCTGCATGACGAACACTGTAAAGATCCATTTTGAGGGTTATATTAGCTGTGTGAACTTTGTTTATGTTGTTTAAGGTAAGCGCGAGCTCTGGGGGCGGGGAGCACGATAATTTAAAGGGGCCACAGCCTGAATCGGCGCATATTTAATGATGCCCCAAAATAGGCAGTTAAAAAAATTAATTAAAAAAATCTATTGGGTATTTTGAGCTGAAACTTCACAGACACATTCAGGGGACACCTTAGACTTATATTACATCTTTTGAAAATGTTCTACGGCACCTTTAAAATTTACTGAATTTGAGAAATTTTGGCTGTGACAGTCGCCAATTTTGGGTGCGTAAGATGTGAAGGATTCTATTGTCCAGTTGGCATTTTCAGCCCAAAATAACTGCCGTGCTACCATAGCGCCACCTCGTGGCTGTTACCTAAAAAAGTATCGCCTCTTAGGTTCTATACTCTTTGGTTTTACTAAGTACTTCTGAACACTTGGCTATATTTAACACAGTAAAATAATGGTTTCTCATGCAGTGCCATCTGAGGGGTCAAAGGTCACGCACATTCAACAGAGGTTTCCTGCCTTGCCCTTTGTACTGAGATTTCTCAGGATTTCCTGAATCTTTTCACAATATTATGTATGGTAGATGGTGAAAAACCTAAATACTTTGCGATCTTGCATTGAGAAATGTGATTTTTAAATTGTTTGATAACTCTCTTATCTCATCTTTTCAACTCTCATATCCCATTTTTGCTTGCAAAGACAGAGTCTTGGAAGCTCCTTTTGTATCCAGTCTCTCACCTATTACCAATTCATTTGCTAATTGTGGACTGTTTCAAAACAGTTTAATTTGGATATTCTATAGATCTATCTATATTCTATCCAACTTTTTTTGAATGTGATGCAGCCATCTGTAACAGTGCATGACTGCAGGAGAAGCAGGTTTCCAAAAGAACTCAAACGTTTAATAATAACTCAAATGGGCATGTGAACACATCCAAAATACAACAGTAACAGGACAAAGAGTGAAGAAACCAAGGAGTACTTATACGGGAACTAATGAGGGACCTAAAGAGATAATGAACAAGACACACCTGAAACAAGGACACTAATCAAATGAGTAACCAAGGCAACAAACTAAAGGCGGGAAACTGAACAAAGGAGAACATGTGACAAACAGAACATGGTGCAAAAAAAATATATACTTGTGACACCATCAAAATTGATTTATGTTTAAAAAATGATCGAAGATGATTTTATTATAAGTACAGTGAAGTCCATGAACTCTACTACCAGTATTTTAGATCGGGTTCCCTGCTCGGTTATTATGAACTGCCTTGCATCAATCTGCCCTTTTATAACTTCAATTGTGAACTTGTCATTGACTTCTGGAATTGTTCCTCCACAACTAAAAATAGCTGCCATTACACCAGTCCCTAAGAAGACTGGCTGTGATGTTTCTGATTTGTCCATTTACAGGCCTATTTCTAACCTCCCATTCTTGGCTAAAGTTCTTGAGCGTGTTGTGGCTATTCAGTTAAATAATCACTTAGCACTGAACAGTCTCTTTGAACCTTTTCAATCTGGGTTCAGAAGAGGACATAGTATTGAAACTGCTTTAATTAGGGTCGTAAATGATCTTCTTATCGCGTCAGATTCCAGTGCATGCAGTATTTTGGTCTTATCAGACCTCAGTGCTGCTAGGGACACTATATGTCACTCTCTTCTGCTTGACAGGCTGGAAAATTGGTTGGGTCTTTCTGGAGCTATCCTCAATTGGTTTCGGTCTTATTTAACGAATCGTGCCCAGTTCGTTGGCTTGGGTAACTACAAATCTGATACCGTGCCTGTTCAACAGGGAGTTCCTCAGGGTGCAGTATTGGGTCCAATTTTATTTAACATTTATATGCTTCCGCTTGGGCAGGTCATCAGGAAATATGGTCTTGGGTATCACTGCTATGCGGATGATACGCAGATTTACATCACCACTAGTCCTGATGTCCATTGCTTATTAATAGCTTTGCGTGGTTGTTTAGCAGAGATCAGTATCTTGATGCAGAATAACTTCCTGAAGCTGAATGCTCCAAAACTGAATTGATGCAGATTGGTACAGTGGCGGCTATACTCGTAAGGCCGAGCAGATCAGTTTGATTGTTGATTCCAGCACGATAATCCCCACTTCACAGGTGCGAAATCTTGGTGTCATTTTTGATCCACAATTAACATTTGAAGCACACATAAAACACATCTATAAAACTGCATTTTTCCACCTGAGAAACATAGCTTGACTTAGACCTTTTCTCTCTTTTGCAGATGCAGAAAGGCTTATACATGCCTTCATAACAACTATGTTAGATTACTGTAATGCCTTGTTCTCTGGCCTTCCAGCTAAATCGTTGAGCAAGCTTCAGTATATACAAAATTCTGCCGCTCGTGTGCTCACTCGTACTTCCCCTCGTGAACACATTACACCGGTTCTTTCACATTTACACTGGCTTCCCATAAATGCGAGAATTGATTTTAAAATTCTTATTTTAACATACAAGGTACTTCATGGGACTGCACCTGAGTATCTTTGCGATCTCATCAGTCCTTATACTCCATCACGCTTTCTTCGCTCTGCTAACTCTTTCACTTCACCAGCCTTCATGTAAGCTAAAGACCATGGGGGAAAGAGCCTTTTCATACAAAGCCCCTAAGCTATGGAATGTGCTTCCTCTGCCCGTCAGAAATGCACCAACGTTGGGTCATTTTAAAAAGTTTTTTAAGACACATTTATTTAAGACTGTCTTTCTCTAATGAATTGTTGTATTGCTTTTGTTGTTTTTGCTTTATTTTATTACTGTAGCGCTTTGGGTTTAAGAAAAGCGCATTATAAATAAAATGTATTATTATTATTATTATTATTATTATTATTAAAATACTATTAATTTGACCAGTGAAAACATTTTTTCTTTGTGCTTTTGTCAGTTAAGTACAGGTTAAAGCGAATTTAAAAATCACAGATTCTTGATTTTATTACATTTTACAAAACTTTCCTGGATTTGGGATTGTATGTCAAGATACTGAGCCTGACACTAATGACTCACTAATTATTTCTATTACATATTACTTTGATTCTTAGCATAAACTGCTTGATAGAAAATTTTAAACTACTTGTTTTCATTCAGATATTGTTTTCATTCAGTTTTCATGGATTTGCCATGAATTTGTATCAAATTTATCTTTGCATTCCCACTTAGTGGCGTTTTTTACATTGGGCTGGTCAGTTTTATCTTTTTCATTTTACTGTTTACACTTGGACTACCCAAGGGTGAACTATTGTGCAAGCAGCATGTTTCGTTTTTGGATTTAACAAGTCATCAGGGACCTAATAAGATACTGTTCATTCACATAGAAACATCTAATTGTCAATGTAACATTTGACTTTAGTATGGTACATGAAACTCATTAACTCCAAAATAATATATAATTAAGCATGTAAAAACAGAAAGATATGCCCAGTTTATTTAAAATAATAATCTCAACTGCTATAAGAAAAGTCTGTGAATTTATGTCTGATTATTTAAAATACAGATGATGGAAAGTAAAGTCTTACCCCCACAAATTCACAAATGCAATTTCATAGCTGTCGCACCTGCACTGTACATCTAGATACTCTTCAATATTCTGGGGTGGGAGGGGTTGAGAAGACATGAGAGTGGAAAATCATGTTGTAATGAATCCAGTGTGCACCTGTTCAGCAGACCGTCAGCTTCAATTATACTTGTGTCTCAAGATCTCAAAATCATCACTCACAGTGAGTACCTCCATCACATTTTTAAACATTTTTACTCTTAAACATCCTGGTTACTAGTTTATTGCTTTAGCTTATTCCAATCACTACTTTTATATTAATATAGGTGACACTGATGTTCACTGAATGGAGTTAATAATTAAAATTCTTAAAAATAATACTATTTAAATGTTTTTTTTTATGGGGGGGGGGGTCTTTTTATTTAAAGCTTGTGAATTTAAACAGGACTCTTATTTCAGTAGATGTATAATAAGATCTGTATTCTATTATAATGATGGTTGTACATTTTGTACATTGTAAAAAGAGATCAGGACCTACTGAATGTCTGTTTTTACTTGATCTAACACCCCCAGAATTACCTTGGTGTAACCTAAAGTAGTCAGGTTGATTCTGTTATATTAAATAATATTTTTGGATTAAATAATACCAGTTCATTTGCATGTAACCACACTTTTCAGTTACTGTGCAATGATTTTTTTAAGGTTTAAGAATTAAGGGAGGATTATTTAATAGATACAAACCTATTTATCTTTTTAAACAACAATCTTTGCTAGAGAACATAAATATTGACTCTGATATAATTCCAACAAACAGATGTAAAATGCATGAAAGGATATGTAACTTTAATGGTTCATTTACTGTAAGGTAGACTGAAAAATAAAATATTTAAGCAAAATATGTCATTAATGTGGGCTCTGTTCATCCATTGAAAATATTATTTGCAGCAACATAATGCTCTATGGCCAAAACAAATGAGCTATTCAAATCAAAGGAAACCCAATCATAGTAAAATGGTAATGATTTGCCTTGACATACAGCTTCTCTGGGTAAGACGTAAAGGCTGTTTTTCTCTAGCTGTATTCCAGTGAGAGTGATCTCACACTGGCAGTATCCTAGCAATCGTCCTAAATCCTCACAGGTAGATGTGAGAATGGTATATGCAGTACCTGAGAGTCAGTTGGCATGCCTATAACCATAGTGAGAACAACACATATACAACAGGGACCCTTTAAAACAGGTGGAGACTAGTATGGTTCTGGTTTTTGTGTTAACATGTTAAATAATTACATAGTCTCCATTTAATTTTAATGTGGCCTACCTTTTATTTTGTATGTATTTTATTGCTATTCAAAAAAATCACGCTTATATCTGTTACATAAATTATTTGAGTATCTACAGTTTTCTTTTTGTTCTTGCATGTTTAAATAATGCAAGCTATGCAAACATTAATACATCTGAATGGAACTGTTTTGCATGTAATCAGATATGTCTGGATTGTCCACATGTGATTTACCTGTGTCCGATGATGACATTACAGATAATAAAGCGATCGCTGATATCTATATACACAATATGCAGGAGAGCATTATGGAAAATTATTATTTATAATGTTCTTGCAATGTGATGAATTCACCGAAATCTTCTAAATCCATATTGTCTATAGAGCTTCATCCGGAGAAAGAGAACAGGGAACAACGTGATGGGGTTTTATAGAGAGGGTTTGATCCTCTCTCTTCTAATCCAGTGGGCTACAGGTAAACTAGTTTAATAGTATCACTTTGGATCATTTTGGATCTTACATAGAGTTTTGTAAAGCTTGTTGTAGGACAACGAACAACAAAACTTCATTAGTTTCATCAAAAATGTTCTGTGTGTACTGTGCTGTTATTCCATACAGCAATGTCCCTCGCTGGGACAACATCAGAGATGCCTGATCGTAACCAGTCAACGATAGACTTTCCGAAACTACCTGCAGACTTCAGGGAAATGGCCAAGAAACTGGTAACTTATCTAATACTGAAAATACCATATAGGTGTTTCTTCAACTATAGGCACTACTAAAAAAATTTTGGAATAAAATTGCTGACTGTTTTGTCTTGCTGAGACTAATCTCATAGCTAACATATTATATATCCTTATTACACGACTCTGTGGAATACCTGATTCTGATTGGTCAATGGCGCATCCAGCGGTATGTTATTCCCCGATGACAATAGCTGAAAACAGTTAACATAGGCTCATCCGGGTTATATGCTTATATGCGTTATATGCTTGCAACGGGTTTTCCTCATGGAAGTTTTGCCTTTGGTGAGCTAATAAAATATTAAAAAGCAGTCAAATTTTGTGTAGTTATTTAATTATGTCATCCGCTCTCAAGTTTCATACAAACGCAGCTGCTGCCATTTTACAACTATTGTTTTGTTTACTGTAATGGATTGAGATAACAAACAGGTACGAATTTAAATCAGTTTAATCTTAGATCAATATCTTATCCCCGGAATTATTTATGTGGCGAAATGCCATGTAATATGCTGTATGACTGTACCGTATATCTCTTAAATGTGTTTCTGTCTAGTTTGAACTTGCCACGCGAACAATTGCTCTCTCCGCGGAAGCGGACTCAGATCGACTCAGATCAATATTTCGTGTCTAATTAATTACTTATGTGGCAAGTAGCCGTGTAATAAGTGGGATAATGTACATCCATTCGGTTGTTATCTCAGAATAAACCCTGGCTGATCACCCTGTTGGGGTTTATTCTGAGATAACAACTAGCTGGATGTACATTATCCCTTTCTTAACGGACACAATTACGCAATATTTTTACACTTTTGGCACAATTTAACAAAATTACAGCTTGATTAGAAAAGATCCACAATTAAATATTCTCTTCATTGTGAGGGTGTGGTAAGGCATGGAGAGGAGATGAGGATGTAGCTTGTACTTTTAACTGAAATAATGATAAAAACAGGACAATTTAACAAGCAAAACATAAAAACAATACTCAACCGAGAACTGAGGAAACTGAGGGTATTAAATACAAAGGTAAATTAGTACTTAAACAAGACACAGGTGATGGCAATTTATAGAAACAAACTAGCAACAGGAACCAAAGGAACAAAGGAAACAGGAACTAAACACAGGGAAATAAGAACATTCACAATATAACAGGAACAAAAAACAAACACAGAACGTGACATTCACACATGATATTTAACTGGTTTCCTTTACACATCACACGATTTATCACATGAATATTCAATATTCATGGGAATCTATCTAGGGGGAATCTATAAATAAAATAATTCATGAGTCATTAATCAACAATCAATTTTTTGTGTGTAAGTCTTATTCAGAAGAACAAATAGCACTGTCCACTTACATTGTTTCATAATTTAATAATTACATTTCCTTATATTTTTTGACAGATGATCACATGCTCCAAGAAAGGTAAAATGTCTGAACGCAAACAGCCACATTTACCATTTAGCCTTACATAATCATGGTATCAAAATTACTTATGTGTTGCACCTGTACTTAATGCGATAAATGATGTAGAGGGCATTATTTCATAAACCATATGCAAACACAAGTGCCCAAGGAAACTATGTAGGATATATTTGCATACATTTTAGCTGGAAAAAAGTTCCATTCGAGCACTCCCACGCCCTGAACAAAATGTATTAATCTACTAGACATAATAATCTGCTAATCTTTCATCATAAATCTAATTTGATATTTTGAAGTCAGATTGCAATTATAGATTCTCTCATATTTTTCCTTTTGTTTCCAGTCATAAAGAGAGAGTGTTTGTGTTTCTCAGTCATGCATTGCGTCTTTTGTTAAATGATGTGGTTGTATTGTTTTAGGTTACCACATGCCTGTAATGAACAATTCACTGAACAGGTAGATTGCCACTGAACTGATGATATATTGCCAGGTGTATATTTGAATACTAATGATCACATTACATTGCATGGAAAACATCTATATATTTTCCCCTTTATCACTCAGCTCATATGCACAGACACAAGGCCAGATGATGGAGAGCCCTGCCTCTATGTTTATGGAGCTTCTCTCCTCCCTCCCTCCATCCTTCCCCCTTCGCTCCAATCAGTCCAATGAAACAGCAGAAGACCAAGCCTGGGTAACTCTAACTATTCCAAACACACGCACATTACACCTAGCCATATCACATCTAACTGGGGGCTTCCAACTGACTTCTTTTGTTGTTAAAGTAAGATGCTTATAGTTACTACACACTAAATCTAACCCAAAGCCTAACCCCAAAAATCCAACTTTTTGGCAACAGATTTAGCTAAGTGCTTTGAGCATCGTTTGCCAAATGGATATACTTACATACTGAGAGATAAAGGAACATACTCATATATCCTTATTCTACTTTTATTTTATGTTCATCCTGATGGGAAATCTACAATAAATTCAGAGCATTGCTGAAAAATTGCAGAACTGCACCAACATGGGCCATATGATTGAGCTCATGAGGAACACTACGGTTAGTGCTGGACTACCAGAGAAAAAATATAATATAATTTAATATAATATAAGACCAGATATATTTGGAATGAAGTTAAGTTGATAGTTAAAGGGTTAGTTCACCCAAAAATGTCCATGTCGTTCCACACCGGTAAGACCTTTGTTCATCTTCGGAACACAAATTAAAATATTTTTGATGAAATCCAAGAGGTATATGACTCGTCCATGGATGGCAATATAATCACCACTTTCAAGACTGCAGTGGTTCAAATTTAATTAATTGAAGCGAAGGTCTTACGGGTGTGGAATGACATGAGGGTGAGTAATAAATCACAGAAATTTCATTTTTGGGTGAACTACCCCTTTTTTTGGGATAATTCTTTTCTAAGTAGTGTCTCATATTTGTTGCCTTCTTTTGGAAGGAGAATGACATTAACATACCTTCTCTTCATTCTTTTTTTTTACATTTGCACTCTCAGGACAGCCCTCGTTGTTTCATGAGGGCATTCATGGCTCCTCTTTCCTGGATGGCCATTATGCAGAACGGAACAGACCTCAACAAAGAAGATCTAACAAAGCTTCTATGGGCGGCTAAACCTTTCTTAGAAACAATGCCTCCATCTAGCTTTGTTCTTCCAGCATTTTCACAAAGCTCTCACCTGGCTGAAATGTAAGTTTATTCCTTTTTATTAAACTCAAGTGACTGAACATGTGGACAGGTGTGTGCGTAAGTGGTACGCAGGTGCGCATGCGCGGTAAAAATAAACGAGGCGCACCAGAAAACATGGAGGGAAGCGCATTTTGAGTACCGGTTCACTGGGGCATGTTTACTTACTGGAGTAGGATTTTTCTCCATCTCTGGTAAGATAGCAATCATGACGATAAGTGTGTTCTTTAATTATTAGGTGTGCAACGGATCGCAGTTAATCCGTGATCCGTACGGATAAGGTCCAACGGTTCGGCAAGCATGTGATTCGCTTATAGAGGGTATGCACGTGACGTCACCGTCGACCGTTACTACTGCGGTCACGGCCACTGAGTGGCAAAAGACTGAAGGGGCTCGCACACCGGACGCGAAGCTCAGCGCCTCGCCACGTCTTTCAAATTCGAACGCATTGTTTTAGAACTATAGTGTACGCACACCGGCGGCGACATTCGGCGCCTGTCCGCGGCGCCCAGCTACGACTCGGAAAAAAATATAAAACAACGCGTTCGAATTTGAAAGACGTGTCGCGGCGCTGAACTTCGCGTCCAGTGTGTGCGAGCCCATTGAGCAGCAGCATTGGTTTTCGCCGTGTATGTCGCGAAAAACACACAAAACACATCCAAAACGTGAAAGAGCTTTGTGACTGACTGTACAAATAGCTTTGACACAAACACTGAGGTATATATTTATAAACTGCAGAAAGCAACAGGGAAAAAAGCAAATGGATCACTGCATTTCACAGAAACAGCTCGACTCCAGGCAGAGAAAGATGTTTTAGTTATCATTTTGTGTCAAATTGTTGGATTTTGAGGTAAAATCATACCGTTGTATTGTTATATATTAGTTTGACAACTCATCAATTAATTATTTTCCATCTTATATTCTGCATAATTGGGTGTTTTTAAATAAACAACACTGACAAAAACTATACTATAAAACTATATATGTTTTAGGACTGGACAATATGATGATATAACATTGATATATAAGTGATTACGCGGATTTAAACCTACCGATATTGTAGTTATATAAAATATTCACAGGCAGATTTGCTTTATGTGTCTCCCCGCCATCGAAATCGGGCACATATAAATGTCAGGAAACACGACTCCAGGCTGCATGTCAATATCATGGATTAGGTTTATTTGACAAGTTGTAAGGAACACATTCAATTCCAACCTTTAGTGTAATTCGTTAGTTTTACTCGCGTTTTCGCAGTTTCCCCTGTTAAATCCAGTCACGCAGCAGGTTCTTTTGCCACTCAGTCCAGCTGAGGGAGCGCGTTTTCGGCGGGAAAGTGACGTCGAATTTAACCGAAACGCGGCGCATACAGAGACACAGAGAGAGAGAGACAGTCAGACAGCGCTCGAACACCAAATTAATTACTCTTTAGCGTTTACTTGCACTTAAACGGACACATACACAGAAAATTATGTCAAAACGCATGTCTCGGCAAGTATTCTCTCGGTTATGTCATAAGTGAACTGTTGAGAAAGAAACCAGATGTGTGTCGGTCCATGCTTTCCTTCTTAAAGTGACAGCAGCCTTTGCTGTTGTCTGTCAATAATGTTAGTAAAATAAAATAAAATAAGATAGTAGGAGAGCAGTCAGGAGAAAAGTGACGAGGACAGCTTTTAGGATAAGCGTGTTGCGTAAAGTGTGAGTACCAAGCAACATCTCCAGGTGCTCCCTTGAGAACCAGACCATAAAAGTTTGTGCACCCCTGCATGTGGAGTACCTTTACCTTATTCTACAATTTTGATGTAAAATTTTGCTTCCCTGTTTGTGTCTGTCATCTCGCCTGCCTCATTATGCTCAAGGATGAAGGTGTTTAGTGAGGTGTTCAGCGTTCTGTCTGAAGAACAGAAGAATGAGATTATAGGGTGGGTCAAAGAAAGAGTTGCACAAAATGAATTTAACTGCCTTCTGAAAGCACCCGCCTCCAACAAGCTGCCTTCTAAACCACAGGAGAAACCTACCATGAGTAAGTTTTGTATAACCTTATATAAGCTTTTATTATCAAAACAGATCTGAATCATTTTAAATGATAATCGAATAATAATAATTGAATAATAATTTAAATAATATTGACTAATCTAGAAAATGGCCCACCACACAAGGGTGTGACAGGCGGACCAGGAGCTGAAGCGACTGACCATCCTGCAATGAATGGTAAAGAACTGAAAACAAAAATTAATTTTTGGAATAAAAAAAAAAAAAAAATGAAGAACTGGAATGGAATGGCAAAGTGTTGAAGAAGGAGAGGAAACATTGGGAAAGAAAAGATAACAAATACAGAGACAGAAAAGCATGTGGTGGAAGAAAGGAGAGTTATATAGAGAACTGCAGTGATGCAATGGATCATAAACAGAAGAGTGGAAAACACCAAAGATAGACAATACTGATATTTGAAGATAGGAGAATTATTAATTACATTAAAATTATAATAATTAGTTATTTGATTATTTTAATATTTAATATTAAGTTATTTTATTTATTAATTTATTTGCACTCTTTTTTACATAAAGTGCTTTGCAAGCAAACATTCAACATTTCTCTTTCTTTCTTTCTTTCTTTCTTTCTTTCTTTCTTTCTTTCTTTCTTTCTTTCTTTCTTTCTTTCTTTCTTTCTTTTAATAGCTTCAACAGCAGTCCGTATATGTCCTCCTGGATTGCTCTGGCTGAGGGCTAGGATGTTGGCAATAATGGGACCTTTCCTATCCCGACTGCCTTTAGAGGAAGTAAAGACAATCCCTAAAAATGAGGTCAGTGTCTGTGACATGATATGTGACATGATATGCAAACAAATACACATAATGTGTATTGTTCCATGGTGTTTGTGTCTCAGAGCCAGCAATAATAACCATCTAAAACCTAAACCACCTATTTCTCAGCAAATTCAATGATAATCTTTCTTTTCCTCAGCTTTGTGAGTTTTTCAGGACTCCAGATTTCTCTCCATCTTTTCATAATGTTAGTGGAATGCAGCCCGCCCTGGGCCGGACACTTTTTCAACGTTTGAAACAAGAGTGTTCCAGCAGTGACAATTTCACTCAAAACATGGACAGGTTAGGATCTGCATCATTAGTGTGCGTTAAGTGCATGCTTTGGTAAATGATATTCAAGTTAACAGCCGTAATACACTGATTGTGACATTGTGATTGCAATTATGAGAAACAAAGTTGCAATTACAAAAAGTTGCATTGTGAGAGTCACATTTGTAATAAATCAAGTCAAAATTGTGAGACATCACTGGCCGCTTTATTATGTACACCTTACTAATACCAGGTTGGACCCCCTTTTGCCTTCAGAACTGCTTTAATTCTTCATAGCATAGATTCAACAAGATACTTGAAACATTCCTCCGGGATTTTGGTCCATATTGACATGATAGCATTACGCTGTTGCTGCAGATTTGTCAGCTGCACATCCGTGATGCGAATCTCCCATTCCACCACGTCCTATTGGCTCTATTGGATTGAGATCTGGTGACTTTGGAGGCCATTTGATCTCTGGCATTAACAAGGCATTTTTCACCCACAGAACTGCCGCTCACTACATATTTTCTCTTTTTCAGACCATCCTTTGTAAACCAGAGATGGTTGTGTGTGAAAATCCAGCAGTTTCTGAAATACTCAGAACAGCCCTTCTGGCACCAACAACCATGCCATGTTCAAAGTCATTTAAATCAAATTTCATCCCCATTCTGATGCTCAGTTTGAACTTCAGCGGACCATTTTTTTTACCATGTCTACATGCCTAAATGCCACTGAGTTGTTGCCATATGATTAGCTGTTTAGATATTTGAATTAACGAGCAGTTGGAGAGGTATACCTAATAAAGTGGCTGGTGAGTGTCCCACTATGAAATATAAAGCTGCACATACATGAAACAAAGTTGCAATTCAATTGCAAAAAATAAAGCCATATTGTGAGATATAGTCACACTTGTGAGATACAAAGTCACACTATGAAATATAATGTCACATTTGTTTAAAACAAACTTGCAACATAAAAAAATCACAATTATGTTTTTAGTTTTTTTTTTTTTTTTTTTTTTTTTTTTTTTTTTAGTCCATGGATTCCCCCTCACTCTATATACAAGAACATCTTCAAAACATATTCAATCCCAATTTTTTCTGTTTTCATAGATTGGGCTCTCTGGCTTGTTTTATTGATGGCACACTGTCTCTGAATCTGAATCTAAGTAGAAAACTGCTGTCTCAGATTGATGCCTGTAAAAATTCTGAAATAGACAAGGTCAGAACTGCCACTTTATTGAACCATTGCTGCTCCCAAATATTTATAGCATAACTGTAAACTTATTGTCTTTCCACTTGACCCTCCCTCAGGTGAAGAGACAGTTAGTACAGAACATTCTGGAGAAAGATAGCGGTGCTTCCTCTCCTGAGATGCTCCAGTCTCTGGGATCCTCTGTGTCTGTTCTTCCCCTTTCCATACTGTCCCGCTTCACCCCTAAGGACCTGAACAACACCCTCAGCAGCTTTAGACAGGCCAAATGGAGCCCAGCTCAAGCTAAAACTCTGGCTCAGAAACTGTTGGAAAATGCTACGGTTTGATTTTCTGCTCAGCTTATATGAACTGTTTTTTGTTTCTTGATTTACCCATTTATTGTTTTCACAAGAATGTTTTCTTTTGTAGAATATAAATGGTGAGAAGCTGCTGTCTCTGGGTTCGATGGTGAGAGGGGTAGCCAGTGCCGTCCTCAAGAATGTGAAGGCAGAAGGTTTGCTGGGAAATGAAGCCCTGAAAACTATGAGTGAGAAGATGTCCTCCCTACAAAGAACAGCATTACTGGAAGCGGTAAGTTTGTTCAGAAAGAGATGGAAAGGATAAGGAGAAAGAAACTCTTATTAAGGCTTAACCTTGAGTTATCATTATTCTTAACACTGCTTTTTAACCCTGGGTAAAGCAATGTTTCACACTTGTAATTTAGAAGCGGGGGTTAGCACTGCTTTGTACCCGGGGTTATGAAATCCAGCTCTGAAGCAAGGTTAGCACCACTTTTGTGGTGTTGACCCTTCATTGCCAAATAATGCGTTTGAGGGGAGATATGCCAAATGGTGACAGAAAACTTGACAATTGGAGTAAAGAAGAGATTGTTTTATTCTTACCTTTTATAGTTCAAAAAGTCCATTCAGGATAAACTTGATACTAGCCTACCGTCTGTACAGTCTGCAATAATATGAATATGAATATGAAGATGCTTGAGTCTTTTTGTAAACATATCGTGTTCACAGTTTATCCAGTCAGTGACACTGACACCACAAATATGCAAATAAGAACATTAACTCAGGGTTTAGTGTGAAATGACATATTGGGAATGCTTAAAGGATTAGTTCACTTTCAAATAAAATTTTCCTGATAATTTACTCACACCCATGTCATCCAAGATGTTCATGTCCTTCTTTCTTCAGTCGAAAGGACTGAACATCTTGGATGACATGGGGTGAGTAAATTATCAGGAAAATTTTATTTGAAAGTGAACTAATCCTTTAAGATATACTTAGAATACCTAATACCAGGGATAACTATTTCAAGTGTGAAAAGCTCTATTATTTGCAAATTGCAAGTGACCACCAAAGTATCAATAAAACTTCTTATGGCACCTCCTTGACTTTTCGCTCTCTCTCTCTCTCTTGATTTTGTCAACTCCTCAGTTCCGCCGTGATGTGAACGCATCTGAACTGGTGAAGGGGTTGCCAGATTCTCTCCTCTCTTCTCTGTCTCTGTCCACGCTGGAGAAGGCAGACCTCAGTTCTGTGGACCAGCTTCAGGGACGTGGCTGGACTGCTGCTCAAGTACGCAAACTAGAAATTCAAACTAAAAATCCAAATCTAATACAATTCCATCAATTTTTTCTCTGTTTTTCTCTCTGTAGTCAACTTTCCTTTTGAAGAAGATTTTGGGTAATAAGATCAACCTTGGTGAATTACGGTGAGACTCTTTATTATTGCAACAGTTAACTTTACATAGCCATTAAAGAATCTTTTTTTTTTAATAGGAAAGTGAAAATCTTAAGTAAACAGATAATAGGTCTTATATAAACCATATACTTTAATAATAAAAAAGAAGCAGTATCTTGATCAAGCTTACTGTGTTTTCAACAGGAAGTTGGGTCAGGCTGTACAAGGTGTCACCTGTGAAATGATTGAAAAAATCAATCGAACTGATGCTTTGGATATGGCACAGACACTTAACAAATCCTGCATCTGGCTCTCCAGGGTTCAGGTAAACATCACATATTCATTCATTCTTCCAACACAAATTCTTTCATCAACTCTGCCACTTTTCCATGATCAAATCTATAAAAAAACCAAAACAACAGAATTTGTGTTTTTTCATTCTCAGATTCGCTGTGCAGCTCAAAAACTCTTTGCAAGTCTGGAGGAACAGAGACCAGGATATTTCAGTGACATTAAAAACTCTGAGCTCCAGGCCATCCCAGCTCTGCTGCTCATCCATCTACCGTAAGAACAGAACAGCGCAATTTAACATAAATTTAAGTTTTAAATTCTTTCTAATTAAATTTTAGTTAAGTTTAAATCATATGCTAAGACAGGCAGGATTTTCTTTATTTTTCCTTTCTCACATGTATCCATACTGTCATGACATGTTCAGAGTGGAGAAGATTCAAAACCTGTCAGATGCTGTGTGTCCTGCTTTCATGGAGAAGATGAAGCAAGTCAACCTGTCCTCTCTGCCAAACAGTTCTCCAGCACGCTACGCACTTACCAAAAGAGCGATCGGCTGCCTGGTAATACGTGCACAGGCACACGCTTTTCTTTTCATGTCTAAAAAAACCCACATATCTTAAGTTAACGTGTTGCTGTTTGCAACCAACGTGACACATTTCTGAGTAAAAGATTCAATTCAACAAGAAAAACTGTAGCATGGAACTTATTCATCATGATGTAATGTGAGTTAGCTAAAAAAAAAATACTGCACTGTTTTTCAGGGATTAAAGCAACAACAACAAAAAATAGTGTTCTGACTAAAAACTTTTTTAACGCTATGTCATATTTCTTTAACCATCACTTAATTTAAGTACTTGAGACAAATAGCGGAAGAAGTAGAAGATGAAGAAGGGAAGACGATGTTTTAGTACAGCTTTTCTATTGCCAGTTTGCATAATGACAAAGCTGTTTTCAATTTATGAAATTAAACTGCAAGGCTCAATGCTAAGAATTTTTTCTACTGGCCTGGTTGGGTCAGTGGTTCACATCCATCCATCCAACCAACCAACCAAATCATATTAAAATAAATTGGATTTTTTTTCAATTATTGTTTTCATTCTATTTGACCCCATGTAACCTTGTATTGTAATAAGGTTATGACACCAAAATTTTAGATACGAGTGAAATTCCTCAATTCTCGATTCCAGTTTCAATATGAAAAAAAAAAATCCTAATACAAAGTTCAAACATTATTATAGACAATTTAACCATCAGTAATAAAATAAGATTAACAAATTACAAGTAAATGCAACAGAACAATGATACAAACGAAATGAACAGTTAAGTTTTTCAGGCAGATCAAACAGTATTCAGGTGTACAGAAATTGAATAATCAAATGTAAGTTAGTCTTGTATATAAGTGTATAAGTCTTTTGATGCTTCAAAAGATGCAAGCACACTGTTCAAAGATGCCGTTTAACTCTTGTTTACATGGACAAACAATGGAAAAGCAGCGCGAATGCGAAAACACATTCTCTGTAAACAGCCCCTAAATGGTTATTTGGCTATTGTGTATAATTATCCAGTAGTCAGTTCAGGTGATGTGACATGTGAAAGCTATTTTCCTGTTGGAAACTACTGCAGGCACTGTCCTAATCTGTATCCTGTGTTTGTGCAGAAGGGGAATGTGTCTGATCTGTCTGCAGCAGAGGTTTTGACTCTAGGTCCTCTGGTGTGTGAGTTAGACCCAGCCTGGATCTCCTCTCTGAACTCTGCGGCTCTGAACTCCACCCTGCAGGCTCTCGCGTCCTGTCAGTTTATCCAACAACAGCACAGAGAGAATCTGTTCAGACTGCTTACGGGCACATACGGGTAACAGCATCACACAAACCACAGTGTGTTCACACAACCTACAATCTCACACTTAACCTCAGACCTCAGATCCCACATCCATTTTTTTTCATTGTTAAAGAGACTATGCCTGCTGTGGCTTCAAGACAACAACGTTTTAAACATTTGAAAAAAAACTTTACATTAAACAACCAACTTGTTAAAGCCTTAAAACATGCAGCTCTAAAACTGTGTTGGAATTAGACATTTTGTATTGCTATTAATAATGTATTTGTCTTTTCATTTGAACAAGGGACCCTGCTTACTGGTCAGAGGAAGACACGAGGGCACTTGGTCCTCTTTTGTTGCTTAATGACACTGCTGTTGAAAAGCTGCCATCCAAAGTAAGAATCTCATTTATTTATTTCCACAGGTGATTTATTTATTTACATTAAAAACATAATAATAATGAGGCCTTTTCACACTGCGCTTAACCCCATGTTATCTTCATTCCAAACACCGCCTGGGTAAAGGAGGGTTTCACATTTGTAATTTAGATGCATGGTTAACACTACATTTTAATCATGAAACCCTGCTCTGGATCAGCGGTGCATAAACAGTTGTTTCTGCGTATGATACGAAAAATGTCAAACTGTGATGGAAAACATGATAATTGGAGAGAAGAAGAGTTTCATTCTTACCTTTATAGATGTTAGTTGGCTAACGATGCTTTTGGGGAATGTGCGAGTGAGCTGGATGATTACTGATATACAGGAGAGTTCTTGGAACATTAGAATACCGTTAGGGGAATGTTAGTATAACGTTACAATAACGTTATAGGAATGTTACAATAACGTTAGGGGAACATTGGAATAATGTTGGAATAATGATAGAATAACAAAATAATAACGTTAGGAGAACGTTAGAATTACGTTATAGGAAACGTTAAAACAATGTTAGAGGTATGTTATAATAACTTTAGGGGAATGTTAAAATAATGTTAGAATAACGTTAGGCAAATATTATAAACAGTTAATAAAAAACAAGATGGTTTGTAGCTAATACTAATTATAGTCCTCCATACATCCATTTTCCATACAGCTTATAATATAGTGGGTCGCGGGTGTGCTGGATGATTACTGATGTACAGCAGAGTAATGATATCGGAGTTAGAGGTACTGGGAACATTATTTTTTGGTTGCAGAACGTTGCAGTGTGGTCATCTTTCAATTACTTAAAAATAGCTCATATAGAACGTTTATTATAATGTTGATGGTAAGCCTCCATACATCCAATTTCCATATTGCTTATACTATACTGGGTTGCGGGTGAGCTGGATGAGTATTGATGTACAGCATTACTGATGTTAGAACAATAGAATATCGTTAGGGGGAAGTTAGAATAATGTTAGGGGAACGTTAGAATGATGTTAATGGAATGTCAGAATAACGTTAAGGGAACGTTAGAATAACGTTAGAATAACGTTAAGGGAATGTCAGAATAACATTAAGGGAACGTTAGAATAACGTTAAGGGAACATTAAAATAACGTTAGAATAATGTTAGGGGAATGTTATGATAATGTTAAGGAAACGTTAAAATAATGTTAGGGGAACGTTAGAATAATGTTAAGGAAAGTTAAAATAATGTTAGAATAAAGTTAGGGGAACATTAAAATACTATTAGAATAACGTTAGAGGAATATTAAAATAATGTTAGAGTAACGTTAGGAGAACATTAAAATAATGTTAAGGTAATGTTAAAATAACGTTAGGGGAACGTTAGAATAATGTTACAGGAATGTTAGTATAACATTAGGGGAACGTTAAAATAATGTTAGAATAAAGTTAGGGGAATGTTAAAATAACATTTGCGAACGTTAAAATAATGTTAGAATAAAGTTAGGGGAACATTAAAATAATGTTAGAATAACGTTAGGGGAATGTTAAAATAACGGTAGGGGGAACGTTAAAATACTGTTGGAATAAAGTTAGTGGAACATTAAAATAATGTTAGGGGAACGTTAGAATAACGTTAAGGGAACGTTAAAATAACATTAGGGGAGCGTTAAAATAATGTTAGAATAATGTTAAAATAATGTAAAATAACGTTAGCATTAAAATAAGAAAGTTAGGGCAATGTTAAAATAACATTAGGAGAACATTAAAATAATGTTAGAGGAATGTTAAAATAATGTTTGAATAATGTTACAGGAACATTAGAATAATGTTATAGAAATTTTAGAATAATGTTAGGGGAACTTTAAAATAATGTTAGAATAAAGTTAGGGGAACGTTAAAATACTATTAGAATAACGTTAGAGGAATGTTAAAATAATGTTGGAATAACATTAGGGGAACGTTAAAATAATGTTAGTAAATGTTAGTGGAACGTTAAAATAACGTTAGGAGAACGTTATAATAATGTTAGAATAATGTTAGAGGAATGTTAAAATAATGTTAGTATAACTTTAGGGGAATGTTAAAATAATGTTAGAATAATGTTAGGGGAACGTTAAAATAACGTTAAGAGAATGTGAAAATAATGTTAGAATAACATTAGAGAAATGTTAAAATAATGTTAGAATAACATTAGGGGAATGTTAGAATAATTTTCTACAAACTAAAAACTAACGTTCTTTTTCCGTTAAGAAAACTTTACTGGCTAACCAAAAACAAACTGTAAAAAAGAACATTCTGGGAACCAAAAACTAACGTTCTGACAACCAAAAAGTTTTAGCTTGGCCCCTAACGTTACTATTTTTTTTTTTTTTTTTAATTAATTTTTTTTTTTTAGAATCAAATAATAACATTCTTGGAATGTTCTTTTTAGATTTTCTTTTTGCAACCCAAAAATAATGTTCCCAGAATGTTGCAGTGTGGTTATCTTTAAATAACCAAAAAATTGCTTCTATAGAACATGTATTATAACATTGATTATAAGCCTCCATACGCCAGCCTCCAAGTCATTATTATGAGAAAAGGTCATAATTACAAGAAAGTTTCTCATTATTATGATTTACAGAATCATATTTTTTGCTCAAGTGTGGCAGTTACCCAAACTGCACACAAGAAAGTCTCCTCTTCCGCATCAAAACTCCACCCAAACGCCACTTGATTGACAAGCCTCATTTGAATTTGATTTATCATTTGCAGTGTCAATTTGAGCATTTGATTTGCCATGTTTGATGTCGGTTTGAGCATTTGATTTATTATTTGTGTTGTCCGTTTGAGCATTTGATTTGCCATTTTTGATGTTGGTTTGAGCATTTGATTTATGAATTGAGCATTGAATTATAGATTTAATTATGACAGGTAGACTAACCCGCTAGAAATTTTACGTTCCCAGAACATTCTCAGAACGTCCCCACTGATGTTAATGACGTTGCTTAGTAATGTTCCCAGTACGTTAAGAGACGGTCACGATGTGGAGTTCTTTTAAGGGTTGGGGGACGTTATTTGGTGGACCTACAGGGAACATTCAGGACGTTCTGGGAATGTTTAGGGGACTATTACTATAGGACATTCTGATAACTTCCCAAATGTCTTCTTTGTAACATTCTCGTGCGACCATAAAATAACCAAACTAGAACATCCCCCTAAACTCATATCAGGAATGTTATTAAATGAACAACAGAGGACTGTGTTGGAAAGTTCTGTTAATGTCCCAAATTTCCTCTTTGAAACGTTCTTTTTTGACTATAAAAAAAAAAAAAAAAAAATGGAATGTCCCCCTAAAGTCATATTAGGAACCTTGAACTGCTGCACTTTGACTACCAAAAGAGGATGTTTTAGGAACGTCCTGAATGTTCTGTAAAGGTTCAGAATTTTCATCAACTTTAGAGAACTTTTAGGGAATGTTACACAAGGCCCTGAAAGCGTCACCTTCTACGTGGATACTCGGTTGATGATGAAAATTAAAAATCAAATACAAATTAGTTTTAATTTGATTTTTGATACAGTTCATGCTTTCCTAAATGAGGAAATGAAATTGCATTTTAGCATTTGATTTATCATTTGAGCAGCTGTTTTAAAGTGTGATTTATTATTTAATAATTTGAGCATTTGATTTATCATTTGAGCAGCTGTTTTGAAACTTTGATTTATTATTTGATCTTTTTAAGCATTTGAATTTTGTTAGGGAAAAAAATCCACAAAAAGCCCTATTGATT
This sequence comes from Megalobrama amblycephala, assembly GCF_018812025.1. Lineage (NCBI taxonomy): Eukaryota > Metazoa > Chordata > Actinopteri > Cypriniformes > Xenocyprididae > Megalobrama > Megalobrama amblycephala. The sequence continues at coordinate 20,307,684 of NC_063056.1, read as the reverse complement.
CCTTCATTTTATTTTAAATGGCACTTTTAGTCCCTTGTACCATAACAGATGTGTTATGCATAACTGACAGATGTTATATACTGACAGTTAAACTAACAGTTATTTTTCGCCACAAATATATATATATATATATATATATATATATATATATATATATATATATACAGTACCACTGGAACCACTAAGATTTTTAATGTTTTTAAAAGAAGTTTCATCTGCTCACCAAGGCTACATTTATTTAATTAAAAATACAGTAAAAAACAGTAATATTGTGAAATATTATTACAATTTAAAATAACTGTTTTCTATTTGAATATATTTCACAAAGTAATTTATTCCTGTGATGGCAAAGCTGAATTTTCAGCATCATTACTCCAGTCTTCAGTGTCACATGATCCTTCAGAAATCATTCTAATATGCTGATCTGCTGCTCAAGAAACATTTAATATGTACAATTGTACAAAATATTTGTGTACAATATTTTTTTCAGGATTATTTGATGAATAGAAAGTTCAAAAGAACAGTGTTTATCTGAAATCTAATCTTTTGTAACATTATAAATGTCTTTACTTTTGATTGATTTAATGCATCCTTGCTGAATAAAAGTATTAATTTCTTTAATTTCTTTTCAAAAAAATAAAAATAAAAATTCTTACTGACCCCAAACTTTTGAACGGTAGTGTATAATGCTATAGAAGCTTTGTATTTCAGATAAATGCTGTTCTTTTGAACTTTCTATTCATCAAGGAATCCTGAAAAAAAAGTACACAACTGTTTTCAACATTGAAAATAATCATAAATGTTTATTGAGCAGCAAATCAGCATATTAGAATGATTTCTGAAGGATCATGTGACACTGAAGACTGGAGTAACGATGCTGAAAATTCAGCTTTGCATCACAGGAATGAATTACTTTGTCAAATATATTTAAATAGTACACAGTTATTTTAAATTGTAATAATATTTCACAATATACTGTTTTTTACTGTATTTTTAATTAAATAAATGTAGCCTTGGTGAGCAGACGAAACTTCTTTTAAAAACATTAAAAATCTTAGTGGTTCCAAACTTTTGGACTGTACTGTATATATATATATATATATATATATATATATATATATATATATATATATATATATATATATATATATATATATATATGTTGTCCTTTCTATTTACCAATCCATCCCTCCATCCTGCTCTTCTGTCTTGCAGAGCTGGCTGAAGTCATATCTGTCAGATCTGATGGATAGTTTGCCCAGTCAGCCTGTGGTTCCTCCTCCAAAGGAATTCCGCTCTTGGCTTGATCTCTCTGCGCTTCGCCGCAAACTTTTTGAGCTCAAAACAAGTAGCACATTACAAAGTCGCAGGAAGCGTGAAGGTATGTGTGCAAGAAAGTGCATGTGGTAGAGAAACAACATATAGGTGAAACCAGATAGTTCTTCAGATATTCAGATATGTTCTAATAATTCTCAGAGAATAACCAATAGTGGAAATACTAATGAACTTTCTATCTAAAAATATGCCATTGTCTTGATTTTCTCTCTCTGGCAATGGCGGTTTCTGTCACAGTGGGGTCTACTCTAGAGCCTACACTCATTTATATTGAGGACCTAAAACAGGGGAATGTATACTGGACTCCCCTCCAGTTCAGTAAAATGACCACGCTGACTTTCAAAGATGCCGTGCCAACATTAGGAGAGATAAACAACTACAGCACAGAACAACTGGCTGCACTCAGAACAAAAACTTTGGAGGTATACTCACACAGACATGCACACACACACACACACACACACACTATCACTACTCCTAAACCTACCAATCACAGGAAACTGTCTGCATTTTTTTAAATAAAAAAAAAACAAAAACAAAAAAAAACCATTTAGTATGTTTTTTAAGCCATTTGGTTGAAGTGTCCTCATAACCCATGTTTACGTTGTATTACCCATGTCATTATAAACATTTGTGTCCTTATAAACAATGCAGTGTTAGAATATTACAACTATATGTTTAGCAACCAACAACCAATTGCATGCCTTATAATTACGTGGTCTGGGCAGTCACGGAAACACTGTGCAATGTATAAACAGTCGTTTCTGCATATGATAGGAAAAATGTAAAAAGGCGATGGAAAACACGACAATTAGAGAGAAGAAGAGACTGTTTCATTCTTACCTTTATAGTTCCAAAATGTCTGTTTTTTTACATCAGGCATGGGGTAGTGTAACCATGTTGAATGAGTCCCAGATTACTCAACTGGGCTGCATCTGCCAGAGTTTCAGTGTTGAAGAGTTGGGCAACCTCAGCATTGCCTCAGTGGACACTCTGGAAACACTGTCTGCCTGCAACTTTATCCAGACACAGGTAATACAAACAAGCACATATTCAGTCACCAAACATCATATTAGAGTGGTTTCAGAATGATCATGTGATACCGAAGACTGGGGTAACGATGCTGAAAATTCAGCTTTGATCACAGAAATACATTAAATTTTAAATAAGAAACCAGTTATTTGAAATTGTAATACCATTTCACAATATTACTGTTTTTGCTGTATTTTTTATCAAATAAATTCAGCCTTGAGAGACTTTTATTTATTTATTGGCATTTAGCATAATTAAATATATAAATGTATTTACAAAAAATACAAAAACATAAATAAGCAAGGCAGAAAAACAAACATATATACTGAAAGTGATGAATTCCGCAGAGGACAGCAGTCTGGCAGGCCTTTGAAAGGGTGTCTGGAATCAGCGTGGCTGGACTAGGACGTCTGGAGATGGCGGGACTGGGTCAGTTTATCTGTGGTCTACAACCTACCCAGATTGATCAGCTCAATTCCACTAGCTTCAGGTACTTGCACATTTGTGGCTATATTGGAAGACTTCTGATGCAAAAGCCTCTAAGTGCCGTCTGAAATTTTCTTCTAACATGAGAATTTTTATCAAGCTTGTATGTTTAGGTTCAGTAATTTCACTTTAATGGAAATTAATAGGTCCTTTTCATTGCCATTAAAGTGAAATTACTGAACCTAAACATACGAGCTTGATAAAAATGCTCATTTTAGAAAAACATTTAAGATGGCACTTAGAGGCTTTTGCATCTGAAGTCTTCATTTTCATTTTCAAGTATGTTTATGTAGTACACTACAGCACAACAAAACAACTGCTGAGCAAATGCTGTATAAACCTGGTCATTGTGATGTCCTGTGATATGTCTTTACCAGAGACGCAATAGAGGCAGTGGGTCGTGTTTCTTGTCCTCTGAACATTAGTGATCGTCTTAAGGAAAAGGCAGTGGCTGTGTTTGGAAAGCCAGAAACCTGGACTGAAGCTCAAGTTAGTGTAATGGGCAACATCATTGGTGAGGAAAACTACTTTAAGTTTAATATCTAACTAGTTTACGATTAAAATGTGAGAACTGCCTTTGTCATTGAATGTCTCTATAGCTGGTCTAAGCGCTGTTGAGCTGGGACGTCTAAATTCAACCATCTTGCCATTCATTCAACCATCCGCCATCCCTCTCATACCTTCTGATCGCTTAGCTGTAAGTTTTCTCTCTCTCTCTCTTTTGCAAACTTGCGGCCAATGCGGCCTTTGAAGGATGTAGCCTCTGAATTGGGACGCAGTTAAAGGGTTAGTTCACCCCAAAATGAAAATTCCGTCATTAATTACTCACCCTCATGTCGTTCCACACCCATAAGACCTTTGTTCATCTTCGGAACACAAATGAAGATATTTTTGATAAAATCCGATGGCTCAGTGAGGCCTGCATTGACAGCAAGATAATTAACACTTTGGGATGCCCAGAAAGCTACTAAAGACATATTATAACGGTTCATGTGACTACAGTGGTTCAACCTTAATGTTATGAAGTGACGAGAATACTTTTTGTGCGCCAAAAAAATCAAAATAACATCTTTATTCAACAATATCTAGTGATGCGCAATTTCAAAACACTGCTTTATGAAGCTTTGAAGCTTTATGAATCTTTTGTTTTGAATCAGTGGTTACGCCCCCCAGTGGTGAACCATAAAAATTTCGAAACACTTATGATGTAACAAAACCTCGTTTACTAAAATCACGCGAGTTTGGCAGTTTGATACATGCCTTGAACAACAGCAGTGTTCTGAAATTTCCCATCACTAGATATTGTTGAATAAAGTCGTTATTTTCTTTTTTTTGGTGCACAACATTAACATTAAGGTTGATCCACTGTAGTCACATGAACTGTTTTTAAGATGTCTTTAGTAGCTTTCTGGGCATCTGAAAGTGTTTATTGTCTTGCTGTCAATGCAGGCCTCACTGAGCCATCGGATTTTATCAAAAATATCTTAATTTGTGTTCTGAAGATGAACGAAGGTCTTGTGGGTATGGAACGATATGATTGAGTAATTAATGACAGAATTTTTACTTTTGGGTGAACTAAACCTTTTATTGTGTAGTTATACACTTTGAGGCAGTCGATTGTTGATTCAGTTTAGTTCAATAACATTAATGTTGATGTTGCAAAATTCTTCAATTATGAAACAAAGCTGCTCTGCAGAAAACAGCGGTCTTTATCCACCTCAGTTCAGGTTTTGTTCTCATCCAATAATAAAGAAGTTACTGTTATAATTTGTGTTTAGGCACTGTCGGTCAGCCAGTTGAAGGCTTTGGGTCCTGATAATGCTGCCATGGTAACAGAGGCACAGCGCGCGGGACTGAGAGCCGATCAAAGGGCTGCACTGGATGAAGCCGTGGGACTGAAAACAGCACGTGCTGAAGTGTCCACTGGATCCTCCAGTACAAGCTCCAGTGGATCAGCCCCACTGCCACTAAAAGGAGGCGAGTGACAGGAAATTGTTTGAAAAACCTGTGTTGGTGATAGCTGTCCAGAACTTACACACATCTTATCAATTTGACACTGAAAAATGTTGAAAAATCTGCTAAATATCTATTAAATTTGGACCTTTTAATTGCAATTTTATTATATATAAAAAAATTGTAGTCTGAAACAGCTATGTTTCTCTTCCAACTCCAGGCGCAGCGGTCGAGAGCATGACAGGATGTGTCCTCTTCATGCAGGCCATCATGTTGATGTTACTTAGATATATTCTCTAAGAAGAAGAAGGTTCAAAGGTCACAGGATGGCATGTTTTAGATGGCAGATTTGCATGTTGATGTATGATCATGTAAACCTGTAGAATAGTATCTGGCCATTTAAGAATGACTATATTTAAAACTTAGCCACAACTTAGTGATTAGACTAAAGCCAACGATAATATGATGAGGCTGAGGTTTGATAAGGCGGGTCTATCCCATTAAATGTATTTTAGAGAGAAACTATATTTGATAATTCCGCTGTTTAGATCTTTTCAAATGCTGATTTATTATTCTATGAGAGATATTATATACTGTGCACACTTCATTAATATATCCAAGGTGTAGTTTTGTTATCAATTTATTTAATTCCAGTTAAATGTTTGTATTAAAAGTTGTGTTCTTTGGTAACAGAATTTAAATAATTTATACCCCAACATGAGGCTAATAAAGGTATGTCTGTAAAGAGAGTAAGTGTGAAATTTGAATGCAGTCAAACCAGACTTTCACACCCTCATGTGGTGTAACAGACTCAATGGTTTGCTTCAACCTTCTGTCTGGTGCACAAGGGTCTTTGTCTACTGTTGTCGGCTAAAAGATAAGTTATGAAAATTATTCAAAATGGCTAGTATGCCTCATTAATTGTCAGAGTTTAGGCTGTAATGGAAACACATTTGGTCTCCCAAACTCCCAGATCCCTTGCAAATATCAAGAACTGCAATATACACTACCATCCAGTTTGGGGTCAGCAAGTTTTTTTTATTTATTTATTTTTTTTTTTATTTAAGAAACTGATACTTCTATTCAGTAATCACAGTAAAGCAAACAATGACTGTAAAGACATTGTTCTAATAAACTATTTCAAATAACAGTTCTTTTGAACTTTCTATTCATGAAAGAATTCTGAAAAAGTCAATTTATTCACAAAAATATTAAGCAGCACTACTGTTTTTAACACTGATGTTTTTTGAGCAGCAAATCAGCATATTAGAATTATTTCTGAAGGATCATGTGACACTGAAGAATGGTGTAATGATGCTGAAAATTAAACTTTGCATCACATGAATAAATTACATTTGAAACATTACCAAAATTTCCAGTTACAGTAGGTAAGCAAGATTTAGTGAAGATTAATGAAAAAGTAAGTGAGATTTCAATAAATCCTTTTGAATATTTTAGATAACCCACAGATTTATCTCTCTGGAATCTGGACTAAAATGTATATCTTAAAAAAAAAAAAAATACAATAAGTAGTTTCCACTTGAAGTGATTTATAGTTTTATAAGTTGAGAATATACAGTATAACAGGGCATCAAATAATGATTTAGCCATTACAATTTTTTATTTATCTGAACAAAATCAATATGAAACAGCCAAAAACAAAAGAGAATGCAAGAGGTTACATTACAACAGGCTCTATTAATCATATTTAAAAAGAAAACCAGAAGACATGATGTGTAAGGCATCAATAAAACATAACTCCAGCACAAACATAAAAAATAAAAATAACTTTTTCAACTCCATCACACACACACACACACACACACACACACACACACACACACACACACACACACACACACACACACACACAATACAAATAAATTCCTCCCAGTGAGGAAATGATCATCTGAGGCCTTTAAGTGTAATCTTGTCTTAAAGAATCTTAAGACTAAATGAAGAAGGCACTTATTTCATTCTTATTTTAAAGATCAGCAACTATTCAGCAAGTTTCCTGATTTGAATCTATGGAAAACACAAATAGAAGAAATACAGACATTAAACAAAAATAATTATTCAAGCACAAAGGAGTCACCTGATTTGGGATCATTTGGCTGTGCTAAACTGTTAGTAATTACAGTATTTTATTAATAGTAAGCTGCATTTTGCATTAGAGAAAACGGACTGCATCTTTTTTGTTTGCAAAATAGAATCAGTAGGCACAGAAATATAGCAGGACCGGTAAACAAGTGCATGACCCTCAGATTACGTTAAGAACTCAAAGACATGGCGCTCAGTGTCTTGCCCTTCTCCTAACCCCTCAGATTAATTAAGAGCTTGTTGCGATCACTTTATAGGTTGATCAAACCTAAGTGACTCCTACACTACAGCATTACTTGATCGACATCAGGCTCTCCTCGACTTTGCAAAACTGGTCTAGTAGAGTTACTACATGTTATTACAAACATGATTTGCCCCGGCGCAGTGTATTTCTCATGTGAATGTGGTGTTAAAAGCCTGCGACAAACCTAAATGTTAATCTGCAGACTCTCAGTTACATTCACTTTCTGCTTAATCCCACAGAAATACTGCTCACATTTCACCCCGATCAAAATCGAAGAAAAAAATATAAAAGAAATTATATGTTGCATAAAGAAATTTAAATCTACTTTAATTAAATATACATTTTCATAACAATTAAGCACATTTTCTTGCCAAAACCGTATATCTGGACATTTTACTTTTGAGATTTTGTCTAATTAGATTAGATGTTATTTGTTACTGTGAGGCTGTAATTTTTTATTTAAATCAGCATAAATAAAGGGCTATATATATATTATATTATATTATACTTTATTACAGTAATTAGAATATGTGTGCTTAATTAAAAAAAAAAAGTCACAAAATAAATTAAATATAATGAAAAAAAAAAAAATCTTAAAATTAAAAACAGTCCTAAAATTAGGCTTCATTTTCTTCAAGTAAAATATAATTTCTTATTTTTTGTTTTTGATTTTGGGGTGGCATATGTTCCTGGACATGTACCTGCCAGGTTTCATCAGTTTCACTCTCGTGTTAATTCTTTCCTGTCTCTCTACGCTGGTTTGTCTGTTTTGTATGCGGTGATGAAGGCCATGCCATGAGTTCTGAAGTGTGTATTAAGATCAGCAGGTTTGCTAAAGTAACGTCCACACACCTTACAGGTGTGCTTACCTTCCCCATCCTCTACCTGTGTCCCCCCTACACTCGATGGTGACCCCGGGGACCATGCCGTAACTGCAGAGTCAGAGGTCACATGTCCAGAAGTTAAACCAGTGACAGGAGATGCCTCAGCGTGATCGGAGGGAGAATCACGCACACGATGGCTGATGAAAAGATGCCTGCTGAGAGAGGAGGTGGATGCGAAACATGCCCCACACTGCTGACACTGAAAGGTGCTGCCCCCGTCACGGTGACAGACAATATGCTGGAGAAATTCCTCCCTGTCCTCTGTGGTAAAACCACATGGCATGCAGCGAAATCCCGTGGCTTCCTGCTCCTCAGCTGCAGCTCTTTTGCTATGTCTGGTCAGGCTGCTCTCAGCCAATTGGCTTTCTGCTTCAACTGAGGCCCCGCCCAAAGTAGCACCATCATGCTCAGATGAGCTGTCAGCTGCATCTGTGATTTGAGGAACTGCCTAAGAGTTAGAGAAAAAGACTGTTCAGTTGATTATAAGCTCGCGCTTCAGTTATGTCATTTACAGCTGTAATGATCAAAAAGCAAGATGGATTCTGATTGGCTGTCGATGTTATCGTTCAAATTAATGATATTGATTTCTGTACAGTTATCAATACAGTTTGGTGTGGACTTACCTATTCTTTCAAACTTAAAACGAGTGTTAAAATTCCCGCTACCAGCATTTCCCGCTTTGAGTGCTGAGCAGATTCGCAAACACCTGTGATTGGCCATTGTGTTCACACACTCAACATATACAGTCAAACCAAAATTTATTCAGACACCTTGAACATTTCATTCATTAATAGTTTATTCACTTTAGTTTAAAAAAAATGGTAATAAAAGATGACAAGTTCTCAGAGTTAAACTGTGTAAAAAAAAAAACAAAAAAAATCTTATGTCAGATAACACTTAAGCAAAACATGGTCAGGTCAAAGTGTCTGAATAATTTTTGGTTCCAAATTTTTATCAATTTTACTGGTAGTCCACTGTATGAAGAAATTTTGGGTATGTCACGGTTTACTTTAATTTGCTAGCCTCACTTACATAAATGAACTATATTGTCCTGCACCCACTAGTAAAAATATATCAAAAATGTCTGAATGATTTTTGGTTTGACTGTATGTCTGTGATTGGCTACAATGATCGACGCTTCAAAAACATAAACGCTCTTCACCCAGTGCTTACACAGATTCACACTGGAGCATTTGAAAGCAGGTGTCTATCAGCGCATGCCTAATATATCTGCTGAGAGATTCAAATGCACCCTTGTGTATTTGTGTAAGCGCTCGGTGAAGAGCATCATTGATGTCTATTTACAACATGTTTTTGAAGTGTTGATCATTGTAGCCAATCACAGACATATCTGATGAACGCATGAACACAATGGCCAATCAGAGGTGTTTAAGAATTTGCTCAACAGCACTCAAAATGCTAGGGGGAAATGCTGGTATTGTCACATTTGTAATATTTCAGTACCAACTTGGCAACAAAGTCAGTACATTTGACAACCCTAGTCCAGAGACTCCAGAGTCCAGATGAATTTGTGAAAAGTTTAACTTTATGCAAATGAATGCAAACACGATGAGGTGACTAACAAATATCTTATTTGTGATCATATTTTCAAAGGCTACAGTCAGTTGTACAATTCACCAATAAAATTACAGCATCTAGCAGTAGGAACCCCTAATAATAGACAAATGTTAAGACTATATTGACCCTCAGGAAACAAAATCACCATCAGGTGGTCAAGGCTTTGGACATATTATGTCCACCTGACAGTGTATTTGAGCTCTTACCTTTTTGGCTGCTCGTCTGTCTCCTCCATGTTGAGCCTCAATATGTTTCTCAAGAATCAGCTTACTGCTGAAACTCCTCTTCCCACCTGTACAAAGTCTTTCGCAACAAGATACTACAGTAAATAACTTCTAAAGGATCTCAAAGAAATGAGTGTTTAACTTCCTGTTTATGTATGCCTAGTTATAAGGATAAAACAGTGATAACTAAGAGCAAAACTGCTGAATTTGGACAATTAAGCCACACTTAAAAATTGTGTTAGTTTTAAGAAAAGGTCTAACATGATTTGTTTGCAAATGGCACCTGATATTTGATATTTTGTTTTACATGTAATTCATTGACAAATACTTCCTTAGGCTACTTTACATGTCTTATACTCACTGGCAATAAAAAGCTCTTTTGATGCCTTTGTGTTTCACACGAATGTGGCGTCTTAAACTTGAGGATGAAGAGAAGGAGCCTTCACAAAGAGTGCATGGAAACTTCTTCAGTTCCTTCAAACAAAAATGTCAACAGCACAAAAAGTCAATGTGTTTTTATATACCATTAATGCAGTCATTATAGAGTGACTATAGTGTGAATGAGACATTGTCGTTACATTAGGTTTGCTAGTTCAGGACAAATCAGAAAACACTTAAATTTAACAAAGAAAAAAAAAAAAACTTACTTAAATGTTACCCTAATAAATTATGTGATGCATTATGTATTCATCAAATAAAAAATACATATATATTGTTTTCTATACTTAAAGGTGCCCTAGAACTTTTTTTTAAAATATGTAATATAAGTCTAAGGTGTCCCCTGAATGTGTCTGTGACGTTTCAGCTCAAAATACCCCATAGATTTTTTTTAATTAATTTTTTTAACTGCCTATTTTGGGGCATAATTAGAAATGAGCCGATTCAGGGTGTGTGGCCCTTTAAATCCCGTGCTCCACGCCCCAAGAGCTCACGCTTGCCTTAAACAACATAAAAAAAGTTCAAACAGCTAATATAACCCTCAAAATGGATCTTTACAAAGTGTTCGTCATGCAGCATGTCTAATCGCGTAAGTACAGTGTTTATTTTGATGTTTACATTTATTCTGAATGAGTTTGGGGCTATGCTCCGTGGCTAACGGCTAATGCTACACTGTTGGAGAGATTTATAAAGAATGAAGTTGTGTTTATGCATTATACAGACTGCAAGTGTTTAAAAATGAAAATAACGACAGTCTTGTCTCCGTGAATACAGTAAGAAACGATGGTAACTTTAACCACATTTAACAGTACATTAGCAACATGCTAACGAAACATTTAGAAAAAAGATTTACAAATATCACTAAAAATATCATGTTATCATGAATCATGTCAGTTATTATTGCTCCATCTGCCATTTTTTGCTATTGTCCTTGCTTGCTTACCTAGCTGTGCACATCCAGACGTTCTGCCCTTGTCTAATGCCTTTCATCCAGACGTTAATACTGGCTGCCCTTGTGTAATGCCTCGATCATGGGCTGGCATATGCAAATATTGGGGCGTACACCCCGACTGTTACGTAACAGTCGGTGTTATGTTGAGATTCGCCTGTTCTTCAGAGGTCATTTAAACAAATGAGATTTATATAAGAAGGAGGAAACAATGGAGTTTGAGACTCACTGTATGTCATTTCCATGTACTGAACTCTTGTTATTCAACTATGCTGAGGTAAATTCAATTTTTGAATCTAGGGCACCTTTAATATCGTTACTTAATATTTTTGTGTAAACAGTGATTTTTTTTTTTAGGATTCTTTGATGAATAGAAAGATAAAAAGAACAGCATCTACTTGAAGTAGATTTTTTTGTAACATTAGAAATGTTTTACTGTCACTTGCACAATACGAATACTGAATAAAAGTATTAAAAGGTGCAATATGTAATATTTTCTGTCCGCTAGAGGTCGCTAGAGGCCTATTCAAAACAAAGGCGTAGCCGGTGGAAAAGAATAGGGATTGGACTCGGGAAGAAATCATGTTCATGGTTGCGATTATTAACGTTGCTGTAGTACGAAGCAGAGCAGGAGCGAGAGTTGTGGCAGCTGAATAAGGCCGCTGGAGTAATTGCGCAACACACGCAGCAGGCAGCTGAACTTTTATTATGACACAGTCGCCGGCGCCGCTTCTGCTTTTCCTGTCATGAGTATGAGGCTATGGTATGAGGTAACACAGCTCTGTTTATTATATTAGATACATTTGAGTGTGTTGAATATGTTATAACGTTACTCTGTGCATTTGCTCGGTGGCTGCTGTGAGACACACTGCAGTAAGATGGATCAATTTTAGAATATCATTTAAAATTCTGGATGGCTTGTGTTGATAAATGGCATAAAAAGTAATTTTAAAACGTACTGTATGATGGAGAAAATTCAGTATTACTGTTACTAAAAATAAAGCTGCATATGATTATGCTATGTTAGCTACTTCACAAAAAAGTGTTTTTCTCTGAGGCATGGTAACGCATGGTACTAGCAAAATAAAAAAAAATTATTGTATAAAAATATATCAAAACAGTTGTTCCCTTGTCTATTAAAACATGTAATATACTAAAGCGTCTTTGGTGTTTCCATGGTTTCTACGAAATAAAACCGAGGGTAACGTGTGACTCCTCACACGTCCCAGATCCTTGGTTAAAATTCCAATTTTCTCACGGTTTACAAGTAGTTGGAAACATTTGGGATATTGTAAGTACTCAAGTGAACAAAATATATAACTGGCCTAGTGGGTTTTGGATATTTTACTGCAAAATTCTTACATATTGCACCTTTAATTTCTTTCCAAAAAATTGTAAAGATCCAACTTGAAATCTGAACTTCCGTCTATAAATCCTTATTGTTGCATCCTGCTCGATGATGTCCTGACCTTGCCATGCTGCTCGGACATATGGGTGATGTAGCTCTCTTTCTCTTTGTAGCGCGTCTGGCACTGTGAGCAGCTCCAGCTCTGGATATGTGGGGCAGCAGAGTTCCCATCCTCTCTTGCCACTCTTCCTCTGTCTTCATCCCGCCCCCACTCCTCCCCATCTGAGCTATCCATCTTTACCAAGTTGTTCTGTGCCGAAGTGTCATAAATGTCCCTGTGAGAGTCCTAGAGAGACATTATGGTCAAACATTTATAATGTTTATCAATGAATGGAGCTCATTTTTGTCTCAGCTGAACAAAACCAACCTTAACATGCTCAAGGAGGGAACCTCTCTGCGTGAAGAGCTTGTTACAGTCAGGGCATTTAAACACGTGCATCTTCTGCTTAGCTAAGTGAGTGTCGAAATGGACATTGAGCAATGCCTTCTGGGTAAAAACGGTCCGACACAACACGCATTTATAGATCTCCCTGTCACAAAAAAAAAAAAAAAAAATTATTAGCACCTCAAAAAAAAGTTATGCAAACATTTAAAGTCAACATGAAATCAAAACTTTTTTTTTACAGAATGTTGCAGTTATTAAGGATGCATGTCTCAGTGAGACAACTGACTGCACACTTTTATAATCTGCAAATATTTAATCTAATATTCCATCCTCAATTAGATCCTTTTCGTTTTTGTGCAAGTTTTAGAGACATATAAAAGATATTATCCATTTAAATAACTTCAATTCAATTTGAAGTGTACTTAATAACTACTTTAAATGTCAAGTAGCTTGTGGCACGGCTGCAGTTTCAAAGTAGTTTCTCCAACACTAGCACACACACAAACTGTTTACGCTTACTTAGACTGTCTTGCCGTCTCAGGGAGTTCAGGATGCTGGGAGGTGCAGTGGGCTTCAGCACCAGAGGGTGATTTGAAAGCCATGGGGCAGGAGGGGCATTTATGGAAGACCTCACAGTGAGACGCCTGCATGTGATTTTTCACAGCGTTCAGACTATTCACTCCTCCAAACACCAAATGACAACAGGCACATCTGCAGAAAAGAGGAAATAGCTCCTTCACAAAAGTAATGGATAAAACAAGGGATTTACTAGTATATAGCACTACTATATGTGGATACCTATATCCAAGGCGACGTGAGTAATGCAGGCAGGTTTGATTCAGGTGAGTGTTGAGGTCTTGAAGCTGACAGATGACACCACATTCAGGGCAAACCAGTGGAGGAAGCTGCTGATGTAACCGGCGGTGAGCTGCAGCACTGCATGAGTTCCACAGTGGCATTTGAGGAGAACACTGCATACAACACTAGAGAGAAATCAAAATGTAATCATTTCGGAAATAATATTAATTATATTATTAATTGTTATTCATATTAAAATTTTTTACTATTTAATCAGTGCTGTTATTTATTAAACAATATTAAATTATACTTTAAAAAAAATAAAAAAAATAATGTTTTTCTGAAGTATATAAGGTATATTATTAAAAGTAAAAAAAAATGTTTAAGTGTTAACATGGACTTGACTGGACCAGCAGAAAAAATTGCTTATTGTCGAGTCCTAATACACACACACACACACTCACTCACCATGTCAGTGACACCAGGATCAACCTCTTGAAAGTGTGCTGCTATTTCTGCCTTCCCTTTGAATGGACTCCAACACTCTGGACAGCTGACAACATTGAACGAATCAGACAGTTTCTACCACAGTCTCTATTCATTTCATTAGAACGACAACCTTTTCTTTTATTTCTCATTCATTCAAGCATAAAAACGAAATAAACATGATCACAGTTACCTGTTATCAGAAGATTGTGTCAGTTGGCCACCACTTTCTTTAAGGGCAGGCAGAGCAGGAGAGAGTATACCTGTAATATACAGAGAGTACTGTAAGCACATACTACACACACATTAGCTAAATCATTCTGAAATAGACAGGGGTTAATGAATTGTGTTATTATAGATTATTGTGGCCAATTATCTACAGCACTGTTAACCTAATGTCATTTACAGTTCATCTCCCTAACGGATAAGCCAGCAATGCACTGAATCCAGAGACTGTTCTTTGAAAAGGGGTGCGGAGAGAGCAAGCCCCAGCTGAATTATTCCACTTAAACGTTTAAGTCCTTTGCAGTGCACAGATTCCCTGTGGACTGAGATAGCGATTGGTCAATGGACAGTGATGACGCTGCTCCCTGATCCCTGTGTGCACACTGGCTACTGAAACTTATAACATGACTATGAGTTTTATGTCTATTTTTACTACTAGAATGTTTTGTTCAGACACAAAGATAATGGTAAGCTCAAATTAAGAAGCAAATTACATCATTCAGGATTTCAAAAAATATTTAATTTTCTTATTCCATCGGAAAATAGGTTTGGTGATGAGTGATGACAAAGTCATTTTTCAGGATGATAATGAATCTTGCCACAGAGAAAAAAAAAAGTGTTAAAGCTTTTCTTCAGGAAATGCATATCAACTCAATGACATGGCCAGCAAATGGTCCAGATCTCAAACCAATTTAAAATGCATGGTGAAAATAAAAAAATAAATTAACCAAAAAAAAAAAAACTGGTCTATGACAAGCCTCCATCCTGCAAAGCTGATGTGTCAACAGCTATTTGAGAAAGTTGGAACCACCTTGATAGGGAATATTTTTTTTATTATTAGTGAAGTCCATGACTTAAAGAATTCAGGCTGTAATAAAAGCCAGAGAAGGAGCAACAAAGTACTAATAACTGTGTGTGTTTTCGTTTTGCTTTGTTTTTAATGATTCTATAATTTTTTTCCTCAACATTGAGTGATTTCATACTTTTTTCCTCTACTTGATCTAGAAAAATGGCATTATTAAAAAAAATTTAAGTGAATTTGTTTGAGGTATGTTTCATGAAGCCAGAATGTTAAGCTATTGAACAAAACATTTTTGTATCATATCTGTGATTGATTTTTTGTTTGCTATGAAGTAAAAAAATATCTGGGTGGACATCCTCTAAGTGAGGTGATTCTATAATTTTTGCCATTGATTGCATTTCTAAATTTGAGGAAAAGTCACATAAGTATTTTTCTTTTCCGAGTGTATCTACTGTAAAAAATATACTGATAGAGACACAAACCTATAGGCACGGTATCCTGCTGGCCAATCATCTGCTCCACACTGACAGGACTCATGACGAGGTGTGAACACTGCATAACCAGCCCCTTCTCCTTGTGTTCTCGTGCGTGGAGCAGCAGGCTGCACTTATTGAAGAAGGCCAGGCGTTTGGAGCAGTGGTTACAGGTCACCTCGATCCTCATAGAGCGGCGATCGTAGTGCCTCGCTAGGCTGCGCTCCAGGGCAAACGCATCCCCGCACTCAAGGCAACGATATCCCGTTGAGGGCAATCGAAGACCCCATTCAGGGGGAGGCATGGTGGAGAGGTCCGGCTGATAACTTGGCAGTGGATTCTTACTGTTGAGGATTTTGTTGAAGGCCTCCACGAGGCTAGACTGGCTGCGTGAGATCACAGCTCCTGTGCTGTTCACAATGGAGGCTGGTTTGGCTGTCCCAGGGTTCCCATTCATCGTTTTCTGCCCCAGAGAGGAGATGGATGGCAGGGTTGATGTTCTGGTGATGTTGACTGCAGTGGCAGAGAGAGTGGTGGCTATTTGATTCTGTGCCCTGCTGGCAGCAAATAACATGGCTGTGCTGGCATCCTGAAGAGTGGACACGGGCAACATCGTCACCTGAGGTGGTCCTTGAGAAGCAGCGCCAGATTTCTGAACCCTGTGGACTGACTTACGGGCCCCTGCTTGAACTTTGGAGCCGCCTGGACCCTTGGAGGCCCCTCCTTTGGGAGCCACTTTAGATACAGTACGTGTGATGTTTCCGGCAGACGTTTTGACAGTCTTGATTCTCACTTTGAGAGGCTTGGCGGAGGTCTTGCTGGAGTTTGTGACATCTTCAGAGGCTGAATCTACCAAACTAGGCTCTGCAGATTTCCCTTCGGTCTCCTCAGCTCCATCATAATCTTTTTTTTTGTGAAGACCGCTCTTCTCCTGCACACTTACACTCATGTCAATAACTTGATCTTGAGGGGCTTCTTCTCTTCTCTCCTTCTGTTCTGGCTCATTGGCTCCGAGTTGATTTGAGGGTAGAGATGTATGAGGTTGAGGGATTTCTGGCTCAGGGCTCTCAGGAGAATCTCTCTCCTCTATTATGTGCTCGATGTCTTTTTCTTTAGCCGGCAAATCATTTTTGGAGGTCATGGATGTTGGGTTGACGCTGCTTTGTAGAAGTTTTGGGGGCTCCTCAATTTGAGTGTTACTCACTGGTAAGGAAGGGGACGAGGGAGAGGGCAGCTGAAACACACTTGAAGGGGATCGTTGTAATCGTGGTACCTTGGGAGCAGAGCACAGCTGGGAATCTGGGCTCTCCTGTATGACGAGTGCAGGGCTACCGAGGTCTGGTTCAGAGTCTTCATCTTCAGATAAATGACGACGGACTCCTGCCCTCAAATTGCCATTTAATGGTTGTGCTTCCTCACAATCAACTCTGGGGGGAAAGTTTGAACTAATTAAATGTTTAGATAAGATGGGGGGATCAGTCAGGGGTAAGGACTGAGGTGGGGAGAAAGTGCTAGCAGGATGTTTAGAAGAAATGCCATCCTGGTTGTCATCATTAGATACTCTAGAGGAAGAGAGAGACCAAAGTGGCCCATTGGGCTGCATCTGGGTCAGATTTGGTGTTGTAGAGGGTTGTGTAGCCCCATCTGAGACAATTTTGAGTCCATTATAGATGAATGGATCTGGAGGCATTAGGTCATCTTCTCTGGGACCTGGAGACTCATGTGATGTATTAGCACCAGGAAAGTCTCCAGTTACATCCTCTTCAGTTTTGTCATCAGAATGTACACTGTTTTTTACAATCACACTGACCACAGGAGGGTCGCTGTGAGGAGCTAAAGGAACAGACTCAGGGCTTTCTGGGGGCCTTAGGCATGGACTTCCACTTCTCTCCTTTCCAACAACACCACTGCGGTCATTATGATTACCATCGGTGTCAGACTGAATTGCTTCTTTGGCATCAATGTCTGGAATGTCAAACGCTGCCAGCAGGTCATCGAAATCTGGTGTCTTCATGTCCCCCATTCCCATGTAGATGGCTAATACCTGCATTACATGACATCCCATTAGCATAGATTTGAACAGTTGATCATAATGTAAAAATTGTTTGCGCTCAAATGCATCAACACGTGGAAAAATATAAATGGCACATAATTCTCTCTCTCTATATAGGCCCCTATATATATATCTCAGGGATTAGTTACAGGAAGTAGGCTATCAAATGTATAACGTTAGTTCCTATTACACACGTTCTTCTGAACAAGACATTCTACATTAATGCAGTAGCTTTGCTCAGTTGCTATTCAATTTATGAATGTTAGAACCACCAGGTAGTGCTCTCGTGTAATCTACAAATATGAACTGTACAGTAATCTTTTCATATACTAACTAGACCAAAAGTATATTAGGTGCCTTTTGCACGACGGTTCTGACACCTATTTTCACAGAGAATGTAGTTCAATTGCAAAAAAAAAAAGAAAGTCGCCATAATGAAAGTGTTGCTAAAGTGTTTAGCACAACAGCTACAGTCGCAGTCTGCAACGTCTAACGTTGAAAAATACAACAATGATCATGGTTATTCATATATATATTTATTATATAATTATAGCGATGAATGTGTTGCTTCATGAGTTGAAGCGTAAAACTTTTGTTTACCTGGCCAAATATTCTCGGAGTGACCCAGGACGGCGCACAGCATTTGCGTCACCTCTGAAGAAAAACAAGTCTTTCCAGCGTACATATGCAAACGTCGATACTGTTAGAGCTGAACTGCAGAAAAGAGAGCAGTTGATTTCCTATGCGTTATTTGATAGTGTTCAGCTGCTTCACCAGCGGTCGTTGTCGTCAAACTATGACGCAGTATTTTTAACGTAGCCTACCTGTTGCGTGTGACAGTAGCGAAATGGAGTTTATGCCCATGATAACCACACACGGTCCACTCGCTGAGTTCACCAACCCGTTCACTCCGGAAGAGGAAGTCAAAGCTGATTTACAGATGTATGCAGGAAATGTATTGCATTAAAGTGTGTGTTTATGACGGAGCCAAGTCAAAGTTGTTCAGTAATGTACAGTAGGTTGCTGCTGTGGTTTATCGATGTCCGAGAACGAGGAGTTGCGTCACGATGTTTTCAATCCGCGTTGTATTTCGGGAAGGCGTTGCCATATTTGCAGGATACGCTATCCGTTGCCATGGTTACTTCGACAGTTAGAGCTAGGCCCTGTCCCAAATTGCACACTTCATGCACTGTCGGTCTTGTGGACTTACAATGTCTTCCGCGTGCGCGTGTCCGTTGATGAAACCGTAAAGTGTCCAGTTTGCTATTTTAGTTTTCAGAAGGGTGCTCGCGAGCGCCCCCTTTGCGCTCGATGTGCACTTTTGCTGAGCCCGCACTAGACTTCTTCCCGACAGTCAAAGCGGCGTCACGTCACAAAAGTGCGGACTAGTAGAAAGACTGCGAGTGTTTAGGGTGCCATTTGGGACGGAGCCCGAGAGAAAGAGCAACAGAGAGAGAGAGAGAGAGCAGCTTGATATTTATTTGCAGTTTTGCGATACGGCGCAGTTTCTTGGGAAGAAATGGAGAAGGAGGAAACGACAGGAAAGGGGCTCTATCAGGAGACACAAGCAGCAACCTTCCGGTTTCTTTCTTGAATTCAACACGGAAGTGACTTAAACTACAATTCATCGACTGGCCGCTAGAGACAGGCTCCAAAAGGGAATCAATCACATAGACCCTCCATGTTAAAAAGCCTGACTTTACAGCAAAAAAAAAAAAAAAATGATTACAGCCTGGTACACAAAATGGTTTTGGTCTATATAGTTAATTTTGCCCTTCATGACAACTGTTAGGGGGGTGATTTTTTTTATAACTCATCCGTTTGAATTATATTAAGCCTTAAAGTTCTGCATAATTAAGGGCGTGGCCACTTGAGTGACAGGTGACAGGATTGCTGTTGCTGTCACTATTAGCCTGCTGTCTGTTAGCCGTCAGCTCACCTCAGCTAATTCCAGCCGCTCAACTTGTCATCTCTGTTTCATACAAATTTCAAATAATATGGCTTGCTGTGCGGTTAATTGCAATAACAGACCGTCCAAGAAGTCTGGGCTCCATTTCTTCCGGTGAGTGAAATTATAATATAATTTTATTTATTTATTTAAAATAATTTATTCATTATTTATAATTTTATTTAAACCTTTACTACACTCCAGAATTCGACTGACTTTGATTAGCTGTAGGCTGAAACCATAGACTGTATAAAACAGTCTGAAACGTTGCCATATAATGTTATCTCATAAATAGCGTAACATTTACTAACACAGACTATATTGGAAGTATTTGTTTCAATTGTTGACATATCCTCAAAAATATGTGTAGGAAATAGGCCTGTAATTACTCAAGAATAGACAGTGCAATGGAACAGAATGAGGACTGTGATGTCCACAAACTTTTTAAAGCTTAAATACATTTATTATGACCTTTTGGACACTGTAGTAATTTAAGTTGTATTTTTTGCATGTAAAGTGAAGGAGGTAACTATCTGTTTGTCTGTGCAAAGTTTTCCTCTTGGTGATCCAGACCATTTCAGGCTGGATCAGTGGATGCTCAACATGAAACAACAGAATTGGACTCCTAACAAGGCTTCTCGTCTGTGCAGTGAACACTTCGAGAGTCATCACTTCACCACTGACTCCAGGGTACAGAGACCTTGTTTCATACCTTACAGAGAGTCAAGCAAGTTATTGATTGAAATTGGTGAAGTATTGACCATCATACATTAATTTACATTACATTACTAAATATTTGATGAGGTCACGGTTAAGGTGAAATTAGTGACACACCAGTGAAGTTTAGTGTCTCACCAATGCAAAAATACAAATGAAGATTTTACCATTGTTGCTTGAACATGACCACTTTTTGCCAACCTTTACATTTCATTGCATTTAATGCAAATACCCTATCACAAAGTGAGAATTGCTAAAAAAAAATCTCTGTCAAATTCATGTTGGAAAAATTATTCTCCAAGTGAGACAGCTGAACACAGCATGATTCTATAGTGACAGTTATTGAGAACTGTTACATATTCTTTTAATAGCAATTATAATTTTTAATGTGTAATCTGTACACTCATACTAGTGATAGACCGATTAATGAAACATAAACACGTACATTTCTGTTATGAATAACTGTTATGCCATTTACTCTGCAATAATGTCATATTTTTTTATGTTTCTTGTCATTTTTATTAGGGAAGGACATGTCTGAAGGATACCGCCGTGCCTACCGTTTTCTCTTTCTCCGAGGGCAAAGAAAAAAAGCCAAAAAGAAGAAGCTTGGTTAGTATTAATGAGGTGGTAAGTGGCATCCCTATTTCTGCTGTAAATAATAACAAGGAGGTTGGATATGTAGACAATGGGAGTAGCACCAACATCCATTTTGCCAATCAGAGCAATGTCATGATGATGGAAGACACATCTGAACAGGCCTTTGTTGCTCAAGATGTTATGCATGATGACATTGCTCTTACAGCAAATGTGTGTGAGGAAGTTTGTTTTATGTAGCAGCATTCAACACACGAATCGGAGTGGAAAATGAGCACACTCAGCATCAGGTCACTCTTACGCTATGTCAGTAATGTACAGTAGGATGATGTTCCACGGGAGATCTTTCAGAGAATCCAAAAGAAGAAAAGGTCAGTGTTTTCACAGCAATTCAGAAGTTTCTCTTGGCTTTGCCTCATCCTCAGACAATAAGAAAATGGTACAGTAGCATCTCTGCAGATCCTGGATTTACTGTTGCTTCATTCACAGCTTTAAAAATTCATGTTGCTGTGCAGAAGAAAATCGGAAAAGACACAGTTCGCTCATTGATGATGGATGAAATGTACATTCATAAGCAAACTGACTTTGGTGAGGACCAATGGCTACACAACACAAGCACTGGTCCTCACGGTTGTTGCAATCAATGAGTCTTGGAAGATTCCCATTACTTACTTTCTTATCAACAGCATGACAGGACCAGAGAGAGCAAGCATCATCTAAGAGAGCCTTGTTAGGCTTCATGCAATCGGAGGTAGGGTTGTCTCCTTGACGTGTGTTGGACCCTCCCAAAACTTAGCAGTGATCAGGGAGTTTGGTGCCAACTTGAGCATCATGGACATGTGACCTTACTTTCTCCATTCTGAGTATCACACATGGATCCATGTCACATGCTCAAGCTTCTTTGGAATGTGTTCTCAACAGTTGAGGTTCTGGTGAGAGAAGATGGCCAGCAAATAAGGTGGCGGTACATTGAAGAGCTCCACAAACTTCAGGAGAAGGAAGGCTTGCATCTTGGCAACAAACCTAAAATGGTGCACATTCAGTGGTGAAATCAGAAAATGAAGGTCAATCTTGCAGCCCAGCTCTTCAGTAGCAGTGTGGCTGATGCCCTAGAGAATATTGTGAGCAGAAGCTGATGTATCTCCAGATCAGTGGATGTGCAATCACAGTGCAATTCCTGCGCACAATTGATGCGGCCTTTGATATCCTTAAGCCGCAACCCACTTGGCAAAGGACACAAAGCACCCATCAAGCCAACTACTAGTAAGGTGGAAGCATTCAAATATCAACCGCCAATGCCTCCGACTAGCAACCTCTATGCTACCAGTAGCATAGAGCATTAGCTCCTTAGCCTGAAGTAGCTTGATCACATTGAGCTAGGTGGAAGTGGTTTTAGCAACCGGGCACCTCAGCTCCTCCCACATCTCGCCTCTTTGCCTATTTTCGGTTATCTGGAAGTGACACGTGGTGACGCGCTGCCAAGATGGTGACGGCTGGCTCCGCCAACTTTTACCTTTAAAAATGCTCTTCAGAAACCCACAGGTGATGTCACGGACACTACATCCATTGTTTTATACAAGGTAACTGATCGGCGAGAGTAGCCACATACAGTCTGGGAGGAGCTGAAAACGGAGACGTTGTACACTTTCTGCTTCTCATAGTGGCACTCGCTCTGTGTTTGCATACTTTATCACATCTATAATAAAATAAATTAAATATATTTGTCAAATACACAGATGTTTCAGAGACATTTGAACTCAATACTTTATGTACTGCTTAATACAGCATCTGTTTGTACAAGAATAAAGTTCAACATACGCCTATACTATTTAAATACCAGTGAAGTGGGGTCTACATTTTTTTTTTTTTTTTATTTTGATAAACTTGACACAATATAACATCACAACTACATGAAATAAGCTTTTACTGTTATAAAAATAAAAATTTTTGAGCATTAATGGAACTGAAGGTTTCAGAATAAACATGAAACACACATGATCCTTGTCATGCGGTGAATCCGGCCAATCGTGGAACAGCTCTGTCGTCATCAGAGCCCGTCCAGCCGCTCTTGAGAAGCTGCACTGGCTGACTCAGCCAACTACTCTTGAATCGCTCTTGCAGTACTTTGATGCCATATGTCACAGTGACGTGGGGTCGGCGCTGTCTCAAGTCGGACAAAATTTCTAACCGTCATGCGCTGCTTCAAGTCAGCCGCCGATCGGTCTGTGCAGTGCTGCATGAAGTTGAACAAGCCTAGAGTTTATGGGAGAGATTAAAGCCCAAAGTATAGTTAATTTTTTACGCGTACGCGAGAGTCAGCGTACAGTGTGCGTCACGCAAATTTTGTCATCAGAAGAGTACGTGCATACAGTTTCTCTAAGTAATGATGCTTTTCCGGTGTTATTTAGCCTCTCCCGATAGAACCCCTTTTCCTTTTGCTTCCTCCTTCTACATTACTTCCCAAGAAACTGTGCCACATTGCAAAAATGCAAACAAATATCAAGCTGCTTTCTCTCTCTTTTGATCTTTCTCTCAGTCTCATTGTCAAAGTAACCATGGCAACGAATAGCATATCCTGCTTATATGGCAACGCCTTCCCGAAATGCAAGGCGGAGTGAAAACGCAGTGATGTCACCTTCTCATTAGGCTTGTTCGAGATGCATCGGCGCTACGCACACCGTTCGGTGTATGACATTAAACGCTCTATCCCAATGTGCATGCTATCCAACCTAAATAGTATTGAATATTACTAAAGTTACATACTATTTAGGATGGATAGTACGTGCATTGAGACGCAGGCCAAGTACTGCGAGAGTGATTGAAGAGCATACGACTCCTTATGCTTTTGAATCGCTCTTGCGGTACTTTGATGTCATAGGCCGATCGGTCTGTGCAGCGCCTAGCATTCTATTCTCTATTGAAACTGATATTTTCAATGAATTATATGATTATAAAATATGTACATAATCGCAGAGTCTTTATAACATTCCAATTTTTCTTGTCATTCCAACATGAGATGGTGGTGTTTTATAAACCATAAAAATATGTGTAACAAAAATGCCTTCATTGAGCTACTTTTTTCAGGAATGTTACATTTAAACTAAGTGGGCTAAACAACACTTAAAATTTAAACATTACAAGATGCTGCAATAACAGCCAATAGGCAACTAATGTGGTAATTTTAAACATTTTTTCCCAATGACGAAAAGAATCATAAAAGTCAACAATGAATGTGTTGTTTTAGGATAACACATGCACAGTGTGGGTTCTGGCTATAGGCTTACAAGTCTTTTATGTTTGGAGAAAAAAAGTTTTATATTTAATAATAGTGTTGCGGTGTGGCCAGTATTTTAATAAATTGTTTCATTGTTTCAGTTGTACTGTTTTTACTGTATTTGATTCTCGTTGAGCGGCGCTTTGTACTCTAGCGCAGTAGTGCAGGCATTTTCACAGCGTGTTGCATTGTAGGGGGCGTGTTCTAGTTTTTACTTGCACGCAATTGATCACTTCAACTGCCACTCACTCGTCTCGCAAAAGCGGATTGGTCAAGCATGTACAATCATCATCAACCAAGCAAACGCATTCATTGGGTTCTTTGGTGTGCAGATTGTTCGATGACCGTGGAATTCATGTCAAAATAAAATACAAATCAAAACAATTTTACTAAAATGTCTCCGGTATAGGAAAAAGCTTTAAACGTACTACACTTTGTCTGCCGGTCATTTAAAACACGGCGAAAAGGAGAAATTCACAAAAGAGCTGGAGGCACAGGCACGTTAGGGCAGGTAAGCTAACTCAGTTAGCATCAACACAATTCAATGAAGCTAACTTGACTGCATGTTACTGATCTGTTTTGTACATGTTCACATGTTGGTGATTTACGAAAACCAATGTACTATGGTATTTTTTTTAAATTATTATTTATTTAACCAGAAATGTGCATAGTGATCTGTTTAGCCCTCTCATCCGTGTGTTGCGCGCCGTTTATAGGTCTTGACTTGCAGGAATTGTGGTTGTTGAAGTACACATCCTGGCATACATGCATTTATTTTTTTAAGTGTTGAATACGGTTTTTCTCCTTATTGAGTAAATATCAGTTAATATTATCAATAATTTGTAGCCATTATATCATCTACATGATCATAAACGGGGGTCATTTTAAATGTTTACAGACAAGTTATTTTGTTCATGTGAGGTATGTATGCTACAGTTATGTATTTCACTACAATCATGGGAAAATAGAAGACTGGTTTCAAATTATCTTTGTTGGCATTATCTTTCCTTAATTTACAACTCTATACTTTGATTCAAGGGGCTGAAGTGGTTCAGAGCAGTCATAATACAGTCTGGCTTTTAAGTGGCTTTGTGTCTGAATTTTGAGCAGGCACAGAGCAGCCTCAACTTTGTTTCTTAAAAGAAAATTGATCTGACCATATTCACCTTAAAAAGTTTGTGAACTATAGAATTGTTGGTAACACTTTACAGTAAGGTCTTGTTAGTTAATTCAGTAACTAACAATGAGCAATTTGTTTCAGCATTTATTCATCTTTGTTAACATTACTTAAAAACACCTGTTCATCATTGTTAGTTCATATTATCTCAGGTCCATTAAAACATTAACAGATGCAACTTTAACATTTATTAATTGAGATTATATTTAACTGATGTAAACAATTGAAACCTTGTTGTAATGTGTTAGTTTTCTTTATTTATTGATTGATTTGCTGTATATTTATCTTCATTAATAACAAATAATGCATGCATCATCTTTTTTCACCCATTGACCAGTATGATACTGGTCATTTTAATATAAATGTCATTGTTGGAGAACATATGTGATTGGAAACCTCTTCAACTCTCAACTGAAAGTGTATCATGCAAAAAAAAAGTAATGTTCTGGAAAAGCCAATTAAATTTCTGACCGCAATGGGACTTTATAATAGAAAATTTCATAAAAATAAAAGTTTATAAAGAGATTGTAAAACTAATCCATATGAATTGAGTGGTTTACTCTAAATTTTCTGAAGAGACTCGATCTCTTTATATGGAGAACAGATTGAACTTAGGCATTTATTCATATATAAACATTGATCGGTGAACATAAACAGAAGCTCAACCGTACTTGATGCGCGGGAACAAATCTTGAGTTCTTTTTGAAGCAATTCATATGGATTAGTTTTACGATCTCTATGTTGCATGGCTGGGACAGAAAGCTCTCAAATTTCATTAAAAACCTCTTTGTTTATGTTCCAAAGATGAACAAAAGTCTGGTTTAAGTAATAATTAATGACAGAATTTTCATTTTTGGGTGAACTAACCCTTTATTAGTGGGAGCATTTATCTGTCTACCAGCTAAACTACAGAATGCACCTTTTAGATGTAACTTTAGGATTTATGCTGTGATAGTCTTTTATAACATGTTAACCCTGTTTTCCTTTTCTTTCAAGGGTATGGAGGTGGATGCCAGTTTGAGCTCAGAGATGGAGTTGGATCCAGAGTTGGAGGAGGAGTTAGGGGTCTCTTTGGATGAGCTGCGCAGGTGGATCGAGGAGCAGGTGGATGGCAGTGAGGCTGTGCGGCAGAGGAAAGCTCAGCTGGAGCAGCTGCAGGAATGGGTTGAAAAGAGGGAGAAGGAGGTCGCTGATATGGACGCTCTTTGCTCTAATGCCTCAGAGTAAGTATAAAGTCAGTGAGAGTTTATGCACTGAGATCAACACAGTATTTTTCTTCTCAACAATGAGACTTCAGTCAAACATCCAAACTGTTTCTTAGAAATTTTGTGGAATACCTGGATAAAACATCTTCCAAATATGCGATCAAAATCAGCACTGATAAGACAAAACTGATGACAAACTGTCTAAAATAATCATCCAGAACCAGTGCCTGCAATCAGTGTCCCAGTTCAAATACCCTGGCACAATGATATCTGATGAGGGATCCAAACCATAAATTACACTTCTGAAAGGTTCTGAGCATCAGCTACAAAGACCATGTGACTAACAAGGAATTGCGCAACACCATTAGGCAGCATGCTGGGCCCTATGAAGAACTCCTAGCAACAGTGGGAAAAAAAGGAAATTTCAATGGTATGGACATGTCACCAGATTCTCTGGGCTGGCCAAAACCATTCTCCAGGGCCTGGTTGAAGGTGCTAGAAAGAGAGAGAGACAAAGGAAAATGTGGGCAGACAATATCAAAGAATGGACTGGGGCTGATTTTGTTGAGAAAAAAGTCCTGGCCAAGAACCACCAGAAATGGAAAGAGCTGTCTAAACGTGCATCCACTGTGGTGCCCTGATGATCCAGTGAATTAAGGAAAAAAAAGTAAAGAAAGAATCTGTCCTCTCAATGAAACTTTAGTCAAACAAACAGTTTCTTTGTAAGTTTCTCAAGAAATATTCAATACTCACACAAAATGATTATGTGGTAAACAACTTCAGCAACTGATACGCTGATCAAAAGCACAGCACGAGTTTAGCAGGTGCAAGTTTCTATTCCTGTGTGTTGCTGTAGGTCTCTGTTTGAGTGAAATCTAGGATTTGGAAGAAGTGCATGAATCTGTGTGTTTTTACAGGTCTGTGGTTCAGTGTGAAACTCTGGTGAAGGAAGTGTACAGTAAGATGGGTCTAGTGTATCGTGAGAGCAGTTCGGAGGATGAGGGTGTCGGCGGGGCAAACACTTCTGAGGTCATTGAGATTGACGACGATGATGATGATGATGTCATTGCTGTGGGATGTGGTAAGTTAGATGTTTTTTTTTTTTTTTTTTTTAATAGATGTAAAAATTGTACAGTAACAAGTGTGTTTTTCTCCAGTGGTTCCTCCCAAGAAGGTTGTAACTCCAGCCAAGGACCCAGCGGTAAGACAGACATGTCATTTGAATAACTTGACAAACCACTTTCAATCTTTCGATGAATTTTAATGGGCGAAATCAAGTCATTTCCATAGGAATCCACATGATCGAGAATTTTGTGTGTGGGCGTAGATTTTGCATTGGGCTCAAGTTGGTCACGCAAATTTGCCGCATTGACCAACAGAAAGCTGCTTGATTTGAAAGTGACTTCTGTCTGAGCTGTACTATTGACATGAATTCACTATTGACATGACCTTTTTGCTTGTGAAAATTTGCCAAAATTGTTACTGCACCATAATGCTTTACTATTTTTACTTCATAAAGTTATTTGTCAGGTGCTTTAGTTGATGTTTCCTTTCCTGGATTATATTTATAGTTGAAGGAGGCTTCAGCTGCCCTTCAAAGAACATCTCAGCAGGTGCAGAACCTAGCCCAGACTGTCAACAGAGCAGCCCCATCGGGTATCGCCACATCCGCTAAAGCCCCCTCCACACAAACCCATGGTGCTCTGGCTGTTCCAGCAGTGTTTATGTCCTCAGGCCCAAGGAACGCACCCACACAACCTAACCCTAATTTAAAACAGGATAACATCAAGCTCGACATGACACTTTTGGGTAAAAAACGAACCAAGACGTGGCATCGTGGAACACTTGTTGCCATCAAACAAGTGGGTAAGTGCATACGGTTTATTGAATTGTACTGTACATGTCACGACTGCTATGTGTGTTTTCAGAAGGGTAAAATTTAATCTCAAAGCTTAATCCATTCTTTTGATATCAATTGTTCACAGGGAACAATTTGAAGTACAAAGTGAAGTTTGAGAATAAAGGGAAGAGTCTTCTCTCTGGCAACCATGTGGCATTTGACTATCACCCCACACTGGAGAGACTGTTTGTTGGTGCCCGTGTTGTTGCCAGGTACAAGGATGGCAATCAAGTCTGGCTCTATGCAGGTGTAGTCGCTGAGATGCCCAACAGCAAGAACCGTATGAGGTAAGATGAAAAGAAAATGTTGGGATTGTTGGATAGAAGACATTGCATGAAGTCAAACTAATATTCTGACTGAATGATGTTGCAGATTCCTGATCTTTTTTGATGATGGTTATGCCTCATACGTGGGCCTGCCTGAGCTCTACCCTATCTGCAGACCATGTAAGAAACCATTTTTCTTTTTTCAATTTCCTGCTATTACTGTTTTTACCTTCTCTTTGATTTAAGTAATGTCAAATACTTGTTAATGCTAATGTGTTTAATAATAATTTTATTTAATTTAAGGACAAATCAAATGAACAATTTTAAAATAAACTAAATAAGAAATTAAATAAGAAATAACTTAAATCTGATTTATTTGTAAAATAATAATCAATGAATAGTAGCCATTGCATTAAATTTGTTATAATGGATCATTCTCTCTTTCTCTCTCTCTCACTCAACCTGTATTCAGTGAAAAAGACATGGGAGGATATTGAGGATGCATCATGTAGAGATTTCATTGAGGAGTACATCACGTCATATCCCAACAGACCCATGGTGTTGCTGAAGCCAGGGCAAATTATAAAGACGGAATGGGAAGGGACATGGTGGAAAAGCCGTGTGGAAGAAGTGGATGGCAGCCTTGTCAAAATGCTTTTCCTGGTCAGCTTGGCACCACATGCAGATAGAAGTGTTATAGTTAAAGATTTTTTAAAAATAAAAACATCATACATTTGCTGCTGGATCTCTTTTGATTGTCCCTTAACAATTATGTTCATGTGCAGAGTCACTGCATGTTGTTTAATGACATTTGACCATGAACAATATTGTTTTCGATGTTGCAGGATGATAAGCGGAGTGAGTGGATTTATCGTGGTTCTACACGACTAGAACCCATGTTTAATCTGAAAATGAACACAGCTAACAGTCAAGAGAAGAAAATGGCTGGTCAACAAAGACAGCGGCCTAATATGGGTAAATCAATTGCTTTGTGTTTTCCACGTGTTCATCTTTTACATGTGAAGCTCAGCTGTCTTTTGAAAGGGAATCTTAAGGCCTGTTTAGAACGATAGAAGAACGATAACTAAAGACAATAACTCAGCATTATTAAAAGCACACACTGCTGTTATGTTGCCTGCCACTTTAAATGGCAAAACCTTTAAAGCAGGATGGATTTTGATTTGCTATCAATTATTTTTATCATCCGTCAGTTGAAAAATAAAAATAATAATAATAATTTTGCAAGTGTTTCCAAAAATATTATTCTTCTGTATATTATTATTATTATTATTATTATTATTATTATTCTGAGCGTCTTTACTGGTCTGTTCCTTCTCTGCATTCATTTTCAGTTTGCGTCTTACTAAAACTTTGTTTTTAGGAGCATTGAGGACAAAAGGCCCTGTAGTGCAGTACACTAGTGACAACAGTACTCCTGGTGCCAGTCGGCCTATAGCCCCGCAGCTCCCACCACCTCGGCCGCTGCCTGCCGGACCCCCACAGCCTACCCGCACAGAGTGAGTGCTTCAAGAGCTTCTGTTCTTTCATAATACTGCATTTGATGATCCAAGTCAAGTGTTAAAGCATGTTTAACTCCTTCTCTTCCATTCCAGGAGTCCCAGTTTAAAGAGTCAAATGGCTAAGAAGAGCACTGGTCCAGTTGCACTGCAGCCTCGTCAGGCTGTGACCTCTGACCTCCAGCCCAAACCACTAATTGGCACTGTTCAACAAAACAATACATCCAGGTTAGTGCGATGCCCAGGGACTGGGTACTTGTCACTGCTGTGATCTGTATGTATATATATATATATATATATATATATATATATATATATATATATATATTAGTGGATTTTATTGATACCGGTAATTAGGTTGGGCCGTATTTGCCTATAACCGATTAATCGAACGATAGTTTTTAAAATGGATACTGGAATAAAAAAACAAACATAACACTCCAATTACAAACAGTGCTAAACTTTTTGCAAAAAAAAAAACAGTACTGAACCATGAAAATTTACTAAATTATATAAATATATAAACATGAATAATAAAATAAGTTCTACACAACAAATTCTACAGAAGATAATTTAAACATTAAAATATTACATGTCAAATGTGTGTTTCTTTAGCTATAACCTAGAAACATGTATGTAAATTTCTTAGATAACACTTTGATATTTGTTAACAAGGATGTATTAGCTAGCTTACATGAACTATTTGCATTATGCAATATACATTTTTACAGCATGTATTAATATTTTAATCATTCATGTTCATAGTGCATTAAGGTTCAGATAAAATAAAATTAAAAATCTAAAATTGAAATCTATTAGTAAATGTTGATCAATACTTCTACAGCATTTATTAACCTTAGTTAATGTTACAAATGGAATCTTATTGTAAAGTGTTACCATTTCATATAAATCCAAACAGTCAGGCTTAAAGGTGGCCATCTTTAAATATCTACACAAAAGCCAGAGCATTAAAATTACAGTTATAAGCTGTGTCCGAAACCGCTCACTCGTTCACTCATTCACTAATCCCTATATAGTGTATGGCATTTGAGTGCACTATATCTGTATGGAGTGAACGAAATGAAGTGAGTGAATTCGGACGCTGACGTATACACTGTGCGTCGGAGATCTCAGAAACGGCTCGACACGCTTTAAAACTATTTTATCCTACATGTTATTTACATTATAAAATAATGTTAATAACAATAACAATCATAATGACTTTATTTTGTAATCATACGTGCCAGCTTTGTAGTTTAATCAATTATGTAATTTTTTGTCATGCTTATGTGTTCATAATCATTTAATACTATAAAATACTGCAAACAAAAATAAACACATTAACAAGTGTACATAATTTCATGTATTTATCCTTTTTAATAAAGTTGTTAGAAACTCTCACGCTCACAGATTACGTGGTCTTTGAGCGCCCTCAGGCGACTGTTATGATTTGAATATGCTACCTATGATTAACGATTTTTTTTAAATCATCCACTAAATTATCATCTTTTAAAGATTAATGAGTTAACAGTGCCGCAAAATATTAAAACACATTGCTGTTAGTAAAACACATTAAATTGATTTAATGCCTACATAATATATTTTAATAATGAAAATATTTTTTATTAATATAATTTCATTTTTTTAAAATTCATCTATATAATAATGTCCCCCTACATTTTAGTAGGTTTTATTCAAGTAGTGATTAATTAAAAAAAGAAAAGGTTAAAAAAATTGGATTTTGGGAAATAGTGCTTCAGCAAGTGTACATCGAATCTACACTCGAAATCAGAGAGAATTGTGGGTATAAAGTAGTGAACGAATGTAGGGAATGAAGTCGTTCACTCAGAATTCGGACACCACTACAAAATGGCCGACACCCGATATAGTGGACTATATAATGGATAGGGAGCGGTTTCAGACACAGCTATAGTCTCTCACTTTATTTGCTTCTATTTTAGAACACTCGATGATTATCTAATCAAAATAACAAAATATATATTGCAGTGATGATTTAAAAAAAAGAACTCGAATGCATTTCTGAGTTTGTTTCTGTTGACTACATGAACATATCAATGTTGAGAAAGCAGTCACGTCACTAGGTTTAAATCTGCAACTTTGCCAGCTAATCAACGCATAAAAGTGACCAGCTGGATATAAACTGATGCAAGCAGATGGTAACAGTTGCGACATTAACACTCTGAGGTCTGAGGGTATCGCCGGCGATACCACCGCGGTTTTTTTCTTACCAGTGTGAAAGAGACTCAAAATACTCTGTTAATGTTGCACATACAATTAAGAGTTATACACCATTTTAATCTGTGGAATATCTTCTTTTGTGTGTGCTTTTTGTAAAATAAAGAAATGTTGTGCTTTTTGTAAAATAAAGAAAACTTACATGATGCGTGATCTCTCGTCTCCCTCTGAAGGAAGTCCAATCTGATAGTTCTCAGAAAATGAACTGTAACTTAGTGAATACTAATCACAAAAAAATTATACTTATGTCTGAAAAAAACGTTGAAATGTCAGGTTTTAAATCGTGTAAGTCAAATCGAAAACAAACATTCTGTGTTTATGTAATCTGTATGAAAAGAGAGCCATGTCAGAAGTCCTTGATTCAGCTCATTATCCACTAATGCGGCCACGCCCACGGAGCCAGCGCTATTCAGAAGCAAATTCAGTCAATACATGCATACATTGTCTCAATCGTGTATTTATTGTCTTGAAAAGTGTTTTGAATAGCCATAGTTAGCGATCTCTGGCCTCTGTTAGTTCAGTTATTTCCTGGATTGCCTATTCTTCTTTAGCATTGGCATTTGTGGACTAAAGGTGCACAGAGCGCCCTCAGGCTGCAAGTATGAATTGTAAACACAGTATCCAGCGTTCACAGTGACGACAATAAATAATGAATAAATATTACTCCTCTGTATAGAAAATTGACATAAACATGAGAATCCATCAATATTTCTCCAAATGTGCATGCTTTTAAGCTAAAAGCCTATATGAAATGCCATAGAGGTAACATAATTGTTCAGACACTTTGCATCACAGAAATACATTATATTTTAAAGAATATAATAGAATACCATTATTTTAAATTGTAATAATATTTCACAGTATTGCTGTTTTTTCTGTATGTTTGATTTACACCATGATGAGATTTGAATCATGATCACAGGGTTTTTTCACAGCCTACCTGACTGAAAGGCCTCATTAATATGCAAGTCATTTCAGGTCATTATTATATGATTCTTTTGTCTTCTCAGGTGAGAATCACCCATTATACATGAGGAGTCACGCCTCCACGCATACTGTGTTTCTTGACCAAAGATTTTTTAGAAAATTTAAATCTCTCTATTGTTTTATATGAAGGAGTAGGCAACATCATTTTTACCTCATTTTGAACCAAAAACTCTAGTCTACAACCTCAAATACCCAGAAGTCTTGTGAACAAAGATTTAATATATATTTTTTGGCTTTATTTCAGTGACTTAAGTTTTTTGTTTTTTCAATAACCACGCATAAACGTTATTCCTTCAAAAACACAAACATGTACATACATGTTCCTCACATATTATTGTAGCCTAGTTTGTGCTGAATACAGTGTAATGACACTTTTTCCATTAATATGTTTATGAACAACTGAAAAAAGCACAAATGTCAGGGCATGTCAAAACTTCTCCAGGGTCCCAAAAATCCTCAGACCCCTGAGGGTTAAACATTTCGGTCAGTTTGCGAATTTTTGTAAGGGCTTGAGGAGGTACTACCAGGGGCGGAGCCAGGGTTGGCTGTGGCCACCCTTGGCCTAAACTTGGCCACCCCGCTTACAATTGCTGTTTCTATCTACTTTTTTTTTTGTTGACAAGAATTGCGTTTTTTTTAAACGCAGAACCGTCTCTTTAAGACCACAAAAAATGGGAGACTTTTCAGACGCACACTCCAGCTTCGCCTCAGCGCCAGGCGCAAGTCAAACGCGCGCGGAAATGATACAGGTGCCGAATGAGATTCAGCAGAACAACAGTGAACGGCGAACATTATATATAGCTATAGCTTACGTAAATGTTTCTCAGCTGGTGGGTTGCAAGTCCGCGCACTTTTCAATCACGCGCAAATATGGTGCGCTGTATATTACTCACTATAAATGCAAAGTCGTAGTTCTGTTGTCTATTAAGTCATGAAATAACCAAAAAAGGCGATTAAAGCTGCGCTAAAACTGCATGCATGTAGGCCTATATATGTGTCACATGTCTCTGGACTAAAATATTCTGCTATGTGAGATCACAATATAAGGCACAAGCTTATATTTATTTTTTTAATGCATAAATAAATGTGTGAACTGTGCATTTGTACTAGAAGATGCTAATTTTGCGTTAATTTATAAAGTACAAATAAAAATGTATCACATTTAAATGCATCAGCAAATGGGAATTCAAAAGAGAACACATTTATTTTTCTTTGTAGGCCTAATGAGTTCATTTTAAGTATGATAGAACTGTTGCAATTGTTTATTTTGACAATACAGAAAGTCAAACATTTAGTGTTTACTTTTTTGGTTACTTTTTGAAACAGACAGAATTCAGAACTCAGAATTGTTGAAGAGTTCATTGATTATACATAAAATTCAGTGAAGGTTGAATAATCTTTGAAGTACAGTATGTAGTTATCTGTCTCATCCATGGAGATGCAACAATGAAGAACAAGCTATTGGGGGTTCTGAGAACCAGAAGTGACTGAACAAGTTGAAATTTAGCTATAGTACGAGCCCCTTTATTAATATGCCTGCAAGTGGGGAATGATTAAAAGAAAAAAAGAAAAAAAAGGGTCAAATTCACTCAGCATACCTTGATCTCAATTACAATTAAGTAGGCTAAAAACGAACTGTATTCAGTTGTGTTGTAGGCACAGTCCAGTAGCTACATTATAATCAGACAAATTTTTATGTTGAACTAATTAAGATTTCTGTGCCACCCCAGACTGGTTGCTGGCCCCTGCCTGGCCACCCCTATGAAAAAATCCTGGCTCCGCCACTACGTACTACTAATGTTCCTGTCCTCTCAGCCTTGACGGCAAACATACTGCTGTTCTTTCTCTGCTAATGCAGCATCTAGTCAACAAATGAATTACTTTATAATGATATGGCAACATGTACTGTATGCATACCGTTTCGCTATCGGTGTTTTAAATGCGCATCTGAATTGTCATGCTCTTCGTGCAACGCACAGCCTCGCGTGTTAAAATGAACACGAGGAGTCTGGGACATTTTTTTTTTTGCCTCTAGAGGCCGCTCACGTTCTGTATAATGCCAGCAGAGCAGACCATTCTCAGCGCCCTCTCAGCCGCTCCAGCTACGGACGCAACCAGGAAAAACTATTGGTATCGATTTTTGCTGATAACCCATTGGTTCACCAATCAGCTGTCGGTGCAGGTTAATCGGCAAAACCGATGAATCGGTCAGCCTCTAGTGTGTATGCCACATTTCCCTTTTTTTTTCTCTCTTTGTCAACATTTGCGTGTGATATTAGTGTATAGTCTTGAGTGGTCTGCTCAAGTGCAAAATAGTTAAACAAGGTCCAGAACATTTTGTAATCCAATGACTCAAATCAAATTCAGAGTTATTCAGAAATACATGTTTTTTTTTTGTTGTTTTTTTTTGCAGAGTAAATAAATGTAAGAAGTAGATTTGGTCAACAACACAATATGCCAACATCTTATTTTCTTACTTGCAGGCTCTTTCTTCTGCAGTCTGGACCTGTGCATACGTTGACACCAATCACCCCAATGTCCCATAATTTGCAGACAACTGTGTCAACCTACACAAGTGAGCGTATTCCTCAGGAACCATCCTATCAGGCCCCAAACGACAGACTCTTCTACCTTACACACAACTGCACTCCAGACTGTCTAAAGCGCATCCGGCCCACTCGTCCCAACCTGCACCGAGGTCGCAACCCACTTCTTACGCCATTGCTATATGAATTCCGGCGCATGACAGGCCGTAGACGCCTTAACCGAAAGGTTTGTTATGTCTTAAGGTGCTGTCACATTTACCATTGTTTGAATTCAGCAAGTTGCTTACTGCATTTGAAAGTGACATCTGTGTGAACTATGGTTCATTCTTCACTATACTATGTACAATAGTTTATGGGCCTTTTTTTGCCTCAAACGAAAAGGGTTTTTTCCATGGTTGCTGTAAATATCTAGAGCATAATGATCAATACTAATGAATATACTAATTTTTATTAACCATCTTCCTTTCTTGCTCAGATGTCGTTCCACGTCATCTACAAGTCCCCATGTGGCTTGAGTCTGAGGAATATGGCAGAGATCCAGCGTTACCTCTTCCAGACACACTGTGACTTCATCTTCTTGGAGATGTTCTGTCTGGACCCCTATGTGTTGGTTGACCGCCGATTCCAACCGCAGAGGCCCTTCTACTTTATCCGGGACATAACAAGCGGTCGTGAAGACATTCCCTTGTCCTGTGTGAATGAGATCGACAACACACCTCCACCCAGTGTGGCCTACAGTAAAGAGAGGATCCCAGCAGATGGAGTCTTTATTAACACCAGCTCAGACTTCCTGGTGGGCTGTGACTGCACTGATGGCTGCAGAGACAAGTTAGTATCATTGATTAACTTTCAACATTAGTAAAAGAATGTCATGGGGAAGCCTTTTTAAAATTGTTTAGCATATTGTTTTAAAATATATATATTTTTAAAAGAAATAATCAAGTCAGCATGATGCATATTATTGATCTTGTTGTGACAGATTTATCTGTGCATTAGTTCCTATTTTAATTTTATTTGTCCTGTTCACCTTTTATTCATCAAGGTAACATGCAGAAAAAACATAAAACATAAATTTATATTATAGAGACCTTGCAGACCCTCATGAGACTATGTCAAAGTCGATAAGTCTATCAAAATATCAGATAATTTTGCCTTTTTAAGTGTCAAGTGGCGCAACTCCCCAAAAACTTTTTAAATAATTAATGGAATTCATTGCATTTTATTATGGAGTCATATAATTTATTCTTGAAAATGAATACAAAGAGTACACAAGACCTGATTTTGTTTGTTCTGTACCTTTGCTTGTTTGTAGATCCAAGTGTTCATGTCATCAGCTGACTCTACAGGCTACAGGATGTACTCCAGGTGGACAGATCAACCCCAACGCTGGATACCATCACAAGAGACTGGAAGAATGTCTCCCCACAGGGTCTGTGATGCATAACCAACCCTCCATAGTGTCTTTCTCATGTTGATTCTATCTCCTTTTAATTGTAATGTCTCTCTTTTCCCCTTCTCTTACTCTGTTTACATTCTCAGAATCTATGAATGTAATAAGCGGTGTCGCTGTAATGCGCAGATGTGTACTAACCGTCTGGTTCAGCATGGGTTGCAGGTCCGACTGCAGCTCTTTAAGACCCAGAATAAGGGCTGGGGCATTCGTTGCCTTGATGACATTGCCAAGGGCTCCTTTGTTTGTATCTATGCAGGTAACACACTTATAAAAGATTTGGACTTTAGTTTATTCAAAAGCACACCACTCCAGTGTTTAGTCTTTGCATAAGCTTTTCCCTCTTATTGTTTTACATTAATATTTGTGGTAACACTTTATTTTAAGGTGACTTAGTTACACATGTACTTACTATAGTAATAACAGTAAATTATGCATAGTTACAAGTAACTTATCCGAACCAAACCCTAAACATAACTCTATAGTACATACATGTAGTTAATTAATATTACTCAGCACTACTTATTTGAGTTAGTACAATGTAACTATGTCACCTTAAAATAAAGTGTAACCATATTTCTTTCTTTCTTTCTCAGGTAAAATCCTGACTGATGACTTTGCCGATAAAGAAGGTTTGGAAATGGGCGACGAATACTTTGCCAATCTAGACCACATTGAGAGTGTGGAGAACTTTAAAGAAGGTTACGAGAGTGAGGCCCACTGCTCCGACAGCGAGGGCAGCGGGGTGGACATGAGCAGGGTAAAACTACCTGCTTCCTCCCAACACGGTAAATCCACCACCAAGATGGAGGAGCGTAACAGCAGCACTACCGGCAAAAGTGAGAGACCTATGCACACATCTGACTATTCTGCTTATTCTACTATTCTACTACTACTACTAATATCCATATTTTCGGGGATAAAAAAAAGTAATGACACCACCCAGGTCTGACGCAGTACAGTAATTGGATGTCAAAATTATGAATCCTACTATGGTGAAGGTGAAGCTCAAAGTATTTGGCCCCTAAATGTATTTAGCCATATTGATGGAGTCTTCAATGCATTAAAAGCAAATTAAAGTGATCTTTTCTAACTTCACTATTCTGAGACACCTTTGCAATAATCACTTTTAACTAACTGGCCTCTAGGTGATTTAGTGTGAAGTCAGTTCTTCTTAAGTTCACACAGGTCTCCTTGCAGGTGTAGTTCATCACATTACCTAGGAATGTTATACAGTCATGCTTTTTTAAACTATATATATATATATATATATATATATATATATATATATATATATATATATATATATATATATATATATATATTAAGTATTTTGCATTAAAAGCTTGCTTTTGTTTCTTTAATATAAATGGCTTTTGGTTGGGGTTTTTTAAACTGCTACTCACATGCATTTTAATGTTAGTGTTGTATCATAGATTTAACTTTTTGAGCTTGAGCACAAGTTCATTGTTGTAATGTATATCCAGCAGGTGAGGGTTATAATCTTCTCACATGTATATAATACTACTGTTTTTATCCACTTACTAGGCCAAGATGATTCTTCTGAAGACAGCGACGATGACAAAGACGAAGACTCTAATGAAGATGAAAGTGACAGCTCAGATGACACATTTGTGAAAGACACGTATTACACCACCAGCTCGGTGTGGAGGAGCTACACCACCCGCAGACAGGCCAAGGGAATTAAAGAAGGTGAGGACACATGAGTCTGAGGTGAGGACGAGGACAGATAGATTAAATCACAGAGACAGAAGACATGCCACTAGAGGGCAGACTTGAGTAGAAGTTTAGTTGTGTGTGTAGGTCTTTTAAATTGTCACAAAACCTGTCAAGAACATGGTCCGCATTGGATTTTCGTGAAACTTACTACTAATAATAATATTATCATATATTATACAATGTATTATTTATTTTATTTTTGTGGTGTCTTGAACAAGTCTTGAACAGTTTTTAATACTATAATACTTTATTATTATTGTTATTAATGTTGTTTTTGTTATTGTTATTAGTAGTAATTTAATTTTATTAGTGTGTGTGTGTGTGTATATATGTGTGTGTGTGTGTGTATATATATATATATATATATATATATATATATATATATATATATATATATATACAGGTCCTTCTCAAAAAATTAGCATATTGTGATAGTTCATTATTTTCCATAATGTAATGATAAAAATTAAACTTTCATATATGTTAGATTAATTGCACACCAACTGAAATATTTCAGGTCTTTTATTGTTTTAATACTGATGATTTTGGCATACAGCTCATGGAAACCCAAAATTCCTATCTCAAAAAATTAGCATATTTCATCTGACCAATAAAAGAAAAGTGTTTTTAATACAAAAAAAGTCAACCTTCAAATAATTATGTTCAGTTATGCACTCAATACTTGGTCGGGAATCCTTTTGCAGAAATGACTGCTTCACTGCGGCGTGGCATGGAGGCAATCAGCCTGTGGCACTGCTGAGGTGTTATGGAGGCCCAGGATGCTTCGATCATCGAGAGTGCTCATCCAGAGTGTTGGGTCTTGCGTCTCTCAACTTTCTCTTCACAATATCCCACAGATTCTCTATGGGGTTCAGGTCAGGAGAGTTGGCAGGCCACTTGAGCACAGTAATACCATGGTCAGTAAACCATTTACCAGTGGTTTTGGCACTGTGAGCAGGTGCCAGGTCGTGCTGAAAAACGAAATCTTCATCTCCATAAAGCTTTTCAGCAGATGGAAGCATGAAGTGCTCCAAAATCTCCTGATAGCTAGCTGCATTGACCCTGCCCTTGATAAAACACAGTGGACCAACACCAGCAGCTGACATGGCACCCCAGACCATCACTGACTGTGGGTACTTGACAGTGGACTTCAGGCATTTTGGCATTTCCTTCTCCCCAGTCTTCCTCCAGACTCTGGCACCTTGATTTCCGAATGACATGCAAAATTTGCTTTCATCTGAAAAAAGTACTTTGGACCACTGAGCAACAGTCCAGTGCTGTTCAAAAGTGGCTTGACCTGGGGAATGCGGCACCTGTAGCCCATTTCCTGCACACGCCTGTGCACGGTGGCTCTGGATGTTTCTACTCCAGACTCAGTCCACTACTTCCGCAGGTCCCCCAAGGTCTGGAATCGGTCCTTCTCCACAATCTTCCTCAGGGTCCGGTCACCTCTTCTCGTTGTGCAGCATTTTTTGCCATACTTTTTCCTTCCCACAGACTTCCCACTGAGGTGCCTTGATACAGCACTCTGGGAACAGCCTATTCGTTCAGAAATTTCTTTCTGTGTCTTACCCTCTCGCTTGAGGGTGTCAATGATGGCCGTCAGGTCGGCAGTCTTACCCATGATTGCGGT
The DNA here is from genome assembly GCF_018812025.1 of Megalobrama amblycephala. Lineage (NCBI taxonomy): Eukaryota > Metazoa > Chordata > Actinopteri > Cypriniformes > Xenocyprididae > Megalobrama > Megalobrama amblycephala. Next base: position 20,266,618 of record NC_063056.1, on the reverse strand, counting down.
TTTGAGTAATGAACCAGGCTGGGAGTTTTTAAAAGCCTCAGGAATCTTTTGCAGGTGTTTAGAGTTAATTAGTTGATTCAGATGATTAGGTTAATAGCTCGTTTAGAGAACCTTTTCATGATATGCTAATTTTTTGAGATAGGAATTTTGGGTTTTCATGAGCTGTATGCCAAAATCATCAGTATTAAAACAATAAAAGACCTGAAATATTTCAGTTGGTGTGCAATGAATCTAAAATATATGAAAGTTTAATTTTTATCATTACATTATGGAAAATAATGAACTTTATCACAATATGCTAATTTTTTGAGAAGGACCTGTGTGTGTGTGTGTGTGTGTGTGTGTGTGTGTGTGTGTGTGTGTGTGTGTGTGTATATATATATAGACAATATAGATTTTATTTCTCTGGTGAAATTGAACAGTTGCTACTACTAATGTAATACTAATATATATTGTTTTCATATGTATTATTTCATATGTTAAATTATAAAATGTATTTGGTTTTGTATATATTATACAATATATTTTATCTTTGCAGCAAAAAGAAGTAAAGTAAGTAAATTTATTAATTTCAGAATAGTTCATTTTCCCATCATTTTCTCTCATTGCTGTAGAGAGTCAGGACAGTAAGGATGGACTAAGTGTTTCTGCGGGTGAGGAGAGGAAGCCCCCTCCCATGCCAGAGGAGACTGGGAAGAGTAAAGTAGCATCTTGGCTCACCAGCCAGTCCTCCACTTCTGCAATCAGAGTGTCAAGGTGGAGGGAGGCATGAAGACGGAGAAGAAGGTGATTGCTGTTTTTCATGCATCCTTTTTCCTGTTTTTCTTTTCACATGAAATGTCTCTTTGTTCCTGTTTCTGCCTCTTTGTTTTGTTTCTGTTTCACTCTGATGCACTGATGTCTCTCTCTCTCTCTCTCTCTCTCTCTCTCTCTGCCATTCTTATTATGATCTCTCTATCTGTCTTTTGTTTAGGATGTGATGACCCTCTCTGACAGTGATGATGTGCAAACTATCAGCTCAGGATCAGATGACAACAAGGAGAGAGAGAAAAAGACTCAGGGTAAGATGGAAGAAAAGGTCAAATTGCTTGTCGCCATCCGTGAACTTTCTTATATAAGTGAAACTGTTGCCACACTTCAGTCAGCTTAATGAATCTGCATGTTCTCCTGGTGGATAGGCAGAAAAGCTTTTTAACCCTTTACATCGTACATCTTTATTATGAATGAGATGCTCATCTTGTTGTTAGTTAAATTTAGAGATAGTCAGATAGTCTTACATTCATCAAGTCCCTGTAACACCATTATATAGAACATTGTTAGATCTCTCTGTCTGTGTCTCTCAGCTGTGGTGAAGAGGCAGGTGGCGGTGAAGTCCACACGTGGCATTGCTTTGAAGTCCCATGGAATGATGGTGAAAACGGGGGGAGGGGGTGGAGGAGGAGGTGGGTCAGGCCCATCTCATGGACATGGAGGTGGCGGGGTCGAAGGTGGCCCTAAAAACACCCGCCAGTTCTTCGATGGGGAGGAATCTTGTTATATCATTGATGCCAAACTGGAAGGCAACCTCGGACGCTACCTCAATGTGAGTATGATACCAGATATGAGTGACTTATAATTGACATTTGCATTTTATTAATTAAAATCATATCTAAGGATTCTTTACTTGATTTTTAATTCAATGATCATTCGCACCTACTGTGTTTACATCCTCTCTTCTGCTGTCTTTGTCCCACAGCATAGCTGCAGCCCCAATCTGTTCGTCCAGAATGTGTTCGTCGACACTCATGATCTGCGCTTCCCCTGGGTCGCCTTCTTTGCTAGCAAGTGAGCATGATGATATCAAACAGTGTTTTTTGTGCAATTGAATGAGGAATAATTTAATGTCGATATTAGTTTTTTGTTTTTATTAGATATTATAAATTGGTTAATTGTGCATGCTAATTTCCTCTATTTTCACCTATATTACTGCTGTCGTCATCTAACGCTCACCTTAAGTTAATTTTTAAAAACACTAATAATTTAAATACACTTCTCAATGAATATTTATTTTTCATTTTGTACTTTATAATGTCGTGATGCCTAAATTTACATTTAGCATTTAAAATGATGAATTTTATTTTGTATTTCCATTTAATTATAATGAAAAACATAAAATATAAACAAAATAATACAGGCCATTTGTGTTATCAGACAAATTTATTTTGCTTGCTTTTATGTCTCTCACATACTGTATGTGTGCAGTTTTTTTGTTATCAAAAACTGATATTAATATTCCATAACAATTTTAAAAGTAGTCAGATTCATTGGTTTTTAGATCAGTTATTCTGTTTTACAGATCATTTTATGATTTACACCATATAAGATTGGTTTCTGATTTGAGGTGTTTACATGAAGGTTTTTCATTCTGCTTGAGCTATTAGTAGGAATATTAACAGATGATTTCATTTGGCTGCATGTAAACATATCTACAGTTTTTGTATTAACCTGTGTGTTTCTACAGGCGAATCCGAGCAGGGACAGAACTGACATGGGATTATAATTATGAAGTTGGCAGTGTAGAGGGCAAGGAGCTTCTGTGCTGCTGTGGATCAACAGAATGCAGAGGACGACTGCTGTAACACGTGCACACACACACACGAACTAAAGGTCTCCTATTGTAGACGTGCCAGTGAACACTTACTTGGAGCTCCTGGAAGTTGGATTTGTCCGGTAAGGTCTGTGCTACTGATAAGAACTGAGCAGACACAGAACGAAGAGGAATTTGTTCAGGAACTTACTGAAGTAATTAAAAAACATTGTATGTTTGCGTGTTTTCAACTGTCCCACTTCACAGAGTTCCGCCTTAAACCCCAAATGGCCCATGGCATCTATCACTGTGGTTTACGCAATCCTTACTGGAAACAGCCGTTTAGTTTTTACATACGTATGTCAATCTCAAGACTCTAATGTTTTGCTTTAGTCAAACTTTTGTTCCTCTTTTATACATGTAGTTTTGATTATGAAGATTCAAGTTTTTTTTTTTTTTTTTTCATTTTACTCATGGTTTTGTGATTGTCAGTGTATATGCTACTGTGTAAATGTGCTTTTGTTGGTCAACAAGTTTATAAAAACAGACAAAATTGTACTTTTGTCGCAATTTGAATTAAAGTTCTCCAAAGACCAAAAATGTCATCCTGTGCTGTGATTCTTAGTATTCACATGGCTAAAAATAGCACTTATTGTGAGAAACTTTGATGAACACTAGCAGAGTGTGATGAGTCAAAAAAAACAGCCAACAGATTTATGACCACGTCATTTAAACTGAGTCAGAGATTGTGAGTCTTAGTTTTACTTGTTAGCTAATATGGAAAATAAACAAAAAAACATGTTAATTATGTCCTTGACAGAAAAATAGCTATAAGCATCAACAACAGTTATCTTGGAAGTCTTCAATAAAATGAAAATTATTTTATGCTTGGGAAACCATCTTTCAAGCGCTTTAAAGGGTTAGTTCACCCAAAAATGAAGATTCTGTCATCTATTACGAGATTTGGATTGGGGGAGTTTATCACCGTATGTCGTAACGTTCAATGAAAGCCAAAATCAGACCACCAGGCCATTGTTCTGGAACAATGGAATTGTTAAGTCGAGGTACCTGGGCTCACAGTTCATGGGACAGATAATCCATGTTAGATAGATACTCTAATTATCCCGAGGTAAGTATTTATCTATCTAAAATGGATTATCTGGTGTGAGTGTGTGTGTGTGTGTGTGTGTGTGTGTGTGTGTGTGCGCTACATTGGTTGTTACATGGGTTGGAGTAGCCTGTTCAATCTTTATTAGGCTATTAATATGCTGTTTTGTAATGTAAATAAATATGAGATGAAATCTATTCTATTTGAGGGCAAGTTTGTTTTAGCCTATTTTCATTTTGGGCCTAAGGTTTTGGACATTTGGCACATTGATGTGTGTGGAAGGTTACTAATGTGATTGCTTTATCTGTAAATTAAATTAATGCTTTTTCAATGACTGAATTCATTGAAATAAAATGATTTTTTCAGAATTTCTTTGATTTGAATATTTTTTGGTAATGCGTCGTGTAGATCTTAAATTTCAATCTTTATGGTCTTAAAATGTCTTAAAAAGGTCTTAAATTTGACTTACTGAAACCTGCATAAACCCTGATTAATGTACTAAAACCATATTTAAATCAGTTCATGTGAGTACAGTGGTTCATTATTAATATTATAAAGCGACGAGAATATTTTTGGTGCGCCAACAAAAACAAAATAACAAATTATTTAGTGATGGCTGATTTCAAAACACTGCATTCAGATCGCGTGTCAAACCGCAAAACTGCTGAAATCGTGAATTTGGTGCTCCGAACCGCTGATTCGACACGCTGATTCATAAGGCTCCGAAGCTTCCTGAAGCAGTGTTTTGAAATCGGCCATCACTATAAGTAGTCATTTTGGGGGTTTTTTGGTGCACCAAAAATATTCTTGTAATATTAATATTGATCCACTGTACTCACATGAACTGATTTAAATATGTTTTTAGTACATTAATGGATCTTGTGAGAAGAAATGTCATTGTTCCCTATGGAGGCCTCACGGAGCCATCGGATTTCAACAAAAATATCTCAATTTGTGTTCTGAAGATTAACGAAGGTCTTACAGGTGTGGAAAGATATGAGGGTGAGTAATAAATGTCAGAATTTTCATTTTTGGGTGAACTAGCCACAACACACACATCCAACTAATTGAGTGACATGTGCCACTGTGAAATTCAAAGGCTAAATTTCATTTGTTCATTTTAATTTAGGACCCTGGATCTGGCGTATTTCTTCAGGGCTGGAGAGAGCAAAGCACATTATAATCATTATGTTAAAACACTAGAAGACAAGAACCTTAAAAGGCTCTGGAGCTGCTTCATATATACAACCTTTAGGGGTTCCCATCATGGGATCATTTTGTGGATTTCACTTTAATTCATTTTTTATTTTAATTAAAACGAGTCAATGTTAAAGGTCCCGTTCTTCGTGATCCCATGTTTCAAACTTTAGTTAGTGTGTAATGTTGTTGTTAGAGTATAAATAAAATCTGTAAAATTTTAAAGCTCAAAGTTCAATGCCGAGCGAGATATTTTATTTAACAGAAGTCGCCTACATCGAACGGCCAGTTTGGACTACATCCCTCTACTTCCTTCTTTAATGACGTCACTAAAACAGTTTTTTGACTAACCTCCGCCCACAGGAATACACAAGAGTTGCGTTTGTAGAGTGTGTTTGTCGCCATGTCGTCGAAACGCTGTTATTTTCATCCCGCAGTCCAATCTCCGGGTCTGATTCCGGCTCAAATTGATAGGGTAAAATTAAAGACATGTTTACAATAACACTGAGCGCATGCATCTCCACGTTATGGTAAGAGGCGTGACCTTTCCGGGCAAGATGCGCTAAACTGCTGTCGAATCACAACACAGGAACCGCTGGCACAATCAGAACTCGTTACGTATTTCTGAAGGAGGGACTTCATAGAACAAGGAAGTCATCAGCCCGTTTTTATGACAGTGGAAACAGCGGTTATACAGATAAGTAAATTATGTGAAAAATACTGTGTTTTTTTTACACGCGAAACATGAACATGTTATATTGCACACTATAAACACAATCAAAGCTTCAAAAAAACACGAAAAACGGGACCTTTAATAATTTCAAAATACTTTTTTTTAAGAATCATGGATAGTGAGCACTGTTTTAATAACTAATGACATGTGAAAAAAGTAACTTTAAAAGGAGTGATGTACTTGTGTGCAAAAGTCTCTAAATTGGGTTCAGAGATGACCATATTTATGTTAAACAGTCTGCAAGTTCTCACACCAAAGAACTCATTTCACAATCAACAACAGCCACACAGTTCTCTAGAGGAATTGTGACATATTGAGCTTGTAACAGAAAAACTGTACCCTAAAAGTCCCTGAGCACAAGAAGTTCCTCTGAGCATGAGTAAAAAAAAAAAAGGCAAATTTGTTGTATGCACTGCCATAACGTCACTGAATTACAACTGTAGCAAGTTTTAAACTCTAAGATGGTCGTGTTAGAGGAAGTTAAAGAAAGGAGGAGCTGATGATGTTTAAAAAAAGAGTCGTGACCACATGATGTAGAGGACGACTGACAGAAAGGGATGATAAAATGGCTGAGTGTCATGTGTGTCTGCTGGGACTGATCATTCTCTGTTCATTTTTCAAAGGTAAAGAAATCCATATTTCCACAAGACTTATATTATAGTATTATATTGTACTATTATATTATCTATTATAATATGCTATTACAGTTCCTTAGAGGAATTAAACTGGGAAAGAGTTTGTTTGAACATCAGCTCTTTTTATTCTTGAAACTATTCATGTTGTGATCTGTTATAGTGTCAGTACATATTGTATTCTTTCTGAATGCACTAATACTGGACATAGAGGCACACACAGAAACATGGTGCATATTTTTATATTAAGAGTATGTTGGTGATTTTAACAAATCTACAAAGGTTTTTTTCTGATAAAACACTAGTTTATTCTGGCTAGCAGAGTGATTGCCTTAAGCAAACAAAACAAAAATAACGTTTTAAATCTTTTACTTTGTGTGCCAGTATTTTATGTGGTTTCATTTTATAAAATATATAGCATAATGATCACTCAGATGTATTTTGTGTTTCAGGTATCAGTGGAGTGGATGAGAGTCATGTGTTATGCAGTTCTGGTGAAAATGTCCGTCTGCCCTGTAATAATGCTCTTTCTGGCTGCACATCAACTACATGGACCTATAATAGATACGAAGAATCACAGACAGATGAACTGATTACTTTAGGGCAAAAGAAGAAGTAACATAGAGAGACATGAGAGACTGAGTCTGGGGTCTGACTGCTCTCTGAACATCAAGAACATCACACAAGAAGATTATGGGCTTTACACCTGCCAACAATATGTGAATGAACAAAAAAAAGGAACTGATGCACGTGTTTATCTGCATGTTCTTGGTAATTTTACGATTGTATGGTCAATTTAAAAAGACCACATTCTTCCATTAAACTTAGATTTGTAATGAAAAGAGTGAAGGCTGTAGTGTGATTTCTGTCTTATTTTCTGTTTCAGTCTCTTCATCATCCTCACAGACTGAGATCAGACCAGACAGTTATGTGACTCTCTCCTGTCAGTTGTATTCATATAGAGTCTCTTGTGATATGTTGGTCCGTACTGAGGGACTTCAGCTGATCTGGGTGAATCAGGCTGGTGTGAATCTGGCGACAGACTCCAGATATCAGATATCATTCTCCTCAACAGACTGTATCAGCACTCTGAAACTCCGGAAGGAAGATTACAACAGAGATTTGAGATGTCTCATTAGGAAAAATGAACTGAAGACCTCAACCACAAAAAGTAACAAAGAATTCAGGTGAGAAACCAATATTATAAACCAGTTTTAAAAAACCCTCATATAATGTCAAGGACTACCCTTATGAAAATCAACTGTTTTATTATAGTAAAATATAGTAAAACCATGGTTCATCTTTGTAATATAATCAGAAAAAACAAACAAACAAGGGTTTAAAACAAAAAATCAAAAGTTTCTTTCACTCTGACAGTGAACTCAAAGCATCGCTTCCAACACTCAGTAATAAGAGCCCAACAAATTCTTCTGTACATAATGGAATTGAAACATAACAGCAAGAATTTGTAACTTTTATGGTATGTGATGGTCAAGTAATCAAAATTGATAAATATGATCATATATTAAACAGCATGATGCATCTGAATTAACATTCATCCTGTACATCTCAAGCTGATACAACAACAGCGATTCCAGTCCACACCACAAACTCTGGAGGAAATACAAACACATCAGGATTTTCATGTACAAGGTACATAATGATGGTCAAGCAACATGACAATTTATGATGTTATTTACAGATTAACTTTGTCTATCATAAATCCACAGAAAACAGAAAAAAAATACTTTACCACAATACAGTTGTGCATTTTCTTATTGGATATTTTTACAGTAGGGGCATCAGTCATAGTACTGCAGTAATTTATTTTAGATGAGAAACAACTATTTTTTAATGTTTACTTTTCTGCAGTTTGTTTAGTTTATGGCCAGTAGTTTTAAACTCAGTTCCTGGATGGCCCCTGTCCTGCAAAGTTTAATTCAACCTAATTAAACACCCTAATCAAGGTCTTAATAATTACTAGAAATGTAGATGAGTTGGAGCGGTTGGAGCTAAACTCTGTTTTTAAACTCTGAGTTTGAGACCTCTGCTTTATGGCAAAATTCCCAAAACCATTTTCTGTGAAAATTCAAAAATGTTGTTAGAACATAAAGCATCATATAAATGAATTATTCATGAAATAGAATAGAATACTATCGGACTGATTCCAGATCTAAACTTTGAGTAAAATTAACTTTGAGGAATAAAACCTGTCACAGAAATATTGAAAAGAATGGTGCTTTTTATCACTGTATTTGTCTGTATATTGACATTGATGCGTTTGCAGAATATATTTAATACAATTGCAAACCAGAATCCAGGGCAAGATGAGGCAAAAGATCAGGGAACGCACTCATTACAGATGGTACCCGTATTCACCAGTATATGACTGTTTCCTTATGTCCTCTCGTTTGACAGTAGTGATTTCTGCTGTGGCTGCTGCATTAGCTGTTGTCCTTGTTGCTGTTTTCTGTGTAATCTATAAAAAAAGACCTGGTAAGTGTATGAATAACAGAATTGGATTATGTGGATATTGAACTATGAACTTCTGAATTGTTTTCCTGCTGAGAACTTCTGTGAGATCAATCACAAAGAACTATCAAGTGAAAATAGAAACTTTTTCCTCATCAATTTTAACACTGCAACAAACTTCTTGCCTTTTTTATTTGAATGTGATTACCATTGGAAACATTGTGTTTTGCATGTAAATACTCACATCAAATCACTTTTCATCACTTTTTTCAGACAAAGGAGGAACTGACAGCTCTGTGGTGAGTTTAGTAATGACAGTGGTTTAGACTGGATTACTGTCTTTAAAGTTCAATGAAGTTTGTAATTCATGCAGTTCCTTATAACTATTTATCTAAGGGCAAAGATGTGAATGAACATAAAAGGACATACGAAACAATCAACATGTCCACTCCTTCTACACCAAACACCAATGTGAGTGAACAAAATGACTTAAAACTTAATTAAGTTTGAAGTTCATTCATTATATGTCTATTTGTCTATTCTATAATAGAGCAGTGTAGTGACAGATGTATTTTTTCTGTATTAAACCTGATTTGCCATGTTTCCATTGATGTTTAGGAACAGACAGATGATGTGACCTATTCTGAGGTTACTTCTTCCAGTAATAAGCAAGTACAAAAGGATAATGTGAGTAGAAGACACCAAATTCACTTGTTCTTCCATCAGTGCCAATGAAAATCCTGTTCAGAGAAAATAACACCCTCCTTTGCTGTTGATATGTAGCTCTGAATTTGTAGATAAATTAAGTAATAATAGCTGTGGGTTCCACATTGATTGACAAAATCTGTGATGTTCTTTCAGGATCATTCTAATGACACAGTGACTTACGCTACCATCAGAGGAACAGAATATGCAGCTCAGGATGGACTTTCACGCCTCTGTGAAAAAGTAGAAAAAAATACCCCTTCATATTATGAGCAGATAAGGAGTTTTTCCAAACTATTAAGAGAATTTGGGAGTATTATATATTTGTATGTGAAGGAACAGAACTTTTATTTTAATTTATATTATTAATATTTTGGTAAATGTATTGTGAAAGGGTACAAAGACACAATTCAAAAGTAATACTGTAAAAATGTTTACCAAATTTTCAACCACGTGTATTAGAAGGGGAAAAACATTTTGTATAATTCAGATTTATTCTGAATCTGTAGTCAGGGTCAGAAATGTTATCTTATTTGATTTGATTTAGTCTTCATAGAAATAAGACAAACCAACTCCATCAACTGGAAAGAAGGTTTATCAGTTGGATGTCTGTCTTAAAACATGTCATATTCCTGGAGAAGAACATGGTAAAGATTGTACTCTTGCTTTTAGCATGTATAGACTGTCTCTTATACAAAAATATACCAGGTAGACAGTGTGAGTGTTAAATATTTTAAATATGACATTGCAGTGTGCATATGAAATTTCAGGGGTTTTTCAAACGTACTTTGAGCAAAAATTTCAAAAGTTAAATCAAATGTTTTTGTGTCTTTGAGTAAAAACAGAAGATACTGAACTTGCTCTTGTTTGCTGGAAATGTTTAAAATGGGAATTTACACTTTAAATGAATGCTGTTATATTTTTTCCAGAAAATATGTAAAACATCTGTAAAAACAAATCTGTAATCATCAGAATTGAACTAATACAAATATTTATCTCAGATATGTCAGATGTACCCTGGTAGTTTCTTGTGTCAAATAACCAAAAGTGTGTGGCATTGCTTATTAAACCATTTTTATTTTTGCTTTACTTTGTTAAACTTTTACTTTGGGTTGTTTACATTTTTAATTATCTTTAATTTCTTGGTTGCAACTTCTTCTTATCTGTTCTCTTACTGTATTCATGAATGTATTTATATGTACTGTATATGTATGTGCCATATAAAAAACTTTGGAATCATTGTTTTAAAGGTGTTTGTTTGTTTGTTTATGGCATTGTTTATGTTTATTGTTTATAGTAATGCTCGCGCTCTCCACCCCCAAGCTCGCAACTCTATAATATATTGCATAAACAAAGTTCACACCGCTAATATAACCATCAAAATGGATCTTTACAAAGTGTTCGTCATGCAGCCTCGGATCATGTGAGTATAGTATTTATTTGGATGTTTACATTTGATTCTGAATGAGTTTGAGGCTATGCTCCGTGGCTAAAGCTAACATTACACACTGTTGGAGAGATTTATAAAGAATGAAGTTCTGTTTATGAATTATACAGAAAGCAAGTGTTTAATAATGAAAATAACAACATGACTCTTGTCTCTGTGAATACAGTAAGAAACGATGGTAACTTTAACCACATTTAAAGGTGCCCTCAAATGAAAAATTTAATTTATCTTGGCATAGTTGAATAACGAGTTCAGTACATGGAAATGACATACAGTGAGTCTCAAACTCCATCGTTTCCTCCTTCTTATATAAATCTCATTTGTTTAAAAGACCTCCGGAAAACAGGCGAATCTCAACATAACACCGACTGTTACATAACAGTCGGGGTGTACGCCCCCAATATTTGCATATGCCAGCCCACGTTCCCAACATTATCATTATGAAAGGCATTAGACAAGGGCAGAACGTCTGGATGTGCATAGCTGAATCAACAGACTAGGTAAGCAAGCAAGAACAACAGCGAAAAATGGCAGATGGAGCGATAATAACTGACATGATCCATGATATCATGATATTTTTAGTAATATTTGTAAATTGTCTTTATAAATGTTTCGTTAGCATGTTGCTAATGTACTGTTAAATGTGGTTAAAGTTACCATTGTTTCTTACTGTATTCTTGGAGACAAGAGCCGTCTCTATTTTCATTTTTAAACACTTGCAGTCTGTATAATTCATAAACACAACTTCATTCTTTATAAATCTCTCCAACAGTGTGTAATGTTAGCTTTAGCCACGCAGCATAGCCTCAAACTCATTCAGAATCAAATGTAAACAATATAACAGTATACAATACTCACATAATCCGACGCATACATGCCGCATGCATGACGAACACTTTGTAGTCCATTTTGAGGGTTATATTAGCTGTGTAAACTTTGTTAAAGGTGCTAAAGAGGATGTTTTGTTTTATACATTTTTGCAATATCTTTACTAACTGATAAAAGACTATTTATTAGGTGCACTGAAAGTAATAATATTAATATACATCATCTGTGCACGAGGTAGGGCCTTAAAAACATCAGCCAATCGTTTACGCGATCATTGCGTAAACGATTGGCCCGCTGGCTTGTCAATCACTGCCATGACGTTCCTTGTGAGAGACGAGCGCGGCTGCTCGCTCCAGTAACTTTCCACACTCCACAGGCGCCGCATGCAATGTTTTTGTCCGGAGACAGGAGTAACAACTGCAGATTATAAGTTACCTGCGGTGAGTCCGACATAATGAATCCACTAACACGACACAGCGAATGCCGGTGGTAAACACTCGTGTTCCAATACGAGTGTTTACGGGTTTTGGGAGGCGTTCCTTTGAAGGAGGGGAGTTGTTCTTACGCATGCGCTCATTTCAAAAACTCAGTAACAGTCTTTGGTTTCTCAGTCGACGAAAAAATCCTCTTTAGCACCTTTAAGGCACTGTTTAAGGCAAGCGTGAGCTTTGTGGGCGGAGAGCACAGGATTTAAAGGGGCCACAGCATAAATCGGCGCGTTTATAATGATGCACCAAAATAGGCAGTTAGAAAAATTAATAAAAAAAAATCTATGGGGTATTTTGAGCTGAAACTTCACAGACACATTCAGGGGACACCTTAGACTTATATTACATTTTTTAAAAACATAATCTAGGGCACCTTTAACAGTACATTAGCAACATACTAACGAAATATTTAGAAAGACAATTTACAAATATTACTAAAAATATCATGATATCATGGATCATGTCAGTTATTATTGCTCCATCTGCCATTTTTCGCTGTTGTCCTTGCTTGCTTACCTAGTCTGATGATTCAGCTGTGCACAGCTCCAGATGTTAATACTGGCTTGTCTAAAGGTCCATTCACGCGGCCTCGTAATTCCTGTAGTTATGAGATTCTAGCTTGTAAAAAGTGTTCATGTCCTCGTAGAGCTCGTAGTTACGGCTTGTAAGCTGGGAGTTTTCTGAAACGCATAATTCCCAGTCCAAGGACCAAAAGGACGCGAACAGCTCCAAATATAACATCACGTGTGACATGAACACAGCATAATACCTTGAACATGAGCTGGCATATGCAAATATTGGGGGCGTACATATTAATGATCCCGACTGTTGCGTAACAGTCGGTGTTATGTTGAGATTCGCCTGTTCTTCGGAGGTCTTTTGCACAAATCAAATTTACATAAGAAGGAGGAAACAATGGTGTTTGAGACTCACTGTATGTGATTTCCATGTACTGAACTCTTGTTATTCAACTATGCCAAGGTAAATTCAATTTTCAATTCTAGGGCACCTTTAAGGTTGTGTTTTATGCTACATGTTATGCTTACTGTGTTATAATATAATATATATATAATATAATAATGTGTTTTCAGAGCTGTGCCCTCACTGTTTCGAAACATGTGACTGCTGAGCATGGAAGTTTGACCACATTGTTCAACCCACATAGAGCAAAAACCATCTCTGAACCCAGTTTAAATCCTGTTGGTAGTTCAGGTTAACATATTTAGAGACAGTTGAACTGATTACCAAAGGGAAAATGAAGAATGACATAAAGAGACGTGAGAGACTGAGTCTGGGGTCTGACTGCTCTCTGAACATCAAGAAAGTCACACAAGAAGATTATGGAATTTACGTCTGCCAACAAAATGGTGGACAACACCAAGGATCTGATGGACATGTTTATCTGCATGTTCTTCATGGTAATTGTAGGATAATGCAAACTGTATTTAAAAAGTGCCAAATTCTCCCTTTAAACCCACACATTACTGAAAAAAATTAAGTATGTCTTTTGATTTCTGTCTTATTTTCTCTTTTAGTCTCTTCATCATCCTCACAGACTGAGATCAGACCAGGCAGCTCTGTGACTCTCTACTGTCAGTTGTATTCATATGATAGATACCCTTGTGATACTTTGGTCCGTTCTGAGGGACTTCAGCTGTTCTGGGTGAATCAGGCTGGTGTGAATCTGGCGACAGACTCCAGATATCAGATATCATTCTCCTCGACACGCTGTATCATCACTCTGACTACAACACTCCTGAATGAAGATCTCAACAGAGAGTGGAGATGTCTGGTTACTCAGAGAAACCAACTGAAGACCTCAGCCACTGTCAAGCATTCAGGTGGGAACAATATCTCATATATCAGTTTTAGTAGGCCCTCATAATGTCAGAAATTATATTATCTTTCAGCGAGGATAAAGAGTGTACAAGAATTGCAGAAATAAAAAGCATATATTTAACAATATATTGTTGAATTTGATGCAATACTTTATAGTAAGGTTCAATTCATTAATGCAATAACATGAATATACTTTTACAGCATTTATTAATGTTAATTTCTACCTTCACTAATACATTTTTAACATTTCAAATTGTATAAATTAACAGTGTATTATGAAAAAAGTTGACAATGAACAATAGTGTATTATAAATCAAAATCAGCTTATATAAAAATAGTAATAATAATTTATTTTAAAAAGTAAACAAAATTAAACTAAATAATGCCATAAAAAGTGTTATTCATGTTGATAATTAACATTTTTTTTAATGATGTCATATTTTTTAATGATGTCATATTTTGCCATATTTTCATATGATGTCATTTTTTTAAATGATTGTCATATTTTGGAGAATGATGTATCTGAACTATCACTCATCCTACACAGCTCAATCTGATACAGTGACACCAGTGATTCTGGTCCACACCACAAACTATGAGGATCCCTCGACTACAAACACACCAAAACTCCCTACACTCGGTAATCTCAGTGTTTTACAGTGTCTCTTTTCTTCTCAAATATAACTGATTTCTCTCTGGGTATACAGTGGATTAGAAACTTTGTGCAAACTAACTCTTAACAAGTTTGTCAGTGTGCTTGAGACTTTAAATCTTTGAATTTTGCTCAAGAAATATTAAAATGATCTGTAGTCTGTGTTCTAATGAAAACTTAAATAATCATGTCTGTGGAGCTTTAAAAATAATATTAATTACAATTTGTAAAAAGGGTGTTTCAAGCTTAATGTTGTGCTCGGACATTCAAATAATTCAAATTATTGTTTTAATTCAGCTCATACACCAAAACACATTCCACACTCTGAAAGAACCTCAATGCTAAATGCTCTAGTAATATGTAGGGTACAAAATAACAAGGTGAATTAAACACAACTGACCCTGAATGTGTCTTTCTGTATCTTTCCCTTAGTGATGGTTGTTATCATTCCTGCATTAGCCGTTCTCCTTCCTGCTGTTATGCTTTGGGTGATTCATACAAAAAAGGCTGGTAGGTTATTGTAGTTCTTAATATTTTATAACAAACAGTTGAAACAATATAAGCTTAAACGTCACTTTCAGGTTGTAGAATTGCAAGGGATATCAGTGATTTAAAAAGTTATATATACAGAAAATATACAGTTATTTTAAATTCTAAAAATATGTCCCAATATCCCTGTTTACTGTATCTTTGATCAAATAAATGCAGCCTTGGTGAGCCCAAGAGACTTAAAAAAAAAAAGGGTACATGATGAAATGACGGCTAAATTAAAAGTTTTATAGAAAATACAATTCCAAATAAAAAGTCACTTCATGACAACAGGAGTAAAAGTGAACTCAACAGTTTTAAGTTATAGCATTGATCAAGAAATGTGGATGTGCTATTTGTTGTCCAATATTTTTATTTTGTTATAATTTTTCAGATAATAAAGAAGAAGTTGTTGATCCTGATGTAAGTTTTATTTCTTATTTGGTAAGACCAATTCATGAAAGTAAATAATTCTATACTCTAGCACTTGTATACAATTAAAAAAATACAAGATAACAGTCATTTTTCACATGTACCATATTTGTTTATGTGTCTGTTGATGTTTAGCTGCTGACACGTGTGACGTATTCTGGGATTCCTGCAGAAAACATGTCAAAGAGAGCAATGTGAGTAGATACTGCCACATCCATTCATCAGTGTCCACTGACGCTCTGAATCAGAGGAAATGACCCAAGATTCACCAAATAAAACAAAAATAAATAGACACAAAGAGATTTTATCGCAACAAAATTTATTTTATTTTATAGAATAAAGAAATGTATAAGTAACTCTCATATTTTTTATTTCAAGATACTCTTTCTAGAATTTACCACATGGAAACAAACTCACTGGCTGGTGGTGAGAAGAGAATCAGGAAACGTCAAAATGTTTGTGATCAATGCGTTTGTTTATGAATGCTGCCTTTAAGAATGAATCTCATATTAAAGACTTGTCAATATCCTAATATCATCTCCGCTGTTTATTCTTTTATTATCTGACTACAATGGATTATTTGTGTCTTATTCTCAGAAGTGTTTGTCCTTTAGCTATATCCATAGAGACATCTCTTGATGAGTCACAGGAACCCAGCAACCTCTGCACCAAACCCTTCATGATTTACAGCCTACGACTCCACCTACACCACAGCTCATGTCCGATTTAGAATTGATATATATATGAAGACTTCAGATGCAAAAGCCTCTAAGTGCCATCTGAAATTTTCTTATAAAATGAACAGTTTTATCAAGCTCATATGTTTAGGTTCAGTAATTTCACTTTAATGGCAATTAATAGGTCATTTTCTTTTCCATTAATGTGAAATAACTCAACATAAACATACAAGCTTGATAAAACTGTTCATTTTATAAGAAAATTTCAGATGGCACTTAGAGGCTTTTGCATCTGAAGTCTTCATATATTCTCCAAAATTTTATGCTGTATGTCCAACACCTTCCCTATTCTACTTACAGAACGAACGCAGCACTAGTTACATTTTTTTTCTGTAAGTAGAATAGGGAAGGTGTAGGACAATCAGCGTAAACTTTTTGGAGAATACGGAAACGCAGTTTTGGCGGAAGCACTTAGAAGGTGAACATTTGTTTATATAAAGCATATACTTTTACTTTTTTTTTTTTTTTTTCCGAAAATGACCCTTTGAAGCTGCACTGAAACTGTAATTTAGACCTTCAACTGTTTGGGCTCCATTGAAGTCCATTATAAGGAGAATAATCCTAGAATGTTTACATCAAAAACCTTAATTTCTTTACAACTGAAGAAAGAAATAAATGAACATCTTGGATGACATGGGGGTGAGTAAATTATCAGGAAAATGTTATTTAAAAGTGAACTAATCCTTTAACTTTTGTTCCTCATTCATATATGTAGTTTTGATCAAGTTTTTTTTTTTTTTTTTCTTTTCATTTTACTCTTGTATTTGTGATTGGCAGTGTATACTGTGTAAATGTGCTTTTGTAGGTCAACAAGTTTATAAAAACAGACAAAATTGTACTTTTGTCTCAATTTCTCCAAAGACCAAAAATGTCATCCTGTGGTTTGATTCTTAGTATTCACATGGCTAAAAACAGCACTTATTGTGAGAAAATTTTGCATGAACACTAGCAGAGTGTGATGATTCTTTTAGAGTATTTTTAAGAGTCATGGATAGTGAGCACCTTTTTAATAACTTAACTAGAATTTAATATCATGTGGAAAAATATTAAAAGGAGTGACTTGTGTGCAAAAGTCTCTAAATTGGGTTCACAGGTTCATTTGGGAGGTGAGTTCTCATATTCACAATCAACAACAGTACACCGTTAGACAGTGTTTCTCAACCAGGGGTCCATGGACCCCTAGTGGTTGACAGAATGCCAGGGGTCCTTATAAAATACTGAATAAGAATTTTTGAAGAACTAACATTTCTAAATATAGGACAATCAACAACATAGTAGTAAATTATACATGATTGCATTTGGTCATCACAAAGACATTAATGATACCAATTAGCCAATTTTATTCTGGGGTCCTTGAGGATGGCTCCAAATATGATGGGGGTCCATTACTCAAAAAAGGTTGAGATTCACTGCTCTAGAGGAGATGTGACATATTGAGCTTGTAACAGAAAAACTGTACGCTAAAAGTTGTAATGACTGAGACAAATCAGACACAATTATTTGTTAGTTAACCAATAGTTTTAAGCTCACTCTGGGGTCTGGCTTCCATCCCCCGAGAAGTTCTCATTTACAAGTTTTATTGCACCAAAGAATGTGGCTGCCGCATGGAGAGCAGAGAAGAGACTCTTTCCTGCATTATCCACACATAACACAGACTCTCTTGCATTAATGTATAGACAGACTGTTCTATAAATGAACATGCACATTCCCAGGAAATGGTATCCATTATTACTGTTGCTGTATTACAATCATTGTATTCACGTATGTATGTGTATGTTTTATGATACATTTAAGGTAACTTCAATCATGCCATGTTTAGTGTCTTGTGTATGCAGTATGTCCATACCTGTGCAACACATCAGTATTACAAGAATCTTTAAAGGTGATAGAGAGGATTTTTTCGTCGACTGAGAATCCAAAGACTGTTAGTGAGTTTTTGAAATGAGCGCATGCGTAAGAACAGCCCCCCTCCTTCAAAGCTCATTTCAAAGGAACGCCTCCCAATACTCGTGCACGAGTATCGGAACACGAGTGTTTACCACCGGCATTCACTGTGTTGTGTTAGTGGATTCATTATGTCGGACTCACCGCAGGTAACTCATAATCTGCAGTTGTTACTCCTGTCTCCTGACAAAAACATTGCATGCGGCGCCTGTGGAGTGTGGAAAGTTACTGCAGCCGCGCTCCTCTCTCACAAGGAACGTCACGGCAGTGATTGACAAGCCAGAGGGCCAATCGTTTACGCGATGATCGCGTAAATGATTGGCTGATGTTTTTAAGGCCCTACCTCGTGCACAGATGATGTATATTAATATTATTCCTTTCAGTGCACCTAATAAATAGTCTTTTATCAGTTCGTGAAGACAGTTTCAAGTAATATTGCAAAAATGTATAAAACAAAACATCCTCTTTAGCACCTTTAATAGTTCTTATTCAAAAACTCAGCTTGTTAATCTTTCTTGGTCGTAAAAGCTTTAAGAGGTTGGACTTTGACCAGAGGTTAAAAGCTAGAGAACAATGCCACTCCCTCTCTTTCCTTGCTTCTGGGACCACTGAACAAACGTCTCCTTGCTGCAGGCCTCTTCAGGCCAAGGCCTGTAGGCCTAGGCTTGCTGGCCTCGGCCTACAAACCAGCCATGTGCTCAACATCCAACATAGAAAAGACTGGCAACAACTTCAGACAAAATCCTCAAGATCTCTCCTCAACCTGTAGATCCGACGCTCCTCAGCCTAAAGGCATCTTGCAAGTATCGTACATTTGAACACTAAACAGCGATTTAGTATTGATCTGTAAAACTTACCTTTGTCAGCAAAGGTGTTTTATTACTGAGGAAACTGATGATTCTTTTCCAGATTGTCTTTGACTTTTTCCTATAGCTCCAGTAACAGTTCCATTTCCGGTTCAACTCTATCATTTCATATTCTTACCTACCTAGTGTGTGACCTGCATGTATGTTATGTGTTTGTTAGTTTAGTTATGTGTTTGTGAGTTAGGTAATAAAGATTGTGCACAATACCTGTTTGGTTCTGACTCCGTCTCCTAATAAATTGCCTCTTAAGTGATTCAGATCCTGACTACATGCTCTAAGTAGCACGGTACAATAAGAATGTTATTTTTCCATAACCTGGAAATGAACATTTCTTATTTCTTAGAATTAATAAACAATCAACACTGAGTGTTCACGGGACTTGTGATCGTATCGATCACAAGTTCAATATGGAGTACCACAAGGCTCAGTACTAGGACCGTTGCTTTTCACTCTGTACATGCTGCCCTTAGGAGAGATAATTAGGAAGCATGGTGTTAGTTTTCACTGCTACGCTGACGATACTCAGCTCTATATTTCCTCGCGCCCTGACGAAACCTACAAATTCACAAAACTAACAGAATGCATAGCTGACATTAAAAACTGGATGACAAGAAATTTCTTATTATTAAATTCAGAAAAAACTGATATTCTAATCTTTGGACCAAAAACTTCCTCACGAAAAAACCTTGAATACTCTCTAACACTTGACGGGTGCTCCATTAAATCTTCGTCCTCAGTTAGGAACCTGGGTGTGCTCTTTGATACCAATCTTTCATTTGAAAGTCATGTTTCTAGTATCTGTAAAACCGCCTTCTTCCATCTAAAAAATATATCTAAATTACGACATATGCTCTCACTGACAATTGCGGAACAGTTGGTTCATGCATTCATGACCTCAAGACTAGATTACTGTAACGCTCTACTGGGTGGTTGTTCTGCTCGGCTTTTAAACAGACTACAGTTGGTCCAAAATGCGGCAGCTAGAGTTCTTACTAGAACCAGAAAGTATGACCATATTAGCCCAGTTCTGTCAACATTACATTGGCTCCCTATTAAACATCGTATAGATTTTAAAATCTTGCTACTTACTTATAAAGCTCTAAATGGTTTAGCTCCCCAATATCTAAGCGAGCTCTTGGTGCATTATAGTCCTTCACGTCTATTGCGATCTCAGAATTCAGGCCAGTTGATAATACCCAGAATATCAAAATCAACTGAAGGCGGCAGATCATTTTCCTATTTAGCACCTAAACTCTGGAACAATCTTCCTAGCATTGTTCGGGAAGCAGACACACTCTGTCAGTTTAAATCTAGACTAAAAACACATCTCTTTGCTCTTGCATACACATAACACATTATCAATACATTAACATTTTTCAAATCCGTTAAAGGATTGTTACGCTGCAATAATTAGGTCGGCCGGAACCGAGAACATTTCCTATAACACTAGATATACCTGTACATCAGAATAAGAATGGCATCTACGCTAATATCAGTCTCTCTGCTTATCCTGAGGTTTGCCGGGTGCTGGATCCAGGCCGTATCCAGATCAGATGGAGAACCTGTGTCTGGACCTGACTACAACGTAGCCCAGGAGACAATGGGCCTACAGATCCAGTTCTGGCTGCACCTATAATTCAGATTTTTAAATCTCCGTATCCGCTTACATATATTTATATATAATCTATTTTTAATCTCTATAATAAAAATGTATAATTCAGATTTTGATCTCCATATCCATTTACATGTATTATATATATCTTCCAAGGGGTTTTTTCCCTCCTAGGACTTTTTTCCCAGTGTTAGCATGCTGGGTTTTTCTCCTAGGGGCTTTTTTCCACCCCTGGGAGTCAGCCGACATTGGCTTAATGTAGCACCATCTTGTATATGTTACATATTACCACGCTTGCTTGTACAGCTTATTTTTAACCACTTCTCTTTTTTCTGTGCTCCTAAATATGTAAAGCTGCTTTGAAACAATTATAAGCGCTATATAAATAAATTTGACTTGACTGACTTGACAATAGGTTAATTGATTGTAATATTAAGCTTAATGTAGCTACATCCAGTTAATCTGATTAACAGATTTACATATTCATAATTAATCATAATTAATAATCATATTGAGTTATGAATAATTATTAATATTTCCCCTTTGAGTTAATTCGCTACAAAGTCCCTGGTACAAGAAGTCCCTCTGAGTGACAGTTCCTAGAGAATATGTACTGTAAATTAATTTTAAGCATGAGTGAAAAGGCAAATTTGTTGTAAAATCCACTTGAATGTGAGTAAATATATAAAAGAGGATTGTGAAGCAGCACCTCTCCATTATGCACTGCCATAATGTCACTGAATAACAACTGTAGCAAGTTGTAAACTCTCAGATGGTCATGTTAGAGGAAGTTAAAGAAAGGAGGAGCTGATGATGTTTAAAGAAAGAGTCGTGACCACATAATGTAGAGGACGACTGACAGAAAGGGATGATAAAATGGCTAAGTGTCATGTGTGTCTGCTGGGACTGATCATTCTCTGTTCATTTTTCAAAGGTAAAGAAATCCATATTTCCTCTACAAGACTATTATATTATGGTATTATATTGTACTATTATATTATGTATTATAACATGCTATTACAGTTCCTTGTTTAGTGGAATTAAACTTGTAAAGAGTTTGTTTGAACATCAGCTCTTTATTCTTGAAGCTATTCATGTTGTGATCTCTGAGTTGTGTACATACTCCCCCAGTTTCACAGACAAAGCTATACTCCAAGACTAAAATACAATGTTTGAGCTGTTTTAACTGCAAGTAGCTTGTACTGACATATCTTAAAATATGATCAATGGCAATGAGCCATTGTTTCGTATCAAGATGCACACCAGTAATTTTTTTTTCTAGGGTATGTTTATAAAAGCTATAAATATCCTATTTGAACTAAGGCCAAATCCTGGCTTAGTATAAGCCCTGTCTGTGAAACCAGACTAGTGTATCCTGCACTGGACACAATGGTGCACGCTGAGACATGATGCAATTTTATTTTCATATTAAGAGCATGTTGGTGATTTTAACAAATCTACAAATGTTTTCTCTGTTAAAACACTGGTTTATATTGGCTAGCAGAGTGATTTAAAAAAATTTTTTTTACTTCATGTACCATTGTTTATGTGGTTTTATTTTATACAATATAATGATCAGTGATCAGCATAATGATCACTCAGAGTTTTGTGTTTCAGGCACCAGTGGAGTGGATGAGACTCATGTGTTATGCAGTTCTGGTGAAAATGTCCGTCTGCCCTGTAATAATGCTCTTTCTGGCTGCACATCAACTACATGGACCTATAATAAATACGAAGAATCACAGACAGATGAACTGATTACTTTAGGGCAAAAGAAGAATAACATAGAGAGACATGAGAGACTGAGTCTGGGGTCTGACTGCTCTCTGAACATCAAGAACATCACACAAGAAGATTATGGGCTTTACACCTGCCAACAATTTGTGAATGGACAAAAACAAGGAACTGATGCACGTGTTTATCTGCATGTTCTTGGTAATTTTACGATTGCATATAATTTAAAAAGACCACATTCTTCCATTAAACTTATATGTGTAATGAAAAGAGTGAAGGCTGTAGTGTGATTTCTGTCTTATTTTCTGTTTCAGTCTCTTCATCATCCTCACAGACTGAGATCAGACCAGGCAGCTCTGTGACTCTCTCCTGTCAGTTGTATTATTATGGAGTCTCTTGTGATATTTTGGTCCGTACTGAGGGACTTCAGCTGATCTGGGTGAATCAGGCTGGTGTTAGTGTGATGACAGACTCCAGATATCAGATATCATTCTCCCCAAAACACTGTATCAGCAATCTGACACTCCGGAGTGAAGATCTCAACAGAGATTTGAGATGTCTCATTAGGAAAAATGAACTGAAGACCTCAACCACAAAAAGTAACAAGAATTCAGGTGAGAAAACAATATTATAAACCAGTTTTAGTAGGCCCTCATAATGTCAGAAATAGAAATAGAAATAATGTCAGAAATATTATTAAATTTGAGGCAATTCTTTACAATAAGGTTCAATTCTTTAATGCAATAACATGACAATACTTTTACAGCATTTATTAATGTTAATGTTAATTTTTACCTTCACTAATACATTTTTAACATTTAAAATTGAATAAATTAACAATGTATTATGAAAAAAATGAACAATGAACAATGATGTATTATAAAAATAGCTTATATAAAAATAGGAATAATAAATAATTTATTTTAAAAAGTAAACAAACAAATGCTATAAAAATTGTTATTCATTGTGATTTTGTCATAATTAACATTTTTTTTTATTTTTATAATTGTCATATTTTGGAGTATGATCTAATCTATCACTCATCCTACACAGCTCAATCTGCAGTGACACCAGTGATTCTGGTCCACACCACACCAAAACTTCCTACACTCGGTAATCACTGTCTCTCTCACCTCAGTGTTTTACCGTGTCTCTTTTCTTCTCAAATATAACTGATTTCTCTCAGGTACAGTGGATTACAAACTTTCTTATAACAAGTTTGTCAGTGTGCTTGAAACTTTAAATCTTTGAATTTTGCTCAAGAAATATTAAAATGAGACACAATATGTCAATCTGTAGTTTGTGTTAATGAAAACTTAAATAATCATGTCTGTGGAGCTTTAAAATAAGATTAAATACAATTTGTCAAAAGAGTGTTTCTAGCTTAATGTTGTGCTCAGACATTCAAATAATTCAAATGATTGATTCAATTCAGTTCATACACCAAAACACATTCCATACTCTGAAAGAACCTCATTTCCAAATGCTCTAGTAATATGTAGGGTACAAAATAACAAGGTGGATTAAACACAACTGACCCTGAATGTGTCTTTCCCTTAGTGATGGTTGTTATCATTCCTGCATTAGCCGTTCTCCTTCTTGCTGTTATGCTTTGGGTGATTCATACAAAAAAGGCTGGTAGGTTATTGTAATTCTTAATATTTAACAAACAGTTGAAACAATATAAGCTTAAACGTCACTTTCAGGTTGTAGAATTGCTGTGAAGGGATATCAGTGACTTAAAAATTTATATATACAGAAAATATACAGTTATTTTAAATTCTAAAAATATGTCCCAATATCCCTGTTTACTGTATCTTTGATCAAATAAATGCAGCCTTGGTGAGCCCAAGAGACTTAAAAAAAAAGGGTACATGATGAAATGACGGCTACATTAAATGTTTTATAGAGAATACAATCCCAAATAAAAAGTCACTTCATGACAACAGGAGTAAAAGTGAACTCAACAGTTTCAAGTTATAGCATTGATCAAGAAATGTGGATGTGCTATTTGTTGTCCAATATTTTTATTTTGTTATAATTTTTCAGATAGCAAAGAAGAAGTCGTTGATTCTGATGTAAGTTTTATTTCTTATTTGGTAAGACCAATTCATGAAGGTAAATAATTATATACTCTAGCACTTGTATACAATAAAAAAAAAATACAAGATCACATGTACCATATTTGTTTATGTGTCTGTTGATGTTTAGCTGCTGACACATGTGACGTATTCTGGGATTCCTGCAGAAAACATGTCAAAGAGAGCAATGTGAGTAGATACTGCCACATCCATTCATCAGTGTCCACTGATGCTCCGAATCAGAGGAAATGACCCAAGATTCACCAAATAAAACAAAAATAAATAGACACAAAGAGATTTTATCACAACAAAATGTATTTTATTTTATAGGATAAAAAAATATATAAGTAACTCTCATATTTTTTATTTCAAGATACTCTTTCTAGAATTTACCACATGGAAACAAACTCAGTGGCTGGTGGAGAGAAGAGAATCAGGAAAAGTCAAAATGTTTGTGATCAATGCGTTTGTTTATGAATGCTGCCTTTAAGAATGAATCGCATATTAAAGACTTGTCAATATCCTAATATCATCTCAGCTGTTTATTCTTGTACTATCTGACTATAATGGATTATTTGTGTCTTATTCTCAGAAGTGTTTGTCCTTTAGCAATATCCATATTTAGATACATCTCTTGATGAGTCACAGGAACCCAGCAACCTCTGCACCAAACCCTTCATGATTTTACAGAGAACAGGAAGTTTTAAGCAGCTGGATGTCGATGAAATCACAATGTGCAAAATAAACTCTCAGTAACCACTTCCTTACCAAGTGACATCACTTGCAATCACCACCATTCACTGCCTACGACTCCACCTACACCGCAGCTCATGTCCGATTTAGAATTATATATATATATATATATATATATATATATATATATATATATATATATGCTGTTATTAGACTTTAAATCGCTGATATGTAATAATTAGCATTAATATCAATTTATTTATAAATTATTTAAAATCATTTATAAATATATATAAATTTATATTGATTTGAACTGCTTCTGTTTTTGTTTAGATGTCATTTAGAGGGAGAGTAGGGACGATTGCAACACTTTTTGCATTTCCTTTGAAAATTTTAATACAATACATCTGTCAGTTACCCACCCACACTGCCATGTGTATATAATATATGTATAATTTATACTTGAATAGACAAAGTCAAATGTTGCAACTGCCCCCATAACGGGACAGTTGCAACAGTCCACAGCTGCAGTTGCAACATTTATTAAAATGTAATAAAACCAGTATTTACCATCATTTTCAAATCTATTTATGTTACTTGTACACTGACTGGGTCTTCTTCACTAAGTTAAATTGGCTGTATAAAGACAAAGACTTGTAAAAGGGAAATCAAGTGACATCCAGGTTTTGATAAATTACTACAATACCATTGGTAACTTACTACAAAACATTTTTTAAAATCAAAATCAACACACTGAAATTGAATTATACTCCCGTGAACTTAGCTTACTGAACTGTGTGTTTAAGTAAATATTGGAATATATTCTTATTCTTGCAAGGTTATGTGGAAAATGGCAGTCTTTTGCCTCAGACCTCAGTGTCCTAGCTTTACACTTCATATGTTTGCTGCTAACATCAGAACAGAGGGAAACCATTATCTGTTCATTTTCTCTCTTGTGGCATAATGAAAACACAAAACAGATCAAATGTATGTCTAGTCTGATTTTAATTTAAATAAAAGCTGTTTACTTAAAGAAGGGAGAGACACATAACTATTAAAAGGTGTTCTTTAATAATAATACATACAATTTTGTGATGACAAGGTTTTACGCCAATGTTGTGATAAGAGATGTCCCCACACTGACAACCATGACAAACTTGCTATGTTAGCTTGACACAATAGCTTTGACATATGCAAGCTATGTCTTTTAGAAGCTAAGAAAACACTGGTTAAAATAATATGACTTTAAAGTGCTTCATGCAAACAGTTTAGAAAATCTGCAAATCTGATCATAAAAAAAAATAACTTTTTTAGCTTGAAATTTGTTTGTTGCAGAAGGATTGGTCACATGTGGATGCTTTCTTCCAAGAGGGACTAACTGAGCATACGTAATATGAATATAATCTCT
Source organism: Megalobrama amblycephala (assembly GCF_018812025.1). Lineage (NCBI taxonomy): Eukaryota > Metazoa > Chordata > Actinopteri > Cypriniformes > Xenocyprididae > Megalobrama > Megalobrama amblycephala. The sequence goes on along the minus strand of NC_063056.1, from coordinate 20,239,916 downwards.
TATGCTCATTCCTGATTGGAGAAATAAGCCATGTTGCAACTGATACCAGAATTTTCTATTTGACATAGTTAGATTCAGATGGTAAATCATACAGTATTAATTTGTGTGTAATAATCACCATATTATAATGAAACCATTATATTTAAAAATATTATATTAATCATATAATAAAATATCACATTAATTATTACTATTGTAAAGCTATTTTAAAATTATTATGGGATCTCATTCAATGTTTTCAGAATCTTTACTTTTTTAAATAATTTTGTTTCTGTATTTTTTAAATGGACATTTTAATGACTATTTACTGAAAAAAAAAAATACAACCTCATATATTTGTACGATAAACAACAAACAAACAAACAAACAAACAAACAAACAAACACTTATGATTTATTCTCACATAAAATCTGTTGCTTCATCAGTTCACTTCACTAAAAACATTTTTAAAAAAAAGTGCAATCAAAAACTATGGGAGAAGGGAAAGGTCCTTTTTTCTTAGGGTGTGACTTTAGTTGTACCCTACATAGTACATAATCACCAGAAAGATGATTGGCTGACAGTGCAGAATTTGACAGCAAAGCTCTTCCTCTACATCTCTGTTGAGTAAAACACTTCCGATCATCTCTACTTTATTCACAAATGAGGATGTTGTCCAGTACGTAATTCAGAATGACTGTTAAAAACACTACTGGAGAATGAAGAGTTGCAAAAATAAGAGAAATAGAAGATTTGGAATGATTTATAATTTAAAACTGTTACTCAACGTCCTAAAAAAAACATGTGTTCAACACTTGAGTTTGTTTGTTAACATGCATTTAAAGACTGTATTTAACAAGTCAACAGGTTAACAAAGTTAGGCATTTCTCTCCTCATGATATTATGAGGTCTTTGTATGATTAATGACTGATTGATTTGTCACAGTTCTTGTTCACAGAGGCATAAAGTTGACTATTGTTATCCTGAGGTCCAGCTGTTGCTCCACTGATGGAAGCGTAAGTCACTGTATCTTCACCATGAACCTGAGTAAACATCACAGATATTGTCAATTTTGAAAAAAAAAAAAAGATGATGGAAATACAAGGAAGTGTTTACCCACCTTGTTCTTTTTGGCTTGGATTTTACTGTATATGAAAACCTCAGTATAAGTCACATCATCTTTCTGCTCCTAAACATCAGTGGAAACATGGTGAACCAAAGTACAAAAGCTTATCCATCACTACTTTTAAAGTAGGCTAATTATTATGCAGGTGCTGCAAATATTTTAAAAGATGTTGTGTCATGTGACATTTTCACCTAAAGGTTTCGTGAAAATGTAATATTTGTAAACAGGACATTCATTGTTTGTGTTACTCCACTTGTCTGTGTAAGCTAGTGATGGCTTTTTAGTGACTTTTTCTGCACATTAAATCATTTTGCAGATAGATGGCGACAAGTCCAAGACATGCTTAGCTGCTGGTCGGAGTAATAGGTGTGCCAGAAGATACACAATGCTACAGAAAAAAAAAAAGACAAAACAGAAAGTAACCCCTAACCCTATACCCCACACCCCAACAGACAGCGTTCAAACATTAAGTAAATGATTCATAATGCTTAGGCTAAATGATGGTTTTATATGGATAATGTTTTCAAAACACTTATGGCTTGTTTCCATCGAGCTGTAAGGTACAGTACAGTACCCTATTTTTTCCATTTCGATTGTTAGAAGATTTGAATGGTACCAAAATTCCAAACCATATTTTGGGACCCTTCCGTTGGGGTGCCTAACACAGTAGTCCGGTACCTAAAGGGTGGAGCGAGACATGTTGATTGGTTGACAAAGAATTGTCACTTTCACAGGCTACAAGGGAAATGACAACATAAGAGCTGCCGTTTTTTTAAATATAGAGCTGAGAAACAATACTGTTGCATGTCGGCACGCAGCGATATACCATGCCGAGAAGCAAGAACAAGATCTGCTGCATGTCCTTCATTGTTGTTTACTGTGTCACTTTCTTCTTCGCTTGAGAATGATGTCGATTGCTACTTCCCGGCATACAGCATGCCTATCAAGTAAGGGTACTGTTGCCGTTTCAGGGTTTACTGACCCCAATCATATAGTACTGTACTATACCGTTCGATGGAAACAAGCCACAACTCACATGCAATAGCAAGAGGGCGTTGATACTGTTTCCTATGCAATAACGTTAGCCAATCATAACAGTGGCCTTGACAAGCCTTAAAGGAGCCTTCCCTTAAAAACTGAACATTTCAGACAGGGTCAGAATGAGTCTGATTTTTGGTGGTGAGTAGCCGTGTAACAGTTTTAATGTACATTATAGTATACTTAACATTACAGAGGATAATATGGGCAACAGAAACGGTCAAATATACACAAATATGAATCGCTTATTAAAGATGAATCATATGGTTCACTTACATTAGTGCTGGCTGTAGGATGAATGGAAATGTTGATTGTATCATGGGTTCCATTATATTTTTTTCATATCTGTGACCTTTAGACAAGAAATAGTACAAATAAACTAACTTGATATTTAGCTGTTGCATTTATCTAATGTGAGAAAAAACAGTATACATATAATAGGGTCAGTCCATCCAAGCTTACACTGTAAAAAGTAAATGTGATTTTAACGGCAAAATATTGTAAAAACGCTACGGGAAAAAATTGTAACCAAAAATTTAACTTACTGTTAACCAAAAATTGGTTAGCAGTAAGTTCCCGCATCTTACCAGACATTTTATATAATTTTCACAGAAAAATGCCTTAAATATTACAATTTTTAGAAGTAAAAAAGAACAAGTCAATGTATAATTTACAGTCAAAAACTGTAAACTGATATTCCCTTAACTCCCTGTGTGACACTCCACATTTGAAAGTATTTTATTTAAAAAAAATCATGTTTCTTATTAGTTCTTCATGTGGCTTTCTCTTTTACCACCTACATTATTATGCTGGTTGTCAGTATATGTTAAAGGTACAAAACAGATTTTAGTATTAGTGTGCATTGTTGAATTTACTGGTTTACATTCAAATTTTCTTGTTTGTAAATTACAGTTTTATTCTGTCAAATTTACAGTTTTTTCTGTAAATGTGTTTAAAGTTTTTCTGTATTTTTTACAAAATTATTCTGGCAACCACAGCTGCCAAAATTATTTTGTAAAAACTATGGAATATTTTTTTACATTGTATAGAGACAATAAATAAATAATAAAAAATTGGCTCATGGGTTTTGCCATTATGGTACTTACCAGAAATTCATTAGTCCCTCTTCTGTTATCTGAGGAATATTTATCACAAAACAGAAGTGTAAAATACAGCATGTCATTAATTGATTTTGACAATTTTCTAGAGGAATTCTAATGCTGTAGAATAGAACTATTATTAACACATTTCTCAAAATATTGTCTTTTAAATTTAACAGAATAAAGTCATACAGGTTCAGAACAACATCAGTGTTAGTAAATGATGACCAAATTTTCAGACATTACACAAATATCAAATTAGCAAAATGTCACAAAAAGCAAATGTTTTTATGATGACATTTTTCCAAATTAATATTTATACGATAAAACTGTCTGTAAATTCTTTGAATGTTTTTCTCTGTTTTCCCAAAATATGAGCTAAAATTAAAAACTCACCTCTTCTTTTTTTACAAATCACCCAAAAAATAACAACAGGAAGTAGAACAGCCAATGCAGCAACAACACCAACAATTACAATCACTGAAAGAAAGATAATATAGAGGGACACATTCAGATCCAGATGAAAACAGCAGCAGATATATATATTTGTCAGGGTTCTGTCACTTCGGTCTATGTATTCTTGGTTTTGTGATAGAGCTCTGACTGTCTTGTCATGTTGAGCGTGCGGTTCTGAGTTCGCTCTGGCCGTACGCTTTCCTGTCCATGTGAGTTGTCTTGTGTGTGGGACGTGGTGTTCGGACCCCGCACTTCGGTTTAGTTTGGTTTCGGCTCTGTGTCGGGATACTGTTGTGTGCGCACGCATTCGCTTGTCCTCGTACGCTTTGTCTTGTTGCGAGCATTCGGTTTCGAGCTCTCACATGCCCCGAAATCACGAGATGTCAAAGAAAACATTCCACTGTGTAACGACTGAGACAAATCAGACACAATTATTTGTTATAGTTAACCAATAATTGTTTAAGGGTGTTTTCACACCTATGGATCGCTTGTTTTGTTCCGAAACAGGGACTAAATTTGTTACAATGTTGCATTTTCTTCTTGGTTCGGTTCGCTTTCACATGGCAACATTTCAAAGCGTACCAAAATGCGTTTAGGCAAGTCACATGCGAGTAAAACTGTCCTCTTATTGGTCAGAGTTTTCTTTGCGTCATCCATCAAAATAATGATTGACAAGTTCGCTCCATGAGATTATTGTGGCTTTATTTGTAACTGTCGAGACACACGCAAACACTTTATAAATGTAGCCGTCTTTCCAGCTGTTAAATTATATACTACATTCATATTAATACTGCGGCAAATTCAAACGCGCGCTCTTTGTCTCTCTCGGTCCGTCTCTGGTTTCCCAGCGCTGTGTACTAAGCGACCTGTTGTCAGCGTGTCGAGAGAGACTATATACATTTTATAATGAAGCAGAGCAGGAAAAAGGCTTTGTCGGGACAGCATTCTCACACGGAGAATTGCAATTACACAACAGAGGCGCTCGTTGGTTTACATCTGTGGTAAATAATGTGCTCACTCACAGAATCAGACACTACCGCTTTTTATATCACATTTTCCGTTATGAATTATGATGTCATTTGGTTCGTTGGTCCGTTAACTGGGTCGGATTGCTTTCACATCTCAAGCGAACCGCTCCAGAGTTCGTTTGAAAGCGTACCGAGACCACCTCTTCAAGCAGGTCTCGGTACGCTTGTTTGGTCCGCTTTTAGTGCGCACTCGAGTGCGATTGCTGCTTTCACACCTGCCCAAACGAACCGCACCAAAGGAGAAAACGAACTCTGGTACGATTCAACCGAACTAAATGAGGCAGGTGTGAAAGC